>NC_088169.1:112052418-112352418 GCF_028769735.1 Zonotrichia leucophrys gambelii
CCTTCTCTTTCTGGTCCCTTTTGTCTCCCTGCTTCTTCCCCATCCTGCACTCTGTCCCCTGGCCCCTCCACCTCCCAACCCCCACTCCTCCTCCCCAGAGCGGAGTGTACCACTCTGGCTGGATTAGGGCTCCTTACCTCGGTGCAGACCTTTCATTCCTTTGCACAGCCACTGGGGAGAGGAAAATCTCGAATCCATGTTTGCTAGCTAGCCCCCTCCTCCTTTTCCGTGCACACACACGCACACACATTCACACACCTTTGCTTATTTGCTTTCTGCCGGCTGTGCAAAAGGACAGCAGCACCTGATTTATGGCTGGGCAGCAGCGGCGGGAGGCTGGAGGGGAGCAGGGAGCACGGAGTGCCTCCATCCCTCAGCACACAGCTATGGGGAACCTGTTGCCTTGCCGGAAGCCGGTGCCTGCCAGCTCTCCACAGCACCAGCTGCACGCAGCCCTGTCTCCAAACCACAGGGCTGGAGGAAACTGGAAGGTCTTCCCACTGCAGCGGTACCTCTCTCTCTTCCTCTCTCTGCATTGACCCTGCATGCTCCAAACACTGCTCGCTGCCAGGAATCGTGAACTGCCCTCAGTGGAAGGAGAAAAGTGTCAACAGCCCGGTCTTTTAGCTTGATAAAAAAAGTCCTGATTAGCCTGACATGTGCAGATAAAGAAGCTCTTTAGGAAGAGGGAGGAATGTAATGTCATGGGTGCTTGGATGCTATTTATCAGCACACCACTGTGGCTAGTAGGAAAGGAGGGGCACTGTGGGTGTGCTGCCACTCCGGACCAACTCACTGAAGCGGGATACATTTGGAAGCAGCCAAATGGCAGGGAAGGAGGAAGGGAGAGAAGGGAGGGAGAATGAGCTGGAAGCTGCTGAAGCCCCAGATGAGGCCGTGAAACCCTGGAAGGGAGCAGTAGGCAGGCACCGGTGTTGAGGATGACTCAGAGTGAAAATGCAAGGAAAGGGGTGGGTGGCTGGTGGGAGAGAGGTGTTATGACTAAAAGCCGAATTTACTGCTTGTGAATCCTAAATCTGAATAGGAAAAGGGAAGAGGCTGAGGTCTTTTTTGTGGGATACATAGGTGACAGTGGGAAATATATGCCACTTAACCCAGGTGTGTCTGTTTTTCTTCTTTCAGCCTGCCTGGCTAAGTCATCCTACTGCATCTTTTCCTATATCCTGCTGCTCCTGCCTGTGCCTGGCTGCTGCACCGGCTCACCGGAGGCAGATCTTTCTCCTGACCTGACACGGCTTTCTCTTTCTCCCCGGCTGCCCCACCGCTCTCACCCTGCTGTAACACCCTCCCTCTTCTCGCTGCCCAGCTCTCAGACCCAGCCCCTTGTCAGCTCGCCCCCCCTGCCCTCTCCCCATCACTGAGCCCTCTCTGCTCGCCTCTCCGGCTCCCTCCCCCTGCCCTGGGGGGGACTTGCCCGACCTTTAGGGGAGGCGAGCGGCGGGCTGGGCTGGGGGGCAACCGGGCTGACAAAGGCCTGGGTGAAGCTGCACCGTCACGGGGAAGGGCCCCCTGGAATTCTGCCCCTCTGGAAGCAGAGGCAGGGCAGCCCCCTCCTCTCACACCTCTGTTGGACGGCGTGTGCGGTCAGGACACGGGGTGAAGGAGAAGTTCCTGCAATTGTTCCCAGCCGGGGGTTCGTCGCCATCCCTCTCGCCAAGGACACTCCGACACCCCCGGGCAGGCCGCCCCTTCCCTGGGACGGGCGCGCTCCCTCCGAGCGCCGCCGGGCCGCTGAGGGAAGGGAAGCGCCGAGGGCCGCCCGGAGCTGCCCCGAGCCCCGGCAGGCACCGGCTGCCCCCCGTTCCCAGCCCTCTCCGCCAAGTCCCCGCAAACTGCACCGCGGGACGCCCCCGAGCATCTCCCGGCCTCACGCCGGCTCCCTCAGGAACATCTCCCCAACCCCCTCCTCAGTTTTCCCCCTCGGGAAAGCCGCGGAGCCCGGCGGGCTGGGCACGGCGCGGGGACGTCGGAGCCAGCCGCGCCTCTGCCCGCGGCCCTACCTGCGATCCACAGGAGGACGATCCATCCCAGGACGTGCCCATCCATGTTCCCAGTGGTCCCGGCGGCGGCGGGAGAGGCGCGGGGGCGGCCCCGCTCGGGCAGCGCCTCCCCGCAGAGCCGGCCGGGCTGGCGGGGCGGGCGCGCCGTGCGGCTCCGCTCGGCTCCGCTCCTCCCCCGGGCCGGCTCCCCGGGGCCGCCCCCGCCGCTGTCCGGGCTCAGAGGGGAGGGGGACGCGGCTGCCCGAAACTGCCTCTCTTCCCGCCCTCCCTCCGGCAAAGGCGCGTTTCGGTTGCCTGGTGCCGCTCCTCAGCCTACGGGCACGTCCCTCTGCAAGTCCTGCAGCCCCCCGGCATCCCCGCTGCTCTTACAACTTCTCCAGTGAGCGCTGGAAAATGTCCCCCCGCCCATCATCTGTCCTCCCCAAATTAGCCAAGTGTATACCTGGGGAAATGAGCGTAGAAGGTTCCTGTTCTAAATTTCCCTGGGGTTTCCACTTCCAGCATGGGCACGGCAGCTAATTATCGTAATTTTAGATAAAGGAGTATCATTATAGATGAGGAGGTGTTCTGTCTGCTAACAATGGGCAGGCGAGTTGCGGGGTGTTAAGTTTTCCTGGTAACATGATACTGAAAGGTGATGAGAATTTTTTCTTTGTGTTCGGTTTATTGTGGGGGTATTTTTGTGAGAAAGGGGTCACATGCAGCCTTAAAGGACATTTTAGAATATGGATGTTGCTTAGAAATTAAATGGTCCTGGCCGCAGCAAACCCACGTGGATACACATTAACTGTACTTAAAACTTTTAAAGTTTCTGTGAAAACTTAATAAGTCAGTGGAATTATTCATGGGCCTAAATAGCTGGCTAAAATAGCATCACGCTTTCTTTTGTGGCTCAGCACCGGCGAGAAGCACAGAGTGCAAAATGGCCCTCCCCATTCACAGCAGCCAGCACGGCTTCCCTTTGAGCGTTGTTCATCCTCAGGCACTTTTCTTACGGGGTTTGGCTGGAGTTTGAACCAAAGCTGGGATGCTGAAGGCATCAGTGATCCGCATGAGAGATGGGACTAGTCTCCAACTTCGTCTCATCTGGAATCTGCCAAAAAAACAAAAACTATTCTGATTTTTCTAAAGCAAAGCGCTCGGTGTGTCCTGCTGCTGAAGGCTCAGGGACGCCTGCAGCAAATCTGCACAAGCTGTTTACATTCTAGCAGGTGTTCTCCGGTTGCTTGTAGATTTCTCATCATTTCGCCTTTCAGACTGAACTTCTCTGCAGGCAAAATAAGCTCTTCTTTAAAAGTGCAAATAAAAAAAGATCAATAATTTCTGAAGGAAAACCAAACTAGCATGTTTGCTGTGATAAAAAAATGTGTTGAAACATCTTTGGTTGTTTTCAGACAAGAGTAGTCCCTCTGTTAGTACAGTTAAAATGGAATTGAACAAGGAGACAATCCTTAGGCAGTTGCTCTGGTTTTAAGTGTTTTATTTGGAGCTATTCAATGCTATTTAAAAATATTTTTTCACATGGAAGTTTATTTTTATTCAGCATTGCTTTGAAAAAACAATACACACCCACCCCAATCAGTGTCCTGATGTTTCTCTGACCTGATACATTACGAATTTAACTGTTTTGCAGTACTAGCTAAAAGTTACCATTAACAAGTTCCTGTTACACTAAATAATGTATATATGTGCAGCAGTGCTGTTCTCCTTCGGCACACTGATCTGACACTCCACTGCCTTCCTGCATACTCGCAGGTGGAAGACAAAGTAGAAACTCTCAATAGGGGCACAAATTCAGCCTCCAGCAACGTGTGGCTGCAGAAAATTCTGATGGAACTTTGCATCAGCACAGGGCCTGCCTCACCACTGTTACCTATCTATAGGATATAATTCTATGAAAGTTTTTATGGCTTGAAGTAAGACTCCTAAAAGGAAAACACAAAGCTATTTTTCTCTCCTCCCCCTAACCGTTTTTCCTGATAACCCTCAAAATTTTAAGTGAAATCCCGGTTCCTTGCCTTTTTGTAACTTAGCTGGCCAGGATTCTGATCCGGAGTTTCCTGAGACAATGCTGATGTTGATATTATCTCATCTGTTTAACACTGGGAGCAGTACAATCCCTTATGCGTCACTATTGTTAGCTACCAGTGGGATTTTTTTGTTAGTTGTTATTTTTTAATCTACTCCAGCTTTTGCAAATAAATTTGGCATGCATCACTTTAGCTAAACTTTTGACTCACGACAAAGGAAGGAAAGATTTTCAATAGAAGGAAGCACCATTGTTTCACATGTAACGTTGGATTTATATCTGCTTTGAAATTCTCATAAACTTACTGTATGGTCCTTTCTCACTTAATTTTAGCTGTCATTTGTATACATCCACCTAAGATGGATGACCAGGCCCTGAATTGATGTTCCAGATCTCTGTAGACCTTTGATCTCCTGATTGCAACATCCGAGCTGGTTTAATAGTTAATGTTGGGATGTTGCCTTTCCTTTTAGCCCAAGACAGAAAGCTGCAGGACTGCAGTTAGCCCCAATTCACCTTCAAACGGTGGGGAAATTCCTGTGCAATTAGCCAGATGGCTCCAAGCCACAGCCCAGCAGGGATTCTATCCTTTAAAAACAACACACTGGACTTAAACCTTCATCTCCCTCAGTCACTAGATAACCTTGTGAGCAAATTCCCGGTGTTTGCCCTGCGTAATTTAGTCCCAGGCAGAATCGGAGGAATACCGCACTGCAACCCTGTTTGATTTCGCTGCTGATATCCGCTACTCCACCTGAGGGAGTTCTCTAAGCCGTGGGATCATGAACAAATTCAGCCGAACAATGGGGAAACAAACAAACTAATTTTTACTCATGCTGTAGCAGCTGCTGGCTCTTTTCTTGCCTTGCCAAGTACTTCATTCCTCCCTCCCTCGTCTCATCTTCCAGTACCAATCTTTTGTGGTCGCTTCCTCTGCTGATAAGCGGAGTCAGCTTTTTAAGTTACCACCACGTGGAACGATTTACACCAGCACCTCAGTCAGCATGACCCATCTCGGCAGCATCCTTGCATGAGGATTCTCATGCTGCTCAGCCCCCTGGATTTCCCTTGCAAAAATTTCCATAGAAACAGTGATTCCAACAGCTTTTCTGGGATGCCATGCTAGACTCAGGCATTAGACACTGCTCTCTTGATTTAGTACTGGGATCAGCACGTCGCAGAACTGACACACCATCAGTTCACAGCGTTTAGTGACTCTCTTCAGATATCTACTAAGTAAAACTTTTCCTCGTTTGCTGCACTGGAATCTCCTATTAATCCTTGATAGCTTCACAGCAAGACACTGTGGAAATATATTCACTCTCTGTGTTGTTTTTTATCCAAGCTGCCTGGTTGCATTTGATAGCACAATAATACAGAGCTTTTACATCCCATTAACATCAGGAGTGAGTGATATGTATATATAAACTGCTACTGTTTTTTAATCATTATGTTTGTACCAAGAAATGCTTCGAATATTTAATGGAGAAATTTGGCTTTCTCACTACAATGAACCTTCAAGTCTGTAATATAAATTCAGCATTAGGAAGAGCCCAAGAGAACAGCATTCTCCTATAGTATTTACTCCTCTGGATAAATTTCCTGTGCTGCTCCTGACTCATTTTTAGACACCAAAAATCACAGCATGCCTTTGCTACACTTACTGACTGAACCTGAAATTTTCATTTAAAACACTAATGGCATGTCAGCAATAATGTTTTGTGAAGTTATCACATAGGTAAATGATCACAAGTGAATCATCCCAGCTTGCCATCTTCTGTGTGTCATTATAGGCAAAAATACACAATGGGACAAACTCTGCTTGCATATCTACAGATAACCTAGGAGGTAACAAGCTGCTAAATCCTCTGCGGTTTTGGCTGTAGAGGAACTGTGGGCAGCACAAATACCTCCAAGGACTTTGAGTTCACAGCCTGGACTTTTGTGATTGCCCAATTCAGCTCTCCCAATAAAATAGGCCACATCACTTCACCACACTACATCGATTAGTTTGAACTACAGCCTGTATGTTACAAAAACGAATCACAGATTACTTTGGGTAGGAAGGGACCTCACCCTGCCCCTAATTTAATCTAACTTCACTTTCTAGTACTGCCAAGTCAGAGGGCAAGGCATCCTTAAGGCACTTCTGAAGAGGTAATGGCAGGCTGTGATCAAAGCATCCTTAACATCCTCTCTGGAAGTTCAACAGACTGTTAGTTTGTTTTATTCCTGAGCTAACACCAGAACTGGAGAGCACATCCCAGGCCCGGTTGCTAAAAGCATGAAAGCAGAAGTATTACAGTATCATCATCCCTGCTCAATATTTGTTTATCCATCCAGGGATGATGCTGTTACTCCTTTTGATGTAGCATCACTTAAAAAGCTCCTCTTTGGTCAATATCCCACTCTATCACCTACCTTATTAAGTATTCCTTCAATCTTTGTATTTTTTGCAAGTAACTGTGATGACTACATGTTTTGTTGAAAGCTACCAACAAGTATTTAGTAGTATGCAGCCAAGAAACAACCTAAGAAAGACCTTAATAAGAAGTGTGATTACAATTCCTCATTTAAAATTACATTTTGAGACACCTTAAGATAATGCTTTAACCAGGGACTGGATGGTCTTTGTATCATAAATCTCTATCCTTAATTCAGTGTTGTGTGGTCGAGTCACATGCTTCACATGTCTGAATGCATTACCTTTAGTAACCACACTTAATATCTTTTTGATGCAATTACAAACCAATGTGACAGAATGTATTTGCTGCTAACCCATGTTGATTGGCATTAATTACATTACTTTTCCTTAATTCATTATTGAAGCAAATCCTGTATCAGTGATTCTATTCTTTTGCCTGGGATCTCTGTCAGTCTAACAGGTCTGTAATTACTCAGGTCATCCTACTTAGAGCCAGATCCAAAACAAGACTTTGGAAAATTTTTGGTACCTAACATTTAGAACTCATATCTAAAAAGAAACCTCATTCAGCAGCAGATTGAGACTGAAAGCACACATGTCCTGTCAAAGTTGCCTAAAGGCTTACAGTTTTCCTTCTCTGCACACCCAGATAGCCCTGAGATGTCTAACAAACACCCACGGCAGGGCTTTCACACATTTGGCGTGTCACAGCCAGGTCCTTGATTCCTACCTAAAAACCTGGTCTGATCTGATGCTAAGGATTTCCCAGACTTTGTCCAGGGTGCCTGGAACATGTGGTGGTTTCACTGGAGCCCTGGCACGAACAGTGTCTGGAACTGATGGCACAGAGGGGATGCAGCTGTAGCACACCTGGGCTGCTGGTTGCCATGCACCAGCTTTAGTGCTCCTGGTCAGCAGGGGTACAGCATTTGCCCAGCAGGTCCTGTGCATCCACAATTCCATGACTGCTGCACTGGAACCCCAACACAAATGCTACCATTTCTGGGGAGAAGACAGAGGCATTGTCAGCTGTCATTTGAGTTCCCTGAGAAACCTGGAAGAAAGGTGCTGATACCACTCATGAAGCCTGGTCCAGGACATTCTCAACAGGTCCAACACTCAGCAAAGCCCTGCATGGGAACAGGGCAAGGGGAGTTGTAAAAAGGCCTCCTGACTCCTAGGTGTACTAAGTTACATCCTTGATCACATAGGTGAGGTGTAAGGCACCCTGCACTCTTGCAGTCGTGGCACTGTTCAAAAAGAAACCCAGGATTCACTAAGTCAAAAGGTCAAAAAAGAAAGCTGACTGGTTAAATCATTCACCTGGGGAAGGGAGGCCTGCAGGCTCTCATCCCTGAGATGTTTATGTATGCAATACATATGAAACAAAAAATAATTACTGGCCTATACTTTGTATCACTCTCTAGAGAATTTGTATGTTTTTTAATTTCCATAACCAGGCTGGGAAAGAAATCAGCCGTGAGATTATGTGACAAAAGCTTGTCTCCAAAGCACACAAAGGACTGCAGAGGGACAATGGCACTTCAATGGTTGGCAGCCCAACTAACAGCCTGCCCTGGCTCGTCCCACACCCACCACAAAAGCTCATCAATGGCCCATTTTCACAAGTCCAAAGAAGCATGGGGACACAATGGCAGATGGGAACCCTCAGATAGGAACTCAGAATGAAGGAAAGCCATTCCAGGCTCTTCCTAGGGCTGTCCCAGGAAAGTATCAGCTCCAGGATAGACTCCAGGATACAGACTGGAGCCTGTCACGATGAGCCAACACTGCTGCAACTTTAGCACTGAGGGGACTGTATCCTACAGATTTAGGACTCATTAGGAGATGCAAGGGAAGAGTGTCGCTCTAGGACATGAAATAAACGAAGCAGACGCTGGACTCTCCAAGGTAAAAAGGAAGGAAAGTTTAATTCTGACTCCAACATTTATAGCTTTCTAAAAGTGACAGTGGATTGGAGGGTGACAGTACCACCTCTCCCATGACACTGCCCTGGTCAAACCAACAGTCCATCAAATTTCTCCTCCTCCATAAAAATGCAAAACAATACGTTATTTACAGAAAGTGTCTGAGAAAGTTTGTTACAAGAATGTAAACATCAAAAGGCTTAAAAGAACTTAAAAAGCCAGGGTGACAGAAGAGCATCTCAGGATTGCATAGCACTCCTCGTGGGATGCTTAGGGAAAGAATCAAAGGCAAAGAAAGGGAGAGATCTAGGTGGTTTAGGAAGGAATAGGTAAGATAAATAGATGGATAAGGGGATAGAAAGAACCAGTTGGTGTGAGGGAGTGACCAGGGTTACTGTCCCCTAGAGCAGACCAGCAGCCCTCATGTCAGTGGTGCCAGGAGGGAGGGACAGTGACAGTGTTAGTTACAATCCAACTGGACTTCTCTGTGGGAAGGTGCTGTGCCCTGAGAGCCAGGGAGGGGGAGAGGATGGCTCATCCCTACTGGGAAAACCACAGCAGGAGCTGGGTTAGGCTGGGAATGCATACTTGACCTCCCTTCACTTGGATCTGGGAGTGTGGAGTTGCATCAGCCTTGCCTCTCCTGGGCTGATGGATCTGTCCTGATTCCTCCAACATAAACATCAAATATTTCCCTTTGTGAGGGAGTGCTGTAGCCCCAGAGCAGCAGGTAAGTGGGCAACAGCAGATGTAGTCACTGCCATGCTTTGTAGAATAACTTGGCTCATTCTTTCTGACAAAAAAAAAAAAACCAAAAACAAACAAACAAAAACCCTTCAAAGAAATAGTATAGCCTTGAATCCTGAATTTATGAGAATACATTACTGGCAGAAAAGTTCCAGATAGTTTTTCTGTCTGTATAGTGCCAGGGTACATAGTCCCTATTTTGAGATGCTGGCAAACTCCATACATTGATGGAAAAGCAAAGGCTGGCAGAGGAGTTCTCTGGACCATTTATACTGATTTTGTAAATTCTGGAGCTGTGTTTCCAAAGCCAGGTACAGAGGATTTTAAGTGTTGGCATATCAATTAACTAAATTAAGTGCTTAAATGAAACAACAACAAAAAAACTCCCAAGTAATATATAAATACTGGCACAAGACTTGTTATCTGCTGGAAGGGCTCCAGTGGTACAAATGTTATTTTCAAATCAGTGTAAATGGTGCAGAAAAGTCCTTTGCCCACTAAGTTAAACAGCAGGCAAATGAAGATTTAAAACATGAGCTCTTCAGAGGCGCTGGGCTCTCCTCAGGGCCCTGGGGAAGAATACTGATGCTATGATGCTCTGAGGATGATCTGTTCCCTGTTTTCTTAATCTGACCCCCACCCCACAGTGGAAACTCCTTTCTCTCTCTACTGCTTATGAATTTTATTTTCCAACCACACCTCTAGCCCTAGGAGAGCTATCACTGGAGCCTTGTGTTTTTCAAACAGTTGATGCACACATTATCTGAATTTCTTTAGAAGGAAGGGCTGCTGAAGGGTGGGTCCCAAAGCTGCACATGAGAGAAAAGAATATGATGTGAAGAAAAATAAAGCACAAGTGCACAGATGCACTCCTAGCAACGACTCTTACAGTAATATAACAGTAAACACTTGCCTTTCTGCCTGAAAGAACTAGGCTCTGTGCAGATGTTTATATTTACAAGATACAAGTCATTTCTTGCAGTCTTTCCTCAGAGACTTAGCATTAATGTATCTGGCACTAGACTGGAATATAAATTGTTTTCCACAGCAGTAAAAGTGACTTAAGAAATGCTTACCTTGAGGTTACATCATGATTTTCTACATTTTTAGCAATGTGATTGACTCCACCTGTATGTCTAACTGCAAATTTCCTAAGTGGAACACAAACCAAACTGTTTCTCAAGATTTGAGCAAGACAGAACTGCCTCCAGAATGAGCCAGCATTTTTTAACCCTCAGAGAAACCAGCCACCAGGGAGATGCAAGAGCAATCTGGTCTGAGCTTACCTGACAGCAGTTCCAGCATTGACAGACATAGTCAGCTAAGTCAAAGGTTTAAGCCTGAACCTCCTTGGGAGCTGAGCAGACTTACCCAAAGATGAAAAAAAGTGGCTAGATTGAGGAAAAGAGGCAGATTTTTTCAGTGATTTGGAATGCATAGATGTGTTTCATAGCTGTTTTTATCCTCATGTCTGAGTTTATAGCAAATTCAAGAGGATTCTGGGATGGACAGTTGCAAAGAATCTTCCATGTCAGTGCTGCACCATTTATTTTCACGGAGACTGGATGGCTCCACTGAAGATGGCTGCATGAGAAGCAGATGGATACTGGAGGAGATTCCCCAAAAGACAGGGGAACAGCAAGGAATGTGGGAGACATCACATGCCCTGGTCAAGGAAAATAAGGCCAGAAGTTAATCAGGGCCTATGCCAATATTGCCACTTCAGTAACCCTGTCTTATGTCAAATGTAGGGTCCTCTGGTCCAGGCAACCAGATTTCTGCAAACTGATTAAACTTTGTTTTAAAGCAAATTGTGATTATTGACCTGCTGTGATTATTGCCCTGCTAGCTTCTCTTTATTTATTTAATTTTTTTTACTATGGCCAGTGAAGATCATTTGATTTTTGAGAGATCAATAGAAAGCTTAAGGCAGGAAGCAACTCTGTGCCACTTATCAAAATGATGCAGATCAGATTATTTCCAGCTTTTATTTCATCTGAACTGTGGTTCCCTATGCAATTTCAGCGAAGGAAGTGTCAGTCAGGTCAACGAGATAAATGAAGGGAAAAAACCCCAACAACCACAAAAAGCAACCCAAAACCACAAGAAGAGAGTCTGAACAGCAGCCTCAGTTTTGTGTAACATGAGCTCCCAAATAATTTTTAATAAACAAGTTTGCCATTCCAAGTGCACACATGCCCACTCACCTCCTCCACTTTCCTGCCATATATCTCAAAAGAAAACCCAGGGCTCTCACCTGCTCCCATGGGGTATTCATTATCCTTCAGCACCCAAAGAACATTTATAAAAAATAATTAAAGAAAAGCAGCCATGCTACACTCTCATCAGGACCTGCTGTGAGGTTGTTGTCCACAAAATCATCTATGTTGTCCACAAAATTCCTCTATGTGGTGTGCAACAGGCCAATAATTACACACTTGAGAGAGACATTGATTATTTACTTATTTTGGAGCTGCACAAGCCTGGATGCCTGGTGGTATTTCACAAATCAAGCACAGCCCATTGGGCTTTCCATGCCATTACTTACACACAAAAATGTTGTGTTAGTAACCTCCCAAGTATGATTGCTAATAATTACCATACAATTACATAGTTCCACCAGATTCTTATGCATGCTCAGGGGAAGGATCTTCACCTACACAGGGATCTTTTTGACCTGCAGGTGAGATTTTTAATATTGTAATGAAGGTAGTTCACCAATATCCAGGTGTGTTTAAGATGCACCTGGATCTGACACTGGATGATGTGGTTTTGTGGTTTAGGGATTACAGTGATAGCGCTGAGTTAGAGTGGTTCATCTTTAAAAATCTCCCAACCCTAATTTTAGGATTACACAGGATGCAGGGGCTTTAAACCTTTTGCCAAGTTGGCAATATATGCATCAACACCTTGATTTACTTCATCCATCGAGCTTGTTTTCTACACAATGTCCTTGACTAAGGGATGCTAACAGCTTACCTGGTTCTACTGACATACAGCACCTCGTTTTGTTTTATTTTATGAAAGACAGGAAACCTAGGTTGGGTATTAGAAAGGAATTCCCTTCTGTGAGGATGGTGAGGCACAGGAACAGGTTGCCCAGGGAAGCGTTCAAGGCCAGGCTGGATGGAGCTCTGAGCAACCTGCTCTGGTGGAAGGCATCCCAGGAACTATATAATCTCTAAGGGCCACTCCAACCCCTTCACATTCCATGGTTCTGTTCACATTCCATGGTTCTGTTCGCATTCCATGGTTCCTTGGGGCTTGTTGGCAGCTACCTGTCCCACTGATAACTCTTCTTTATTGCTGATAAGGAGCAGGCTATGAAAAACGCTAATCACTTGTTTTTAAAATTTTAAAAGTGTAATAGTCATAAAATGGTTATAAAAATAGCAATATAATTAGAGTAATAAAGAATTTGGACAATTTGAATTAGGACAATATGAGACAATAGAAACAAAGAGTTATGGACATCCGGGTACCTTTTTCTAGGCAGCATAAGCCTGAAAAAGGGTACAGTTAACAGAGGATCAACCCTTAAAAACAACAGCCTGTTGCATATTCATACACCTCATACATGATGCATAAATTCCATTCAAACACAGGATTCTGCCTGGTCAGTGTCAATTTCTTCCTCATAATCCTAATGGCGTTGTCCTGCCTGAGCGAGGCAGGAAGAAGTTAGTTTCTCCTGATAATGGGGCAAAAAACTCTCTTCCTCTGAAAGATTTGGGTGTCCTGTGACTGCTATCCCGCTGTGAGTCCTTTCTTTGGAAAAAAAAGTATCCTACATAGCGCAGTTTCTATTTTAACATTTTGTTATCACCTAAAACTACATTTAACACGCTACTTAAGAGAATTAATACAGCATCACTTCCTAACGCAACACATATAATATTCATTTTAACATTTGCGAAAAGCCAAATCATAAAATACGCATTTTTCACACTGGTGAGGAGCAGGCGAAGCTCAAACAGGGCAGCACACGCCAGGCCCGGCGGGGCTGGAAGGGGCCGCCATGGCTGCCCCGCCCCGGCCCGGGCACCGCGCCGGCGCCGCCCCGCCCGCCCTCATGAGGGGCCGCGCCGCTGCCGCGTGCGGGCAGCGCTCTTCGGCGAGGCCATGGCGAGGCGCGGTGGCCACCGCACCGCCTTCCTGTGGTTCGTGCACGATCAGCTGCCCGGGCTGGAGCGCCGCGGGCTGTCCGTGACCTGTGTGGGGGACGCCGTTCCCTACTGCTCCCAGGCATGGGAGGTGAGGGTGGGATGCCGGCGGGGCCTTTCCCGGAGGGTGGGCTCGGCGCCATTTCACGCGGCTCTCCCCTCAGCCGCCCTCCCCTCAGCGCGGGGACTGCTCCGGTTTGTGTGCCGTGGGTGGGGTGGGGTGGTGGCGGCGGCATCCCCGGCTGGCAAGAATGGTTCCAGGAGGTCTCTTCATTGTGGCTTGCCCTCACTCGGAGGTTCTTCGCCTTGTTGTGTATTTCTAATCAAGGCTTACGGCGTTTTTAGGAAAAAAGCGTCTGGGAGTGTTTTAGTTATCTTGGCGGCCATCAATGATGTCCTTTGGAAGGGCAGGAGTGACTTCTTACACACGGAGTTTGTTGGTTTGTGGGACTACTAGAAGGAAGCAGAGAAAAAGGTAGAAACCTTTGTGTAACAGCTAATTTTTCTTCAAGTCCCTGACAGAGGAAGAGAAGATGATGTATGCAGAGAAGGCTCGTACATGGAATAGCAAGAAGCGCTCTCAGAAGACGGTGAAGGAGGTAAATGCTGTTAATGGAAGGCCCTCAGTAGGGAGGAGGAGTAGACGGTATCGGGCTCTGTGTGCTCAGTTCCGTAGGATGCTGTGCAATTTCCACCTGCTCGCCTCATCCTCCAGCCTCTGGAGGGTATGGCTGCACTAGTAGTACCTATCATTATACGGTTTGTTTTGGCTTGAATTGAAGGTGGAAATACTTGATACCTCTTTAAACCATCACAGCTTGTTCCTTTGGGCTCTTTTACCAAGTAAAATGTAGTTCTCTAACACACTAGCTTTATTTTTAACAGTATTCTGCAGTGCTTGACTTAATTAATTTCTTTTTTTTAATTTATGCTGAAATTGGCATTACTTCTTGTCATAGGTTCATGTTGCTTTTGCTTTTTGGTTGTCATTGGTTTAGGTAGTTCTTGTCTGATGGCCTAAAAGCACATCTTAGAGGCAACTGATTTGTTGTTCTGGAGGGGTTGTGTAGTGAACCAGGTCAATGAAGTGTTGTGGCCTATGCACAAATAGAATAATTACACCCTGCCATTATTTTTAAGTTGGTTGGATGTGGGAGAGAGTAGTAACAGTATTGGGGAGAGCAATACAGAAGTAGGCAGTTGGTTGAGTGTGTATGGTTGTGTCTGAAATGGTGCTAAACAGATAATTTCTGCTCTTTACTGCCTTGAAAAGGTGTTTGTCCCTTTTGTTTGCCTCTGTCTCTTTTCCTCTCCCCGCTCTTCTCTGAAGCAGTTACTTAAGAGTTTGAATTATGTGAGGTGTCAGCTTATTTTATTTAATTTCAGTGTTTGTTGGTAGTGTAAAAAATGGTGTGTCCAAGGAAAGAAAGTCACATTTACTGTCTGAGCAAATGGACAATACTGCATTTACTTCTTAGTGCTCTATTACTGGATAATGACTGTGAACTATGAATTAATGGTGAGGATAAATTCCAGGACTTACATGGTGATAGAGGGAATGACAGGATGAGTGTAGTTTGCAGTAACTAGTAAAAATGGATTAGTTAAATTAGTCTAGACTAGAAGGGATATGTTAGGCAATGTTTTCTGGTTTTGAGGGCCTGCATGTCTGGGAAAAAGCTGTTTAAAATGTGATCATCCTTGTGTCCTGTAGCAGGCTGAGTGTGTGAAGAACTCAGAACTCCATTTTTATGTCAGAGAGAACTAAGTGAAATGGCAGGTAACTCACAAATGGTGGCTTCTGTGTTTCCTTCCACAACTTGTAGCATTTTAGAAGATTGTAATCAGGGAGAGATATGAATAATTGCTTTACCAGAGTAAATAACACCATCCTTAGTGTATCAGTGGAAATAGGCAAATATGGACATATGAGATTATGTGCTCTTGTTTTATTAATCCCAGCCCTGTACATAGACAACCACGGTCACTTTGTGTAGTGAAAGTTCATGTTCATGGGAATAATTACTCATTTGGTTTTAAATAGTTCAAACTGATAATTAGCTTTGGCTGAGATGGTTATCTGCAATCAGCGTACCTGGGTGTGGATGTTATTCCCAATTTGGGTTTGAGTGATCGGGTCTGTAAGGCTGCCAGGTTTCTTTTCCCTTCCTATTAAAAGCTTATTGTTCATTAATGGATTTTCAGAGCAATCCAAAGACTTCCTAAAGGCTTTATCAGCTTTTCATGAACCTGTTTCCTAGTCAAACACAACTAACACATGTGCCTGGTGCTTTTTTCATAAAACTTAGGGAGAAAAGTTATAAATTCTAGTTGGAAGAGTTCCTTGCCTGTGGCAAGAGGTTGAATTTAAGAAAATACTTCTTTTTTTCTTTGCATTACATTTTGTAAGTTTAGCTGTAGTTCTTCAAAGCAGTAATGGGTTGACAGAGATACTGAAGAGAAATGTTGCTTTCCTGGCCTGCAAGGATCAAGGCACTTTAATATGTTAAACTTTTCCACCTAACCACAGCTATTAGTGGATATTGCATTTTCCTCTGATGTAAGGAGCTGAAGGACTTGATTTGGAGCAAGAAGACTTTTGTTGTTGTTGGTTTTTTTTTTTTAACTCTCTCATCTTTTCCAGACTCGTAATGTGCCTGATCCAGTTCCTGCTCCTCTGACCACAAAGATGCCCTGTGTTACTCCTTTGCCAGATGCCTCTGCTCTCTCTTGGAAGAATGATCAGGGTATGGTGATTTTAGAGCAGTTGATCCTGGTAGATAAGAGCTTGCCCTTTGAGGTGTTCTTAATACCTTTGAGGGTATTCTCAGTGGTACCTGTACAAAGACTGTTTGCATTTTGCTAAAAGCCATCTGTGTCAATTATTTTACACTACTGGGCTACTGCTGTGAAAGGTAGAAGAACATCAAAGAAAATATTGTTCCCCCCTCCACCCTCCAAGAATTGTATCCTCTGTTTTTTAGCTCAATGAGAGTATAGCCACTAACAGTTTCTTAACAGTTATTTCAAGGTTTTAAAGAAAAAGGTAATTTTTCAAGTCCTATATTTATGATTTGACAAGGTTAATCCAAGTTCAGCATAAAAGAATACCTGTATTGATTTCAAAGGGTTAAGAATTGCTAGACATCAATGTTCAAAGTTGGTATGATAGAGGTATTAAATAAAACAGGGGCCTGGCCTCATTGGGAAAATAAAAGAGGGAATATGCACTTTATAACATCCTGACTTGCTTCCTTATTGAAAGAACTCTCAAAAACTAAACCTTTCTAACCTGTACCTGTCTTCACATGGTTGTAGTGAACACATTTGTGATCTTCTACCCAATGAATATTACATTATCCTGAAAAATGATAAAAGGTAGTGCTTACAAGGTAAGTCAAGAAGCCAGTTCATATAAGCTGTGTCTGCTGTGTGGTTAAGTCTCAGCTCCAGCTTTTTACCTCAGTCTCTTGAACTGTTTTCATGTTGTCATGGTTATGGGGGAGCAAGAAACAGTAGCTCCATAAAAAGTGAAATGCTTATTAGTGCCCTCTGTGCCAGGGGTCATGCTCTCCTGTCATTGTGATGCAGATTTGATTGGGCTGATCATGCTGGCTGCCTTGAGTTGGCACAATTCATCTTTTAGCTGAATGAAAAGCATTATGATAAAGGATAATTGAGATACATTTCATGATGCTGCTCTTAATATTTCCCAGTTGAAGTTCTGTATGGTTCCCTGGAGCTGTATCCATTTTTTCATAAGGTAGGAGAGGTGTCTTTCTTGTGACCCCTGGGCTTGTACAGTTTAAAACCCACATAAGAGGGAACATGACCATTGAGGCTTAGGGCAGCTGGTGTTAAATGTCCTAAAGACTGGCATATAAAATTATTTATGTGTGAGTTACACATCTCTAGTAGAGCAAGTGGGGCTTTTTTGATGAGGGGCAGTAGAGTAAGGTTTAAATAGCTGTGTTAAACTTCACTGACAACATTGTGACAATCATGAAGAGAAGGATTAAGGTGTACTGTAAAATATTTGTCATAGTTGGATACTTTTTAATTAGTAAATGATAAATCTGTTCCTTAACATTTGTGTTGGGTATTCTTGCCACTTTCTTTGGGAGCTCATTTGGTGGAGAAACAATCCTTTTAATTAGCAGACTTCTCATCTTCTTGCCCCACAGGATTCCTACCAGCTCGTTTAAGTGGTGTAAGCTGCCAAATTTAGCTTGTGAAGCTGTTTTGCAGCCACTGATTTGGTTTTTCCCTAACCTTATTTTATGAAATAGCAAAGAGATCTATCCTTAAAAAGAATTATGGTTCCTGTTGAATTGCAGGCCTCTTAACATCATGTGGGTTCAGTTGCTTGTACTTGTTGGGTTTTTTGCCCCATCTCTGCACACAGCAGGATCTCTGGAAGGTGTCCAGCGTGCCTGAGTTCTGCATGAGTGTTGTTATCTGGGACACAGAGCAAGAGCTGTGTGTTTTGCATGGTTGTTACTCTTCACTCACTCATAGGAGAAATTTCACCAAAACTTTCCCTGGGTGAGGGGAGACCAGCATGGCTTCTGTAACCTCTGAAGGTGGGTTTGTTCTTTTTCTTCCAGATATGGTTGCAGACATCTTCTACTTCCTGGACATTTACAGCTACGGGAGGCTGCCGCCGCACTGCGAGCAGCGCTTCCTTCCCTGTGAGATTGGCTGTGTCAGGTACTCCCTGCAGCATGGCATCCTGGCTGATTTCCACCACTTCATAGATCCAGGTGACTTCCAGCAAAGGCAGAAGTACTGGGGTGAGAGGGAGGCTTTCTGGGCTCACTGCTGCCCAGCTTACACTTCTGGTATTCAGACAAGTTTATTTCTTTGATTGTAAATGGTCAGACTTCTTAAAGTACCACAGCAGTGCTGAGCTTGTTTCTGAAGAGAATTACTGTCAGAACTTCATGTAACTCCCAAGAGGGTAGGCTAAACCCAGGAGGTCCTGCATGTATTTTTGCTTTATATTTCATGTCAATGAATGTTTCTTTTAGTTGGACCTAAACCCACTCTACAATGCACTTTGTTTTTTAAAGTGCATAGAACTGAAAATAAGTTTTCCAGAAATAGTTGTGGCACGTTCACAAGGCCACAAGGGAAGATGAAGCTGCTCCTTTCTGTATGTGAAGCTGTGGTGTGTAGTGGAGAGTTAAGGATCTGTCCTTGGTGGTGTTGGATGCTGATTGTGCTTTCTCCTCTTGTTTGCAGAAGTACCACCACGTGGTTTTCGGTACCACTGCCAGGCTTCTAGTGAGTATTAATGGAGAAAAAGGATGGTGTGCAAAGATGTGCAGTTTTAGACTCAGCTTATCTGACCTCTGTCCAAATGTTTTGTAAGTCTTGATAGTCCTTGTGTGTATCTTCAGCATGGAGTGCTGATTATCATCAGGGTAACTCCAAGGTACTGCTTTATATTTAAAAGTTCTTTTTAGCAGCTTGGCATATATTAGGAAAATTAAAATATCTGCACCATTGTTGTGTCTGGCTTGGCCTGCCTGTTTCCTTTGTGACTCTCAGTAATGTTTATAGACTCCAGTTTGTTTCTATTAGGACACTTCCTCTCCTTGTGTACAGAGGGAACAAACTTGGCCTGTGTACATCTAATACTTGGATAATGGCCTTTTAGAAGGGGCAGGAGTGTGAGTGTTTGCTCAGAGCCCAGAGCTGCTGACAGAAGCAAGGTTTTGGTAGCTTAAACACAGACCCTGTCTGTGGAGAGCAGTTTGTGTGCATATATATGTATACAGATAGATAAAAAGGAAGAGGGAACTGTATCTCTTAAGGAAACTGGACTTCTCACAATTTTGTGATTTTTTTTGTTGTTGTTTGTTTTTCCCTGTCCCCCTTGCCCCTCCATAGGTGATGAAACCCACAAGATCCCCATATCTGGATTTCACCATCCTCGTGCGTGTTACGCAGTCGTCCTGCGGGAACTCGTTGAGTTTGCCCAGCCAGCCAGGGGTGCTCGGCCTCGCTTCTTCTGCAGGGTATGGCCAAGGGCAAATCTGCATCTCCCCTTCTGCTTTCACTCCTGCTGGGTGGCTAAGGAGAGAGTTTACTCTAAAACCTAATCAGTGGGCAAAGACACTTTTACCAGTGTGTCCCAGTTCCGGGCAGGAAGAAATGGCCTCTAGAAGCCAACCTTTTTATAAAGCAGAGACCTAATTTTCTGCCTTTTTATTTTCAGCCTGCACTTCTGGCTCTAATCTACTGATGAACAGGGTCTTTTGTTCTCTGACATTGTTATGACTTTGGTTAAGGGCTCCTAAGATTTGACTTAAATTGGATGTGCTCAATAATAGTCAGAAATCCTGCGTTTTTGAAAGGATATTTTTACGTTTTCGTGACTCTTTTTCCCATGAGAATTACATGCGTCTTAAATTTTTGCTCAAGTTTCATTTTTCCAGGCAACAGAACAAAATGTTACGATTCAGAGATGTTAAAATTCCATAACAGGTCTATTATGTTTCAATTTCATTCAAACCTAATCTTAATCCTTAAAAAATAGGGAGGGGCAAGATACTGGGTTCCATCCATAAATACAGGGCTCTGAAGAAGTATGCATGAGATTTGGGTCCTCTTCTAGACAGTCATCAGGGAGATTGCATTCATTGCCACAAACAATTTTGCTTTGGAGGTGGCTCTTTCAGACCTGGATAGAAGTCATGGAAGTGTCAGAATTCTTTACTGTACTCCTTTGAAATGACAGCAATTATTTTTCCTCCAGTCTAATGACAGATTCCGAATTAACTGGTGTCTTGGTCGAATGGCCAGCATAACAGGTAGGGAATGGATCATTTTTGTCTATCCTTTTCCCCTCCTACCCCCAGAAATAAGGGCTGAGTAATCATGGACAGCTGTCTTTGTCTAAATAGCATGTCTCAAAGTTTTCATAAAAGCTGGTTCTGATAGCTAGAACTCCTTTGCATGCTCCTTCCTCTTCCTTTCTCCCACCACTTTCCAGGAAGCCAGGTTTTATTAAATCCACTGGTGGAATATCTTGGAGCTTTGATGCTGTGATTAGAGGCTGGGCTGTGAACAGGGACTGAGGGAGAAATGAGCTGAGCAGGATATCCAGTGACTCCTGTTCTCCTGGCCTGGATTTTCACTGCACTGTAGGCATTGAGAGCCACTGGGAGCTTTTTGCAGTAGAAGACCTGATAATGAAACTGTACCAGAAGAAATACCAAAAGGAGCCATCCAACGTCTGGGTGTATAGAAAACTGGATGTGTGCCTGTGGGATTTCTCCAGTAATACCAGGTGTGTGGGGTGGTTCTTGGTGTAAATGTACCTGCTTTCAGATTCTTCTGTGTTGGTACAAAAAGTGATATTTGCTTGCAGTGCTGTAGGAGCATATTGGGTGATTATGCAGTTAGTTTAGAAAGAGACTCTAGTGCTTCCTCTGCTACTAATTTAAGAAAAGAACCAATAATATAATCTTAAATTCCAGTACATTTTAAAAAACTATGTAAATTATTCTTGGAAGTCTGCTTGGAATATGGATTTTAAGATCCATTGGGTTCATTGTTGTCTTTTTATAGTTGGGCAGTTTTGTGTTCCCATGAGTGTCTTCACCCTAGAGGGGGACCTTAAGGAGGATGGAGAAATGTACTTTAAAAGACAGGTTTGGAGAGGAAGGTGAGGGTGTTTATGCTAGGAGGAGCTATTTCACATTAATGGGAAGCTTGAAATGGTTCAAATGGTTTAAATTCCATTTGTCTCTTAGAGTTCTCTTTTCTCCCTGCCCCCCAGCTCAGCATGAAGCAGATTTCCTGATAAGCAGACCTTTAAGCTCTGCATAAAGTACTTGAACTCTGTGAAATTTTAAAGGTACTGCATGATCACAGCAACAAAAAGATGCCATTTTTAATATTTGTTCCTGTTCATCTGGCCAGACCAACTGTTCTTGTTGATTAACAATGTAGGTGCTTCTGAAATAAGCCTGAGCTTCATTTCATGTAGGTGCAAGTGGCATGAGGAGAATGATATAATCTGCTGTGCTCTGGCATCCTGTAAGAAAATGGGGTGAGTATTGCTTGAGGAGTTGACTCCAGAATGATGGCTTTTATTTTGTTAGCATTGCAGTGCTGAGAAAAGTGTTAATTACATTAGATTTCATTGTTTGACTTCAGAGGTATTCTCATTATGCTCTGGCATATCTCTGCTTTGGAAACTTCTATACTGCCTGACTTAGAGTGTAGATACACAAGGTTCTGTAACCTTTTTTTGGGGAGAAAAGAAAAGTAAATAGTTTGGAAATGAGGAAATGTCATTTATGATCTCTGGCAGCAGTGGTAGCACTTAAAGAGGCAATAATAGATAGTCTTTCATTCAAAAAATTCATCATGGACTGCTATGCCCTGAAAAAAGAAAAAAAGTTGCTTTTCACACTTCTAAGTGCTGCATTTGATAATGTGGAGGAGCAGTTTGCTTTTATTTCATGTGTAGTTGTACAACACGCTGGTGCTCTTGGAAGGATGCAGGGGTGCTGGCAGAAAGTCCTTCTGCCCTCTGCTATCTGTTCTGTGCATCTCAGGCTTTGGCTGCTTTTGTTTGCCAGCTGAAGAACATAAAATGCTGTGCTTCCACACATCAGCATTCAAACCCTTAGCCAGACCTTTCTTGTTTTCCTTTTTTCCTTGGTCAAGTTACTGCATCAGTAAATCCTTTGCTGGTGTGTATGGAGTCCCACTAACAGCAGCTCACCTCCCTCTGCAAGACTCTGATTGTGATCAAGGCACAAATACCAGGATTGTAAAACTGGATGCTGGACATAACCAGGTCAGATTTTTTCACTTGATACCCTGATTTATTTCCAGTTGCCAATTTCACACGAGGTGTTTTGGCTTTGGATGCTGTCCTTTGTGACATATGTTGGGCAGCCTGATGAACTTGCAGGGTTTTGACCATGATCCATAGCTTTGATGGACAGTGCTGTATGTTTCATGTTAGCAGATACATGTACCTTATTTTGAATATTTATATTTTCATACAGAAAATGAAAGCTGAGAGTTCTGGATGCAACAAACCTTTGGGCTGTCCAAGACAGGATCAAGAGTTTGTTTCTTCTAATTGTGAGTTTGAAGCTTCCACTTTTTTTTAGTGAAAACTTAATCCTGTTGTTACTTTTTCAAATTTCTGGGCTTAGATGTTGCCTGAAAGTGGTGCACAGCTCACACACTGGAGACTCAAGCAGGAAGAGCTGGACAGAATCTTAGGGTCAAAAACATCTCTTAATTTTGAGTTTTTCTTAGAAATGTTGCTCTCTGATTTATGTTCTTCTGTTACCTGAAGCCATTCCCATGCCCAGGTACTTTGAGGCAGGGTCATGTTTAAAATATTCTCCATGTTCATAAATCATTGTATGTACAGACTGAGCTGGTCCTTGTTCCAAGTGTTCTGCCACAACTCAGTTAAAAGACTTCTCTTTTAAGGTTTCTATTTGCAGAAAGGATGTTTTTACTAGAAGGCCTCTGAGCTCAGTTCATTTGGCTATTTCATGGCCAACCTTCAGAGGAGCAGGTCTGCAAAATAAATAAGAATTGAGAGTTTGCAGCTTGATATTTTATGCATAAGATCCTTGCTGAGTTAAACTCTGTTCCACATGGAAATCATGATCTTATGCTCTTGGTGTTTGTGGAGGACACAACCTGCCTGACTTTTTGTATCTGAGCTGTTGAATAGGTTCAGCTCCACAGCATGAAATACAATTCTGTTACTTTATGCAAGCTTTAAAGGCTGATTTGATGTGCAAACTGTATTTAATTTATTAGGTGATTCTCCATGTGGTGTGAAGACCTCCCCTTGTGGAACAAGTGTTGTACAAGGAAGAGGAGTTATTCGGTTGCTGAGAAGTGCATCTGATCTATCCAAGTCTTTCAGTAATTGAAAATCTTTCACATCCAGGACAGCTGTAAATTATCATTTTCTTTGTTTCCCTAAGATAACTAGTAGTTTCTCCAGACTGCAGTTTTTCATCTTCTGTGCAAACCTTGACAGTTGAAGTTCTTGTTAGAATGATAAAACTATTGAGTGGATTTAAAGACTCTTGTTCATTATGTACAGGAAAACTTATTTTGAAGGGACCAACAGTCCCATCTTTAAAACTGCATGCTGTGCTAGTTATATTTCTTAATGAATAGAGTGCAAATTCAAGATTGATTAATCAATATAATTGAATTAGAAGAATTCTTTAGTGACCAGTGTGTAAACAACTTAAACTTTTTGCTTTATTTCTTTTTTTAATAGCCTTCCTATCTTCTCCATGTAGAAGATGGACTTTGTGTAACAGTCCTGCTTCAAAAACTGATGCAGGGCAGGAAGCATTGAAGGTGTGAGGGGCTGCCCCAGGGGAATTAATTAAAAGTCAGCAGTCCCAAAAGTTTGCTGTAATATATCAGTTATAGCCATGAAAAATTTGAGTGGTCTTTCAAGGCAAAAAAAGCAGATTTTATGTAAAATGTCTTGAAAGAAATACTGTGGCAAATTTATCTATCTGTTAATGTTCTTAGAGGCACAGGCTCTATTATATACATCAGGGACAAGTACTGCATAGATTTTTTTTTTGCTTGCATCATTTTTCTTTTTAAGAAATGCATGTCCCTCAAACTTTAGAGACTGAAGAGAAGTGTAGGTGTTATGGGGTTGGTTTGGTTTTGGTTTTTTGATAGTTTTTTTTTTTGGAAAGAGTATCAAATTCAGACTGATACATTTCACAAGAGTTTTGTCAGGCTGGGTAGATACCAGTCATCATTATTTGGGGGCACATAAAAAGTGCCTTGACATTTTTTAGGGAAGTTAGATGTTCCTTTTTATGGAGGTAGTGCTGGGACTACTCCCCAAAAAGTTTTCTGTCTGAGCCTTGTGCTTAGTCCATGTGTCTCCTAAGCAAGTGATTCTGAGAAATAAGAGCTTATTTTGTTAAGTTGTTCCTAGATTTTGTAGCAACAGATGTCCAGTTTTGAAATACTATTTCCATAGCAACTCACTGTGTGAAGATTTCATTCCTTGGTAGGTACTGAAACTCAAGATGAGGTGGTTCATTCCCTTGTATAAGGAAAAAACAAAACAAATGCAAGCAAAACCCAAAATGCAGCCAAAATAAGAGGTTTATTTGAGCATGCTGATCAGTGTGTCAGAAAAGGCCAAGTGCTGCAGTTGAACCCTTTCTCCCAGTGTTTTAGGATCACTGAAGCATTTCTATTCTTACCCAGCTATTCCAAATTCAGCTCTATCACTGAATTTCCTCAATTGATTCTGTGTTTCCTTCCTTGGAGGCTGCTGTCCTACCTGCTGGTTTTCACCAAATAAGGGCCATTCAAGCTGTAAGGCTGAAATTTACCAATGGAGCACCTGGGAATGTGTTAAGTGACTGACAGTGTCTATCAAGTAGTGCTAAAGGCTTTTCTGCATTTGTATAGACTTGTCCAACTTCCTTAACTGACAGCCACTGCTGCATTGATATTTCATAATGTACAGAGCTGTTGTTTTTGAAGTATTTTCAGAGTTCACTGTTGCAATAAAAGTTTGTTTCAGTTCTTATGTAGGAGAGAATTTATTAAAAATTGTTGTTAAAACACTTAGTATTAAGTACATAAACCTAAGAACATTTTTTACTAAGCTTAATGTATTACATATCAAGAGTGAGATAAAGAATGTGAGCAGAAGTGGGAAAATGCCATTAGGATTCTATGGCATATCTGTACCTTGCCACCTGTAAATTAAAATAGCACATAAGATGTAGAAGATCTAATTATGTGCTGTAGGCAGTGGGTTGTTAACTGGGGCAGTGACTGTCTTAGTGTAATAACCAACAGCTCTAGAGGGGGGTTTTGGTAGTGAAAAATGTAATATCTGTGCCATTAGAATGAGTACACTAACTTAAAGTAGCCCATTTCATAGTGTTACTCTGCATTTATTGTGGGGGAGCCCTAACAGCTGCTGAAGGATGATAGAAAATTCTTTCATTTTGGAGCTCTGCTTCCTTGACTGTTCTGCAATTTGCAGCTCTTGATTTCTGGAAGAGCAAATTCTGAAAAACAAGCACAATAAAGTAATGCTTCTCTCCTTTAAGTAAAGAGGGTTTGCAGCCTTAGCCCACATTCTAAGTGCAAGGAGTAGTACTGGTAAGGCACAAACTGTGTCAAAATCAGGCCCAAATTCTCACCACTTGAATGATAAAATTCTGAAGGGGACACAAAACCAAGACAGGGCAGAATGGCTGTTGAGCAGAGTTTGAGTGGTGCAGCCTGGGAGCTCTAAACATGCACCTTCCACAGGATAAAACCTAATGGTGACAGCACTCTGCATGTGGTGTTTGGTAGCACATCTGGTGAACTGGCTGAAGAGCTGGTTTTGTAAATGAGACATCTGATAGATTCTATCAGACCTGACTTTCTGCCCTCCTGTTGGAGCAGCTGACTCTCTGCTGTGACAGGAATGAGTAAAAAGTCATCCTGGTTTAGCACACACATTGCAAACTTATTGGGTATTTTTGCTCATTTTGATAGCAGTAGACAAGTGGTTAATTGCACATTGTTACTCTGAAGGTTTTGGCCAGAACAGTTGTCTGAGGATCATGGAAACAATGACTGCAGTGACAGCTCTGCTGATGTACATTGACCTGTTATGTTCTTTTACATTCTGTTCAGAGTATGTTAACATGGAGTAAGCAGCAGTTTTGCTGTGCTTCTAATTTAACTGTTACTTATGCATTGCTGGCTTGTCCACCTTCTCCTTCCAGTAAACTGCAGGAACCAGGGATGTGGCAGAAATTCCAGCATTCTCTCAGAAGCACACATAGGTACTGTAGATACAGCAAAACCTGGTTTTGACATCTTTAACTTGAATTTTGCTTTGGAAGGATGATCTTACCATTAAATCTCAAGGTGAATGTGACTTTAGCCTTGTCCTTCATGGCCAGCTGCCCATTCCCACTCAGCTGCACCACAGCAATCCTTCTTTTTGCCCTCCATGTGCTTCACCAGATGCAGCTTTGAGTGTGCTTTGGCTTTCCTGTCCCCATACCTGCACACACACAGCACCTCTGTGTTTCTCCCAGGCACTTGTCTCCTGTGTGTTCCTTTTCAGGGGTGAGTTCTGTCAGGAGCTCTATGGTCAGCCTCTGCTTGCTTTGCTGTTTGTCTTGGAGGAGGTGATACTTGAAAAATCACCAGGCTCACCTGGACCTCTTTCCAGCACTGTGTGCCACAGGAGTCTTCCAGGCAGATCTCTGAACAAGGCCAAGGGCTGCTCTCCTGAGCTCCAGGGCTGTGATGCTGCTTTTTGCTGTTTTCCTCCCTCTTTGGGGGTTTGTGGTTACTGAAGCTAAATTTGCCCCCCTGTCCTTCACATCCCTGAGCAGTTATTTCTTGTCCATAAGGATGAGATCCAGCAGGGACCACCTTGGCTCCTTGGCCACTTCTGAGTGTCAGGCTCCTCCCAGGTGTCTGAAGGCCTTGAGAGCTCCCCTCTGGCAGGGCTGTCTGCAGCAGACATCCCCTGTTGGCCTGTCCTCTGTGTCCAGCCCAAGAGCTTCAGCTGGCCCATTGTCTGTTCCCAGGTGCAGCTCTGCATTCCAGCTGCTCTCACATGGACAGCAGCTCTCCCTGTCACCTCCCAAGGGTGAGAGAAGCTGGCAGTGTGTGATGTGTGGGAGGGGAAGGCACACAGTGTTATCCAGGGATGCTGGATAACAGCAACAGCTGATACTCGTTCCATGGGGTGTGTCCTGTGCCAGCTGCCTGGAGTCAGGTCCATGCTGAGTCATTCCCCAGTAGCAAACTTGCTGCCATTTCAGGGATTCTGGCCCTTGAGCTGTTACAGTCAAGTGGTGATGTGCTGAAGGTCAGAATCTTCTGAATAAGTACTTGTCTGGAGTGAATGAAAACCTCTATTCTAGGAAAGCCTGTTTTGATTTTCTTGTAAAATAGTTGTATTTATCTTTTCTTTATAAATTTTAAAGAACCTGCATAATTCTCATAGAATGGCTGTGTTTTTGGACCTGTTAGGGTTAGAACTTTTTAATTCAGCTTTCTGCTAGCAAGGATTTCAGACTTTGCCCAAAAGTGAAATCACTCAAGTGTATGTGTGAAACTGAGTTTATTTTCTGGCTGATAGATAGAAGTAGCTGCAGCTGACTGCAAAGACTTCAACAACATCATTCCTTTTGGCAGAGTAAATGTACTGTGGTGGAGCAGGAGAAAAACAAGTTTGTTATCTAGTTTCTGCCCTCCTGATGACTTCTGCAGGATTATCATCCCTCACTGTCACCCCAGAGTGGCCAGCCAATCAATTTTATTGCAATGATTTAGTAAAATGAAGAAATTGGCAAACACTTCTATTAATCTAACCCTGCATTATCTCTATTCCTTCACTTTTCTATGGTTCTGTCTTAGAGGTTCCCATTAACCTTCTCTGCCACTTTCAAATAATTCCCTTCAATCCCTAGTGAACAGGTGAAGTGCAGCAGAAGTTACAAATTCCCTTCTGTTGGGCTGCAATAATTTTAGTAGAGCTCTAACACATCCAGAATTAATCTTGGAGGTTTGATCATTGTATTGTGAACTTCATCAGGCAGAACATTGCCTCGGTGTCTTTCCTGGAACAGTTGGTACAAGTAAACAGAAAAGGAGTGCAGTTGCTCTAGCAACAGGGATGCTGGGATAATTAACTCCTGTCTTCCTGACAAGTTGTGAATTGTGCACTGTACTGAATCTGGAAGTGGGCAGCACCAGCCTTTGTGTGTCTGTAATACTGGAAACGCTTCCCAAGATCCTGAGAAGAGTGGGGAAGGCAGTGAGAGGAGATCTTGGTGGTTGTGTGGGAAATGGGGAGGGGTGGAATCCCTGGTGCCAGCTCTGTGTGCATTGAGGACAGTGTCTCCCAAACACAAGAGCAGTCCAGGAATGCAGGGAGATGGATTGGGAAGACTCTCTTGTCTTCACAGGGATCTTGTGGCTGCATCCTGGTGCATTGGAAAGCAGGAAGAAGCAGGTGTGGGCTACAAGGGAAGAATCCCTAAACACTGGCCAGGGCTGTAGGGGTGTTGTTGGGAAAGCAGATTTGTTCTCAGGAAGGGTTCAGGGATGAGAGCAGCAGCACTGGGAGTTCCAGACCCATGCAGTCCCTCCAGCCAGCTGTGCTGCATCCCAGCATGCTGGGGAAGCTGACTGACACCTTTTCCAGGCTCTTCTCTCACCTTTGGAAGTCGCAGAGAGCACAGGAAATCCACAGCAATGGGAGGCAAATGCTGCACCCATCTGTCAAAAGGGTGATCTAGGAAAGCCTGGGCTGCTCAGTTCCTCTGCAGTCCTTGGAAAAATCATGGAGCAAGCCTTCTTGGGATGTGTTTGGGTACATGAAGGAGAAATGGGGGACTGGAAGGAGTCAGCATGGATTTGCCAATGCTAAATCATGCCTGACAAGCCCATTTGCTTTCTGTGATAAGTTTGTGAATAGAGTTGAACATAACTAAACAGTAGTTTACTGATTGCTATGTGAAGAATAAAGTAGGAATTTACTTTTCTACCTGGTTATACATTTTCTCCTGCCTTCCTGCCTTCTGAGGGAAGTGGTTATTGAAGTTCAGTATAGATACATTAAATCTTTGGAATTAGTTAAGTATCACTAGCTTAATTTATCTTCCCTCCAAACTCATTATTGCTGGTTTAATTCTGCATAAGGTTGTGGCTATACTAGAGGTAGCTCTTGGAGTTATTCCTTTTTCAAAAGACATTCAAGACAGGCAGGACATTAATTCAGTCACAGGAAAACCCTGGAATAAGGCATGAGTTTGAATATGTGTGTTTGTGTATTTCTGGCTGACAGAGTAGAACAAATTGGTTGAGGAAAAATGCATAAAGCATTCTAATAAATGCACTACTTCCAAGGTATTTTAAAAAAGGTAAAAAATGATGCAGCACTGAATTATCTCAGCCATAGCTCCATGTGCTTAGTTGATTTCTCAGTGCAGAAGTGAGCTTAGCATTGCACAACTTGAAGCAGTTCTGTTTTAAATGTTGTCAAGTTGGACTCTTGCTTTCCTTCTGCTAGCTGTTATGGAATCTGCTTGCAGAGAATTAAATTCATGGGTTTGGGGGTCATTTTGCAAACTCCTCTGTATTCTGTGGCTGGTTTCTTTAGACAACTTAGTGCAGTTGCTTACTGCTAATCTGTATTTTCTTCATGCCTAAAATGACCACTGTGCAAGTGTTACTTGAAGACTTCAGCTGACAAACAACAATTAAGCTTCACCTATCCCAAAACTGAAGAGTGTGGGACAGGTAGCAGAGTGTTACAATGGCTTAGTGGCCACTGCCAGTTTCTGGCTATATTCTGGCATTATTCTGCTGATAATTTTCAAGTCCTTTCTCTGGACTTTCCAGTTAGGATCTTTGAGAATGCACACTGTTATCCCTCACTGTTATTCCTGGTGGAGGAAACAGGTTGTGCTGACTAATGTCTGTAACATTTATAAAAGAAATAGCTTTTGTTTCACAGGAGAGATGTGTTACAATGGTAATTAGATAATTCACACTAGCCTTGCTTGTTACAGTGAGATTGGAATACATACCAGCTCTGAGCTATGCACCAATTTTTTTTATCTGCCTTCAGCTTCTCTGTGAAATGTTCTTTTTTAGCCATCCATTTTTGCAAAGTTTTCTCATAAGGTCCTCAGAATATCTTGCATTTCAGATTATCCATTGCCAGAGAGATTTGGATTTGTGTGTTCTTTGTAAAGAACCCCTGTGGTTGGTCTTTGCAGTTGGTATTACTACAAATGAGTAATTGTATTTTAAGTATTATGTAAAACAAAAGTAGTCAGAAAGCAAGCCAGAATTACAGTTCTGATAAACTATGAAAACTATGGTTTTTAGTTTGAAATCTGGAAAATACTGGTCCTGTGTGGGAGGATGGCTGGTTCTTCTTTGAAGTTAAATTTTAGATTTTTATTACAGTAACTGTTTGGGGGTAAAGGGTATGTGGGAGGCATTGCTGAAACTCCCGAAGTTGAAGATGCAGTAAGGAGTTTTGAAAGGAGAAATATTTTACTGCAGAAGTATCTTAGAAAAACCCACCTTTTTTTAATTAGCTTTGATAGCCATTGATAGTCCTTGGGGATGGACAGTCCATTCTCTTCCAGAGATACCAGTGGTAGGATTTCCCTCCACATTTGCACATAAAATGCAGTCCTTCTGATTAAATTGTTACAGTTTTGAACAAAAAGTTATTTTTCCTTTTTCCTTCCACTCCCTCCCCCTTTTTGTTTTAATTAAGGATGTACTTGCCATGTACATGCTCTCACATTGTCATTTTTTCAGAAGCAGCAGGAGCAGTGGACTATTTCTGACTTGCCCATGCAACAATCAGCAGGAAAAAGTAATGCTATGAAAATTAGGAGCTCTGGGAGCTAGAACTCAGAAATTCAGGAGTCAGACAGTAAATGGGCTACTAGAGTGTTTCTAGTTCTTATCAGCTGCCCATCTAAGTTCTTACCTTATCTGTGACATTATTATGTACTGTAGTCCCAAATAGGGGACTCACTGTTGTTTTTTCCATATATTTATTTATATGTGTATGTATAACACGTACAAAATACACATTTAACAAAATGTCTTTAAAAATCATCTTGCTTCAGCCTCCATAAAAACAGTCCCTGTGTTGAACAGTGGTGAAAGCTGTGACATTTGCATGACTCAGTAAACAAGACCACCTTTCCTTGATGAAAGCAGTTGGTGACCTTCAAACCTTTTGTGGATCTGGGGATACATCAGCAGCTCTGTTCCTCTGTTCTCCAAATAGACCTGATAGTTTCTTTTTTCAGAAAGTTGGAAGGCTGGAAGACTGGTTATTTTTGGATGACTGGGTGCAGCAGTGCTCCATGTGCATCTTTTTGCTGTGAGAGTGTGTGTTATTGCTCACTGTTCATCAGCTCTTATTTCCAGGGAAGCAAGAATGTTCTCTCCCAGAACTTGAAGGCAGAGCCTTTGGCTTTCATTTTATAATTCAACTTGTTGCTGTAAGAAAGAGGGATTGATTTCTTTTCTACAGTGATGTCTGTGCCTCAGCAGATCCTGGAGATGGCAGTGGTTTCTTCATTCATTCTCCTCACTCTCCACATACTCCCCTTCGTTCTCATGCCTTGGTGGCATCTGCCTGGAGGGTTCATTTCTGTCTTCTTGTGCCCTAAAATATTGTTTGGGAGTAGAGATGTTAAAACCAGCCAGAAACCTTGCTGAAGAGATTTTGTGTTAGGATACTTTTAAACTGCTCGAAGCTGATCTAGAACTGCACCCAGCTGAAGTCCACAACTTCAGGCTTGCTGGTGATGCAGGAGCTGTGGGAGCTACTTGTTTATTTTTCATAGCATGTGTGCTAATGCACATCCAAGGTTTGAATGTGTGCTAATGCACATCCAAGGTTTGAATGTGTGCTAATTCACATCCAAGGTTTGAATGTGTGCTAATTCACATCCAAGGTTTGGATAATTTGGTTCTGCCCAGAGACACAAAGGTGTCTGGGACTCCTGGGCATCTCCCATGAGGAGAGATGGCAGCCCCTGGGGTGGACACTGAAAGGAGAAGGCAGTGCATGCTTTCCCAGATTTTTCTCCCCAGTTTTCCACTCCATCTGTTGGTGCTGGAGGGAGAAGGAGAGCCCTTGATCTGTTCCATTCAGTGCTGCAGGGAGAGGTACTCACGTCATCTCGTAGTCGGTGTCCTTGCTTTCCCGGCAGCAGCAGAAGTAGGCAATGATCCCAATCACCACAATGGCAGCCACAACTCCCCCAATGATGCCAGCATACAGAGCTATGTTCATGGATGCTGTGTGGGAAGGGAGGAGTTAGCAGGGGCAGTGATGTCAGAGGGGATCAGCACAATCACTGCACTTCAAACCCTCCCACCAGACCTAGACTGAGTGCAAGCCACATCAGTTTGACTACAGCAACTGGAAACAATTCTGGACTGGGTAGTACAGGAGGAGTTAGCTACTGACAGGGAGGAGCCCCTGGATCTGAACACCTGCTCTTCTTTTTCTATAAAGTTTCGTTTCTGACATTGCAAATTCAGTGCTGACTCTACAGAGCTTTCATCACTTTTTGAACTAATCCAATGCATTGGTGAGTGCTCTACTAGCATGTAAACCACTGGAGAGGGTCTCTCTTCAAGATGTTCAGAAACCAGATGGTAACATTCCCCTCCTTTAATGCTTTGCCTCTGAGCTGAGATGTTCTCTCTGGTACTTCCTTTCCCCAAGGCAGCCCCATCTCTTACGTGGCACAATGCTGACTGTCATGTTGCAAAACTCCGTTCCCACAATGTTGGTTGAAGTGCAGATGTAAAAGCCAGAGGTGTCTGCTGAGATGTTCTTCAGAGTGATTTGTTGCCCTGTTGTGAAACACAAATCAGGCCAAAAAAGATAAGAATAAAAGCAGGGAAGGAAGTGGCAACAGTGGCGCTCCAGTTCCAGCCCAGGGTGGCTGGAGTGATGAGAGGTTATTAGAGCTGATGGATTGCTCTGTCTTGCTCAGGAGCTGCCATGCTCATCCCTAGGTTTTAGAGTGATTTGTGGGAGGATAAACAGAAGTGTGCTGTTTTGATTACAGGGAACATGGTATTTGAACATTCCTTTTAGAAAGAAAATTGTAGGTGGAGGGTAGAGAAGTGTCTGTGCTTAGAGAAAGCTTTTTTTTTTTGCTGTTGTTTTGGCATTGGATTTTGAGAAGTGTCAGATGCCCAGATCAGGACCTGGCTCTGAGAACTGGCCATCTTGATAAATTAACTTGTTCAACAAGAGAAAGCTCTTCGGTCCTGCAGCTCTTAAGATTTCAGATATGAGTTATTTAGCAGTGGGGGGAAATGTTTTCTAGTCTGGGAGAAGCCACACAGGCTGTGTAAATAAACAAGAAGAACTCTAGTGACAGGATTGCAGTGATGCTGATGCTTTCTGTCCAGCCTCACACAGCTCAGAACCACGGGCTGAAGCTCAGCTCTGTCTGCTCAGCCAGTCAGTTTGTTTGTTACATCTCCAGCTATATGGGATGTGTAGTCCATGCTTTTGGTTTGTGAGATAGGTCCAGATCCCTGCTCTGAAAGCAAAAGACTGAATACTTCTTAATGGCTTTCCTGTTTCCCTGGGATCTCACTTTTTACATTTAGGATTTGCTGGCACCTAGTGCCAGATAGTAGAAGAGCATGCAGGCTGAGAAGTGACAGGCCATATGCTTGCTTGATTGATTTTTTATTTTTTTTTTTTTTAGTCTCTACATACTCCTTGTGTTTACTTGCCTCCCTCCTGCTGATGGTGTGTTGGTTTTTCTGGGGTTTTTTTGGGTTTTTTTGGTGGGGGGTTATGTGTGATGTTTGTAGTTCTCAAAGTCTCAGTCTAGAAGTGGAATTTAAGTGCTCCTAATAAATCAAAAGTGACTGAGTGAGTGAAATGGGGGAAATGTGGGTCAGGTGCTGTGAGCTCTGAAGTGTCTCCTGAGGGAGTTGTGCACGCTTTGCAGCAGTGGGGCTTGCTGAGCACAGAAGCCATTGCCTGTGGTGACAGCAGGGCACCCAGCCAGCCTGGGGCCCCTGGGGACAGGCACACAGGGCTTGGCCACGGGTGCTCCGATGAGAGCACAAATGAGGTGGGAATAGGCCAGCAGAGATTGCTGTTCCAGGGAAGAACAGGGTGGCAGCAGAAGCTGCTGCTGTGACAATCTGCTGTGCTCAGGGCTGTGTGTGATGCGCTGGCACCACTTAGTGGCCACTGAAATGAATGAAGTTCCTGCCCCTGGTGATAGATATTTCATGCAAGAATGGGCTCTGAGTGTGGAATATCCTGGGGAGTCTCATCATCTTTAGTCTACTTCCCTTAAACCAGGAAGGGTAGGTACAAACACTTAGTCTTCCTGAAGCTGGAAAGGCCAGAAAAAGCAAAGTTGTTTAATGAAATAAATCTGAGTCCTCTGTCACTGTTACACTTGAAAGAGTATTAAACCCTCCTTCCTGTATAAATAGTTCTGTTGTGGAAATTCATCTCCTTTTTCCTTCCAGATTCTGACTTAAAATGAAAGCAAATACAGTATTAGGGCCTGTGTGCCAGTCCTAAAGAACCAGAAGCCTTTTTCATGCTCAAAGTAGCAATGGTGTAACTTTCTCATACCCCCTTCCTCTCAGTGAGGGGTTGTCTCTGGAAGAAAGCTTCCAGAGCCAGCTTTTGTTTCCTTCAGTTTAGAAAGAGATCTGCTCATGGTCAAGTAAGCTGGGATGTAAAGACAGTTAGAAAACTCAGTGTTGTTCCTCATGTTATGCCTTACTCCCAGCAACTGAGAAATAATTATTTCTGTATGCTTCCAGAGCCATCCATCTTTCTCCCTAGGGGAGAGATGAAGTTAAAGCCTTTCTGACCATTCTTATTTCAGGTGAGAGTCCTTTCTGCTAAGTTACTCCTGAGCATGTCTTGTATCAAAAGGACAACTTTTCAAACTCCTGTGCAGAGAACATCTTAGAATAAGCCTGAAGAGTGTTTTTGTATTTGCATTTTAGAATCTTCCCAGCCCTCATCTGCAGAGACCTCAATGCTTCGATGTGTTTCAGTTTCTCATACCTTCTGTGTATGCTAGCGCACGGGGCTCATTTTGCACATTGAAGCTTTTCCAGGTGTATTTGGGCGCTGGGGAGCCCTCCTGAGAAGCACAGGTCAGGTTGATTGTCTGTCCATATTCTGGTGTCCCCAGAATGTTGCATTCGGGCTTGGATGGTGCAACTGAAGGAAGGAAAAAGGAATTGTTTAATCAGAAGCAGTTTCTTGTTTCAGCCCATTTGCATCTGTTGTTTTTATTCTTGCAAGCAGAGGCTGGTCTTGTACCTCCCACCTTCTTCTTAAAAGAACTTAAAGGGAATTTGGATCTAATTTGTTTCTCCCTTTTTGGGAGAAACAAGGAAAGCCAAGAAGGAATTGCAAGATGCTTTTTGGGATCTGCCTGATAGTGTTTGGTGACCCATCCTTTGATAAGTGGAGTATGACAGGCCATAGGGGGAATGAGGAAAGCCCTGTAATGATGCTTGGGTTATGAGGAGAGTGAGCTGTACACACAGCCAGGTGTCTGAGGGAGCTGCCTGCTCTACGCATCCCAGCGTCCTTCCACAGGGAGTAGGAAAAGACCAGAGGTGGGATTGGCTATGATATTGTTTGCTGTTAGAAGATCTGTTTAAGCTGATGTGGACGTCAGAGGAAGGGCAGGTGTGTGTGACAGGGCTGTGGCACTCCCGTGTCGCCGCACCCAGGACGAAGAGGTCCACGAGCGCGGCCTGGCGCGGCGGGTCGGCGCGGAGGCGGACGCTGCAGACGTAGGTGCCGTTGTCCTCCATGGTGACGGCGCCCATGGTGACGCTGATGTCCCCGCCGGCCACGTCGCCATTGAACTGCAGGCGGTGGTCGTAGCCCTCCCCGTACTGCAGCAGCCCGTCGAAGTAGCGCGTCACGGCGTCAACCTGGCACACGGCGAGGGCACAGCGTCAGTCCCTGCTTCTGCTGTGTCATCTGCCATCTAACTCCATCCATCAGCCCCCTCCTAAGGAGCAGCTTGGGAAAGAGAACCTTAAACTGCAGCACTTTGGGAAAAAGCCAAGAAAAACCTAGAAATTCATCTCTGTTTCCATTTGGAATCCCCTTCTCACGCCTTATCTGATTTCTTTTGCTGGGGCTTATTCACCTTTCCTCACCATGAGGAGAGGACAGCCCAAGACTTGTCTGACTGACTTGTCTGTGTCAGTCAGATTGCCCTATGGTTGCACAACCTCCCAGCAAGGATCTCCAGAGAAGAAACCCTTGGCAGTTCTTGCAAGGAGATCTCCAAAAGCTGCTTCCCCTCTCACTAATTCCCAAGCAGTCAAGGAGAGCTTTAAAATTTAATTTCTTAACCATCCAATACTTCAGATGGATATAGGACACCTCAAGAATCTCTCCATGTACTGTTATCAACTTAAAACTTTTTACATAATATCAAAGATATATGTATTAGACATACACATTTATGTATATGCATATATTTTTTAAAAATTATCTGAGCGTTTCACATGTTTTAATAGATGTAAATCCCACAGTACATACAGTGCTGTATCCTCAGTAAACAGCTGTAAGACCAATAGGGGTGGGAGCTTTCCTGGGGTTGTGCAATAGATTTGGGATAAATTGCATCTAGTCTGAGCATTTCTGTTTGCACAGTTCTGGGATTAAAAAAAAATCTGGAAGAAGTCTTTTTCTTCCAGCATCCATTCCCACTAAGATTCCCTCTCCTGCCCCTTCTTGGTTGCCCTCTCATCTGTTTCCTTATGCAGCTCAGTTTACCTTGCTATCGATTTTCTTCCAGACAACCAGGTCTCCTCTGTCAACAGCTGAGTTTGTTTTAAAATTACAGCGCAGGGTAGCATTTCTTCCTCTTGCCACTTGGATTTGCCTCTCAGGTGCTTCCACAGTGAGGGCATGAGCAGACACCAGAACTAGGAAGAGAATAAATGCTGCACTCAGCAAAAATAGCAACATCTGGATTCCATGGTAGTCCCTTTGGCTTCCTTAGGTGCCACAATAACCCCTAATTCCCTGTCATCCAGGACATTCCCCACTGAGCAAGAGGTGATGTGTGCTGCAGCTGATTGGCTCTGGGAAGCTGCTGCACAGGATGGCTTAGAGCTAAACTCTGCTCTCTGTTCCTTGCTTCCCTCTTCTTCACCTGCTCCTGTATTGCCATGGAGTTTAGAAAGATGCTGTACTTTTTTCTCTGAGCCCTCCTTCAGCGTGACTGACACCCTTTGACAGCTCAGAATGTACAGAGGGAGACAGATAAACAGATACTACAAGTGCATCAGCAGTCTTAAGGATTCAGGCTAAACTAACAAACTGATATTGTCAAATTTCAAGGATCAGGAAAACTGTCAAATAAGTTGCCTCGATCCAAATCCATAGAAAAGTGACATTCTGTGCTAGGGAATCAAAACCTGTTCATGTTTTTCATCCCTGAAAATAGAAAAACCTAGAGAAGCAAAGAGTGGTTGAAAGAAACAAGGGAAGAAAAGCTCTTAGTTTTTTCTAAAAATGAGTAAGGTAGTAGTCACCTTTGTTCAAAAACTCCAGCTCCTGCCTCTGGAGCACAGGAATAGCTGAGAGCTGAATAAAACAGAAATCCCTCTGTGCCCTGGGGAAGCACGCAGGGCACAGGGCAGGTGGTTTTTTTACACTGAATTCCCTCTGACTTGCGCTTAATTCATCATGTCTGATCGTTGCCTGGTGGGCAGGTCTTTGTTATTCTCAGAATTGAGCTGGACATTTATGTCTGCCCTGCCATAGGTGACCTTCATGCCTGCAGGAGTCCATGGTTAAAAACACCTGCATTCTCCTCACAGTTTGTGTGGGTTCTGCGTTTGGGTTTGTTGCTTTGAGGGTTTGGTTTTGTTTCTTTTTTAATGGCACTGTCATTTGTGGAAGATATTTGGGAAAACTGTAAATGGCAAGGAAGGAAGTGCTGCTCAGAGGTGCTCCCATGGCAAAGAGGAATGTGGTGCAGTAAGGAGGAAAGAGGAGGAAGGCTTCCACCCATGCTGGGGATGCTGCATGTGGTGATGAAGGTTTGCTTCTGAAAGCTGAATCACTGTTCCCTGGGGAAGATTCATCTGAAAAGTTGCCACCTAGCAAACTTTGGATCCTCATTCTGCCATATCTTTGTCCAGGTTAGATCTATAAGGAAGTGTAATGTATAAGGGAGAGAGCAAAGCGTTTCTAGATTGCACTCTGAGTTGCAAGCTGGTTGTGAATGGCCACTTTTTTAGACAGGAAGAGCACACAGCCCCCTGCTCTGGGTCAGTAAGTGAATGCCATTGCCAAGCTGAGCACTGCCACATCCTTGACTAGCAGTGAACAAGAGTCCTTAGAAAATAACAGTGTGGGGACCCAGAAGGTTGTGTGGTCACTGCACTAAGAACTTGGGGTGACAGTTCAGATAATTACACAGGTGCCATGGGCACAGCAATTTGCTTTTAGCCTAAATTCCCTCCTTTTCTGCATACTCTCAACAACTGAGTTGTTCTATGGGCTCCTACAGAAAAATGAACAACTCAGTGACTGAAATGTTCTTTGGGCTCTCACAGCTCAGAACAAGGTGGTTTTCACCTCTTCCTCTGTGACATGGCTGGAGCAGCTTCTGTTCTCTTGGGGATTATTTCATTTACTGATAGTCATGAGAAGGAAAGCGGGGCAAAGTATTGCTAGCTTTTATTGCAGCCACTCCCAGATCTTTCCCTGCCCTCTAGCACCCAGGGCAAGGCCCATGTTTGCACAGCCCCTGGGCTCTTTCTAACTGCTGTTTTCATGTGCCCTCCCTATGAGAGACATCTGGGAAAGCTTTCTCCTTGCTTGTTGGGACTGGATAGAGATGCTTTCTTGCATTTAAGTGAAAAGCACCACTGTCTGTACTAGGAAATGGAGCAAAACCCATTTCCTGATCTTTTTGTTGCTCAGAAACTGGTTCCACTGGGCTGGGGTTCACTGACAGGTCATAAACACAGCCCTGAGGCAAAGAAACCACCCAACCCTCAGACTTCTTTTCCTTCTTCCAATTGGATGAGTCAAATCCTACAATAAATGCTATATTTCTTTTCTTCCAGACATGTTTGGTGCAGAGTTGGGGAGCAGCTGAACCCAACACTGCATGTGAGGCACAGCCCGTAACACATTTATTCATCTGTTGCTGTCACCCTCGTGTCCCACTGCTTCTGGTGCTCTTCATTTGTCACCCACATCTCTTGCTGCTTCCCTCTCTCAGGGAAGCAGCAGTTTCATTCTGGGATGTCACTGACTCAGGCTCATTTCCTCCTTCCCACCACGTTTCACTTCACAGTCAGTACATTTAGAAGTTGTGGTTTATTCTTCAAAGGTTGGGGATTTTTTTCTGAGCAGAAACAGAATCTATTCAAAATATGGCTGAAGGCAGGGGAAGTAAATTCTGAAAGAACTTCAAAAAAGGAGAGAGGACAAATAGCCTATGTGGTACTAGAGAGACAATGTCACCTAGATTTAAGCCTTAGAGTTACTTTTTTGCGTGTTATCACTTTGTGTGTTTATAGCATTTTAAAGAATGTGAGAGACATTTTGTATGTTTATAACTTGTTAAAAAATGAGAATGGTTTTCTCCCCCTCTGCTTAGAGATTGTACTTGTACAAAGGAAGAAGAAAATCAAAGTGACATTTCTACTTTCACATTCCTTACTGAGTAATTGTTAGTAGACTGAAGGGCAATTAATACAATTACAGGAATATTTTCTTTGCTGAAATAAATTGAGATTCTGATCAAGCAAAAAAACCCATAATTTGCTTAGCATGAAAGGTGAGAATGTTGAAAAAGAAGAGTGAATATCAATGGCTTTGCAGTAGTTACATAATGATCATCAAACCATGACCCAAGTCACATTTGTTGCATGTGGAGCCCATCCACTTGTTCTGATCACTTTAAACTTTGTGAATTTCCCTTTTGTGGTCTTATGGTTGAAGTGAGGTTTTCAGGATTTTTAGTTCAAAAACCCCAAGCAATTCCCATGTGTGTAGCTTGGTCTGAAGCTTGGAATGAGGTGTAGGAACATTGATATAAGAATATGAGGCAGGATAAAAAGCAGTGGAGCTGAGACTTCCAGAGGAGGAAGTTCCTTCTTCAGAGATAAATATTGTATTAACAGAACCCAGGAAAACTGTTTATGAAAAATACTTTCAGCTTCATGAAGAACAGCATTTTTTCCCACTCCTAACAGTTTTGGGAGATGTGTGTGGATATGCAGCACAGAGATGGTACACACACTTGTCTGGCCATAAGCACAAGGAACCTTCACTAAACAAAAGAGAGACATACCAAGTGCACTGGAGTCCTTGTACTCTGTAGTGCTGGTTCCTGCCACCCAACCCTTGAGGATGTAACAAAATTAGTACTCACTTGCACTGAAAATGAGGAGCCCAAGTCCTTTCATCGCCGTCCCCCTCATCCCTCCTTTGTTTCACCTCAAGGTGCTCTTCTTGTAATCTCCAGGAGGCTGGGTAGGTAATTGGCTTTCCCTGAAGGGCTGCTTTGCAGTGGCATTGCAGGTTCACTTCCTCAGTCCCTTAAAAGTGCTTCTGCCCCAGCCTGCCCCTCCCTCCTGGCCACAATGACAAGTCACATCACCTGCTGCTCTCTGCAAACTTGGAGCTCCTTGCCCAGTTGTGAACTTTCTCCCACAGTTGAACGGCCTTTCCCGGTTTCTCCCAACACGCAGGTGCACGGAGCAAGGGAAGGGTGTGGTGGGGCTGGGGGTGGAGTGTGCAGTGCAGCTGAAGTCATGCATGTGATGGCAGGCACCTAGGGGAGGATAAACCTCATTTTTCTCAAATTTTTATTAAGGAACAGAGTTTAAAAGGTATTAAAGTGTTTTACAATGCAGGCAGCTTTAAGGATCTGAGGGCCTAACTCCATTTACTGTAAATACTCCTACAAATACATAGTTTATGGAGTTGGGTGACTAATGAGTTATGTAAATATAAGTGAGATGCATCTCAGCCAGGTTCTTCCTCTCTGATGCTCACTGTTCCACTGCCCAGTGTGTGGCTTGCACAACAGACGTGGGTACCAAAGGTGCTGCTCCCTGTCTGTGCAGAAGGCTGCACACATCACCCAGCCCATGGCTTGCGGCATTCTGGTGATGGGGCTGTGGAGGCATGGGCACTGAACAGCCAGCACTGCTCTCATGCTCTGGAAGGGCACTTGGGAGTCACAAATAACCACTGATATAACTGACTGAAGAGTAAAGGGGGGACTCATGGCAGCTGGGGCAAATATCTGACATTATGTTTAACTGAGGGCAGTGTAACTTCTAAACACTTCACTGCCACTAGGCAGCGAGGGATGTGTCCATGTGGGATAATCATCTATGCTCTGTTTCTAGCCATTTGAGGGACAAAGTCACTTCTAGGGTGTGAGTGACCATTTCAGGCATCTAGACAGGACATCATGTTCTTAGATATCATTTTGAGATTAAATTAGTTGTATAATGCAGTATATTATTGATGAACTTTGTTGAGGATTTTGAAGGAGGCTTCCTCAAAAGTAGTTGTTGACACTGAATAGCTGTGTTCAGTGCACTAAAGCAGATCTGTATCTTGCTCTTGTGTGGTAAATCTGCCAGAAGCCACACTGAAGATTTGCCTTTTGGTCTATATGGCAATTGTTCAAAATGCCTGCATGACAATGAAACTTAGGAGTGACTGGAAATCCAATCCCTCTGATAGAAAGGACCATCTATCTGTACTTCTGTCCTTGATGCATAACCTCAGTTCTCTTCAGACTGTTAGCACAAAGCAAAATAAAGCGCATAAAGTACAGAAACTTTATTCTTCAGGAATCTTCCATATGAGGACAGCTGGTAGGAAAATTCACCCTGTTGTGTCTCATCTTTGACCAACTGCAGGAGATGGCAAGGACCCTACAAAGGGGGAGAAGGGAAGACATTTTCCAAAAACAGCTTGTTAACTAACCTCAAAATGTTAACTGTAATTTACTTAAGATATAAACAAAGCTGGAGCAAGGTCAGTAGTCTCCTTTCCTGTCTTTGGAGTCCACAAGGATGAGGTTCCTCACAAGGAGGAGTTTCTTAAATGTTTACCTGCCTTAAAGACCTCAAGATATTTTTGACTTGATCCCACATCCTCCAGAAAGAGACATGCGGGATCTTAACTCCAGCTTCCACTTTGGATTTTGCTCCCATTTAATATTTTGAGTGTGGTGACCAGAGGTAGTGACAGAAATGCTATCACCATCTACCCACACTTCTGGTGTTAATTCTCAGTTCTTCACATAACAGCTTCACATAACCAAAGGAGATTAGTAAAGTGCAGACACTATAACCAATTTGGTCAGCTTGCTGTTATCCTTTTCACAGGATCATTTATACAACCTCTCATTCCTTTCTTCTTAGTTCTCCCAGTAACTTCAAAACCCACTTGACTGATTTCAGTTGAATTTGGTGGACAGACAGCAATCTTAAAGATAGGAAGTTCTTTCTGTCTTGTAAAAATCAGTAATCCCAATCAGTTGGGGTAAGAGAGAAATCTAAATGGTACCTCTTAGGTGTCAATACTTGTCTTCCATTCCCAGAATCTGTGGTTTCACAGTGTGATGGGTGTCACCTTTTGTGCAGCCAGGCAGACAGGGAAGTGTGGCAGAGTGAGTAGTCAGAGACTGCCTCATCTCATGTTGGTATGAAAGTGATTCACTGCTGGGGAGATTTTTATCTTGCCTTTATTAGCCACTCTCATGCATCACAGGTAAATAAGTTGGCACTGAGATGGATTATATTCTGCTGTTTTGGAGACTTGGCTGAGACTGGTTTCTTAGGTATTGTGGAGAGTGTATGTTTCAGCACCTGATACAGAAATCTGATATTAAGATGCTTGTTTTAGATGCTCTATATTTATAACTTTTTTGAGTTATTTAAGCCTAGATTGGGTAGGGTATTTAGGCACTTTTATCCTGTCACTTTTCCCTGACAGCTCTTATTGGGGATCTCAGGAGCAGACTGTCTTAATGTGGGCAATTTAAAGAGATTTTATATTTGTTTCTAGGTTGATTTGCTTTCCCTCTCTAGCATGAGCTCCCAAAGCTCACAAGCATTGGCACCACAGCTAAAAGAGCTGCCACTGGTACCAGCAGCACTGCCAAAGCTTTGTATATCAGCTTCTTCACCCCTCACCTGTGGGCAGTGCAAACCCTTGAAGTATTATTTTTGCTGATGGCTGCACCTCTGGGTAATCCTTTTGCTGATATATAGGACTTTTAAGGGATATTATTATGTTATTTAAATAAAACTGCCATTGACATGAAAAGCTTCAGTACAAAACCAGGGTGACTTGGTTGTGTTGCCAAAAGTACATGCTGTGATAAGGCTTGCCTGTGAAAGCCAGTGAGGAATATGCACAGGCAGCACTATAAATCTTTGTAAATCCTGTAAAGAGAGTTCCTCTTTCCCTTTAGAAGGAGGAACATCAAGATCCCACCTTTCTCTCCTAAGAGGACAGTACCTGTCCTCTTGTGTTCAGTTCAAGTTCATCTGTGAATGAATACATTAATCACCAGTGACAGGTACCCAACCACTTAGAGCTGTTTTTGCTACATTTGCACGTGCAAATGGTCATTAGCAAAGATTTCTGTCATCCTTGCCTCTGCTCTGTATGGTCACTTTGAACCCAAAACCCAGCAACCTGTGGTCAGCAGTGAGGAGGAGCTGCTTGGCTGTCTGCTTTGAGTGTTCTCCAGAAGTCTGTAACCTACAGGCCCCTCTCACCATCTCTACATCTGAAGGGCTGCAGTGGGCATGGCAGGGTCTTCACCATCCTCAGCTGCACTTGTATCCTAAAGATTCACAAACAGGATTGTCAGATGCAGCTCAGTGACTTCTAAAAGCATCTGTTTTTATTGGATGGCAGTGCTCCCACATTTAGGTCCTTTGAAAGCTCTGTTCTCCAATATAAGGCAGTCTATAAGCAAACATCTTGAGACCACTTCTTGCCACAATTAGCAGTAATTAACAAGAACACATGGTCATTGCATTGCAGAAGCAGCTAGAAATTGCGTTGCCCAGAGGAGGCATCTGCAGGATCAACACAATTCATGCTCTTTTTGTGCATGAAGCTGTTGGGATCTCTTCAAGCCCCAATCAGCCATCCCTTCCTCCCCTTGCAGTGACACCCATGATTCAGTGTACCACCTTCTTTCCCTGCTCTCTCAGCCCTGTACTGCATTAACACAGGTCTGGGCTGTGAGCACAGCAAGGCTTGAGTGGCTGTGTCCCAGCTCTTCCTTGCCATGCTGTGGCATCCCTACAGACACAGCTCCCATCCCCACGAGGTGGGCAGGCCCAGCATGATACAGCACCAAAGGTATCTCTGGTATGCAGTAAGTGAGTTTCATTTTCCACTTCCTTTCTGGTTTGCTTGTTTGCTTGCAAAGGGAATCTACAGCAGGATGTTTCTGCATGACTCACAACTGGAGCCCCCAGTACAGATAAACAACACTCAGACTTTCATCTGGCTCTGTCCTGGGCCAGCCCATGAGCTTTCCTGGGGGGTCAGGAGCTGGGAACTAGAGACTTCCTTTTTGAAAAGACATCAGAGAAGACACAGTGTGGCTCAGTCCTAGCTCTTCTAAGAACAAAAATCAGCTATCTTAAAACCACAGAACTACAGAATTATTTGAGTCTAAAGGGACCTTTAAAGATCATCCACAAGCAGGAACATTTTTCACCAGACCAGGTTTCTCAAAACCCCACCCAATCTGGTCTTGGATACTTGAGGGATGGGGCATCCACAACTTCTCTGGGCAATCTGTTCCAGTGCCTCACCATCCTCGAATTTCTTCCTTTTATTTAAATCTACCTTCTTCGTTTAATTTCATTGCCCTTTGTTCCATCACTACAGGCCCTGGGAAAATGTTTCTCTCCCTCTTTATTATAAAATCCCCTTTAAGTACAGAAAGGCTGCACTAAGGTCTCCCTGGTACCTTCTCCATGATGAACAGACCTGACTCTCTTAGCCTTTCTCCACAGAAGTGTTCCAGCCTTCTGATCAACTTTTAGCCCTCTTGTGGATGCTCTCCAAGAGGTCTGTGTTTTGTGCTAGGGCTCCAGAGGTGGATGTTGTACTCCAGGTGGGGTTTCACAGGAGCAGAGTGGGACAAACCCCTCCCCTGACCTGCAGGTCACACTTCTGATGCACTTCTGATCCATATGGTTGGCATTGTGGGCTGCAGGTGCAGCTGGGTCACATCCAATTGTTCATCCACCAATATTCTCAAATCCCTCTCCTCCAGGCTGCTCTGGATCCATTCATCCCCAGCCTGTACTGATATTGAGGACTGCCCCAACCCAAGTGTAGGATCTTGCACTTGGCCCAGTTGAATTTAGTGAGGATCACGTTGGCCCACTTCCCCTCTGGATGGCATTCCTGCCCCTACTGAATCCAGAGCACCACTCAGCCTGGTGTCCTCTGAGGAATTCCTGAGTGTGACTCAGTCTCACTGTCTGTGTCATTATTAAAGACTCTGAGCAGTACTGGTCCCAGTGCAGGATCCTGAGGGACACCACTTGTTCACAATCCCTGTTGGGATGCTGAGCCATTGACTGTATTTGGATCCCGTCCAGCCACTTCTTTATCCATCAAATAGTCCATCAATCAAATCCACCTCTCTCCAAATGAGAGGTAAGGATGTTGTGTGGGACCATGCCAAAGTCAATACAGAAGTCCAGGTAGCTGACAGGTAGCTTACTTTCCCTTAGGTTGGAGTGGTTTCAGCCTGCACTGCATTTCCCAAGGATATCAGAGGTCGTACCTGCGTTTCAGTTTGTGCCTGCTGGGATCCCCCTTGCCTGGAGGCTCTCTGCAGGCAGAGGTCCAGCCTCACTGCCTCTGGGCTCTTTCCTGCAACTGAGAAACCATCCAGCCCACAGCAGGGAAGGAGTTAAGTGCTTGACCAGCTGCTGTCTGTGAGGCACTGAATTCCTTCCCGTGCAATCCAGCAGCCAGTGTCAGGACAGCTATATTTAGAAAGCTGATAAAGGTTTGGTGCCAACAGTTGTCCTGCCCCTCGATGAAGAAGCAGTAGAGAGAGTGAGAGGGGGGCAGCTGGTTGCTTTCCCCCCAGTAGCTCTCCTGGCTGTCTTCAGTGGCCTCCTGCGCCGTGCTGCCAGCAGGGACCCCCAGTGGAGCCATCAGGCACAGGGTAAGTTCCCTTTCCTTGCTCACCCTTCTCCCTGCTCGCTGCCTGTGGGTGACCACGCGGCCGCCATCCCCCGGCCTGAGCGCGGCTGCCGCTGCCCCTTGTGGCACTGAGGCTCTGAGGCACGGGTCCCTCTGCCTGGGCCAGGACAAGTGCTGGCTGCTGTGTTTCCACTTTCCTAGCTGAGCTGTGGTGCCCTCGCTCTCCCACACCCAGCGTGAGAACAGCAGCCTCCACACAAAGGATTACAAGGACAAAGTCCCAAGCCTTCAAGCTCCTTTGGCCTTAAGCTTTAGGAGCGTTTCATTTTGGGGACACGAGGTCTCATGTTTCTTGCCCCTGACCCTGTTTCCAGCCCAGCTCTGGCTGTGTACAGCTCCTTCCAGCCACCTCGTGCAGTCAGGCGAGTATAGAGTTTCTGCCCTGCCACCCCTTCCTTCCTGGCCTTCCAGCACCCTTACTCACAGGCCAAGAGCATTGGTGCTCGCTGGGCAGCAGCCAGGGAGCTGCATGAGGCCCTGGGAATGGCAGGTGCCCTGGAAAAGGAGCCACTGCAGCCCTTGTGGAAAGGGCTCCTCACAGGAGCAGTGTGGGAGCCCTTCTGCTGTACCCCTGCCACTTGTGCCCCAGTGCCAGGGACTGGCCTCCTGCAGCCCTGTGTAATGGCTGTCCCTGCTCCCTGCAGTGGGTCCGCAGCAGCCGCCATGGCCAGCGGCAGAGATTCGGACAGCGAGGAGCCGCCGGTGCCCCAGGAGGAGGAGCAGGAGGCGGGCCCGGACGTGAAGGCCGTGCAGGCCCATTACCTGCGCAGCCCCTCGCCCAGCCGGTGAGTCCCCAGGCACCAGCACGGCTCCTGGCAGCACGTGGGAGTGCCGCCCTTCCCTGCTTCCCTTCCTGTCTCCTCCACCCTGGCACCTGGGCCAAGCTGAGCCCGGGGATTCCCTGCCCTCCCCGAGGTGGGGTCAGTGTGCCACTCACACAGAGCCTGCAGACAGGACTCCTGCACTGATTAATCCACCCTGCTGGGAGAGTGCAGCAGGGATAAACTGCAGGAAGGATTACTGTGGGCTGCTGGTGTCCCTCTTCCCTGTCTCACCCTCTCATACCCCTATGCTGAAACTTCTGATCCAATTTCAACTCTTCACAAATTCAGCTTCATCTTTATGTCCATTATAAGGACTTGTGGATTTATTGAATGTTGATATTAGGCTTTGCCAGCCCTAGAAAGACCAAAGATCTTGGGATTTGGGTTTGATTCAGAACCAGCTTTAGCTACAGGCTTCAGGCACTGAACAGGAGGCTGTCACAGCACAAGCAGAAATTGAGTTACCTCAAGCAAAACAAGCATGATTAGATGTGTTTTCTCCTAACACAAGGAAAAATACACCCCTCTGTTCTCTTTTCCTAAAGCAAAATGCTCTGCAGGGCTTTCTGTAACCTTTGAGATGCTTTAGCTGAAAGCAGGGAGTAGGGATAGAGTTTAAAAAGAACCTTCCCCAGTGTCCCTCGACAAGTAGGAGGTTATGAAATGTTTCCTGCTAACTGTGGGACACTGCAGAAAAATTGAGTACTTATTTCATTTAACCACATGAAATCAAAATTGTTTAGGAAGATCACTGAGTTCACATAAAGTAAAATTATGTATTGTAAAATTATGTATTGAGCTCTGCTCATCAGTCACTCAAAATGAACGGAAACATCTCTCCAGATTATTCCCTTCCTTTTTCCTTTTTCCTTTTTCTCCCTTTTTTTCTTGCTGTTAGTGGCAAAACACAGTGATGAAAATGGCAAGACCATTCCCAGCCAGAAGGGGGTCCTTGAAAGACCCAGGCTTGGGCAGATTCTGTGTTTCACAGAGGCTCAGGGCAGCTACAGGTAAAACATGTTGAGCCTGTGGTGGCAGATTATTGCCAACTGCTACCTTTTTATTGAGCTTAGGGGCAGCCTTTACAGCAGAAGGAATCGAAGGCAGGGCAAAGCTGCAAATTTGTGTCAGCTCCTGTAAATGAGACTGAGACTCCCCTTGCTCATCTCGTAAACTGCTTTGAAGAACTAGAAAAGGATTACTTGCAGTCACGGTTGACAAGTGCTGGAACTCAGCTAAATGACCTGGATGAGCCTGTTAAGTGGTTTCCCATGGCTGTGCCCTCTGTTTTGATTCTGGAGCCTGAAAGCAGTTCAGCTCTCCAGACACTGCTGCACCCTGACTGCATATTAATCACCCTCCCTCTCCTGCTTTAATCAAACAAAAACAAACAGTCTGCAAGCCTTGCATTGCCAGAGAGCTTCTGTGATGGCAGCACACTTGTCCTGGTGATTTGTACCATCTATTTGGAAGGCAGTGTAGAGGGTGTAGATCAGGGAAAAAGCTCTGTAAAATATTTTGTTAAGATGTTCTAACTGAGAGACTGAATCTTCTTGGACTGTATGGGTGCACCCAGAGGGAAATATATTTGTTTTTAAGGTTGTGGCCTTTTTTGCTTAACAAGAACTTATTACACTGTGTCAAATAACACTTCAGATGTGTTTGTGGGTGTCGTAGTGGTTTCTGACCCACAGTTACACAACACTGAGTGAGTGGAGAGACTGATCACAGATTCATGCTCTGAAGTGCCCAAGGTACAAAGTACTGGGGGAGAGATTCATGGGCTTCAATCTCAGTGCTTGCACTGCAGCTTGTGGTAGCTCAAAGGATGCTTGCAGGCAATTAACTGGCAGAAAGAAAACCCAACAGTTTTCTAGTGCAATCTGTTTTGAATTACTCAATAAATTCTAGTTAGAGCCATGTTTATGTCTGTCTGTCTAAGTGGGAGTTACTTGTGAGACTATTTCTTGTGATCCATCCCCTCCCAGTCTCAAACCAGACACTGATGTTCTCTGCTCATAAACTCCTCCACCAGGCAATCTGATCACACTCCCAGCCCCCTGCAGCTTCTCCTCATGGGACCTGTCTGCATCCTGCAAACACTGGATGCCAAGGCATCTTTGAAACCTGTAGTGCCATGCTAGAGATTGGGGTGGGAATGAGATGTGGGAGAAGAGCTGGGACTTCCCTTCTACAATCAAAGAATCCCTCCTGCTCCAGTTCCCTGCTGTTCCCCTCTGGAATGGGTGAAGAGGGCTGAAGTGCTGGGGATGGGATCCCAGTGGATCCCAGCATTTGCCTCACAGGCAGTGTGGTTGGTTGGCAGGTATTCAGTGATATCAGACACTGACACAGAGAGCATCTTCATGGAGCCAATCCATCTGTCATCTGCTGTGGCTGCCAAACAAATCATCAGTGAAGGTAAGAGACTGTGCAAGTTACAGAGACCTGAAGTTGCACTTGCTTTGCCTTTCTCATCTACAGATCCTAAATGATAAAAAAGCCCTTATGAGAAAACTCCATCTGAAGTAGAGAAAGAAAGAACAACTTACAGAAAGGTTTGGTGACCTCCTTTGAAGCTGTGCAATGAATCTGTGGCAGAATTGTGTACTGCAGGGGTAAAAGTTTGAGTGCTGGTTGCTTGCTGCAACAAGCTAAATCAGACTAGAATGGAATAGAATAAAACAAAATGGAGTATTTCAGTTTAAAGGACATATGTGATCATCTAAGTCCAACTATCAGGGCTGACCAAAAGTTAAATCATATTATTAAAGCACTGTCCAACATCTGTTAAACACTGTCAAGGATGGGGCATTAACCACCTCCCTAGGAAGCCTGTTCCAGTGTTTGACCACTCTCTCAGAGAAAAAGTGGTTCTCTATGTCCAGTCTGAATCTCCCCAGCTCAGCTTTGAACCATTCCCACGTGTTTGATCATGGATACCAGGGAGAAGAGCCCAGCAGCTCCCTCTCCACTTCCCCTCTCTGGGCCTGGAATAAGGGTGCCCTGAGGCAACTCCTAGGAACACGTACCTGCCCACACTGCAGACAGAGCAGGGTGGTATTTCTGGGGAAGAAAAGCCACAAGGTTTGTCCAGGCACAAGTAATGATAGCTCATCCATTTGCATTGTTTTTGTGTGCTTTTGGTTACAATGTCAGTTTATTCCAGAGCTGAAGACAAAGGATGTCAGGGTGGACTCGGTGTGTCCCAGGATGCTGGAGTCTGCGCAGCAGCTGATGGTGGAAGACCTGTACAACCGAGTTAAGGAGAAGATTGATGACACCAGCTTGTTTAACACGCCGTGTGTGATGGACTTGCAGAGGGCACTCATGAAGGACAGGCTGGAGACCCCCAGGGATGCTGTGGATGAAGTCTGGCCTAATGTCTTCATAGCAGAAAAGTGAGTGTCGGCTTCTGTCATCAGGCTGCATGAGATTCCCAGTAAAGGGTCAAATGGAACCATTGAAGGCATAACATGTATTACATGCATCTAATACCTTTCATCCCTAGAGAGCCCTAAAGTGTTTTTCAGACTGTGCTCACAGAAATCTCTATGCACTGGAAAGTAAATACTTCTGGAATAGAATCAGCAGCTTTCCTATTCTGTTTAGATGCTTCAACAGTTTAAGAGAGGAAAAGACAAATAAGCCCAAATTCCACTGTTCTGACTGGAATTTGGCCCTAAAATTGGAACTAAAGTCTTTGGTATGTAGAAGGGAGTTTAAAAGGTAATGCCAAAGCAAATGTCAAGTAAACATTATTAGGTATCCTGTACCGTGGTTCAGCTATATGTGTAAGTGAGCAGACAGAATTAGAAGGGGATATAAAGCATTGATTACGGAGTGGTAAAAATTGATAAATAAGTACATGGTCTTATCCTAGGATGGCAGTATGAGTTTCAAACCAAGCTGGAGTGAAAACAGAGCATGTGGCTCTACAGGCAAATGCAGGCTTCTTGTTTTCTTCTCAGAGTGAGTATTGGAAAGGGATACCTGTAGAACTCTCAAAGGACATTAAGATCTGAGTGGCGCCTCATGCTGAATGAGTTACAAGGACTGGGAGTTATGTACACTTTGTAGCATGCAGCTCTTTTCCCACCTAAAATAGGGGCACTGATATCTAACATGTTTTTCCCTTTTCTGCAGAAGCGTTGCAGTGAACAAAAGCCGTTTGAAGAGACTGGGGATCACCCATGTCCTGAATGCAGCTCATGGCACAGGTGTCTACACAGGAGCAAGTTTCTACAATGGTCTCAATATCCAGTACCTGGGCATTGAAGTGGATGATTTTCCAGATGCAGATATCTCCAAACACTTCCGCCCAGCTGCAGAGTTCCTTGACGAAGCCCTGCTGACTTACAGAGGTACGAGGAGATTGAAGTGGTTCCAGGTTCCTTGGGAATTAACAGGGAGCAACCTTACTCTGATAAACAGCTGATATGCCACACTTGTAATGGGGTAGAAGAGCCTTTGCCCTCTGCATGACAGTGAGCACCTCCTGCCTGTTTCTGCCCAGTCTCATTCAAACCAGGAGGGAGCAAGCTAGAAAGGGGAGGCAGCCCAGCAGCCCCATGGCTTCAGGTTCAAAGTTGGCTGCAAGTCAGCTCCTGCAGCTGATTTGAAAGAACCTGACTATAGCAAAGAGTAGAATTCCTGCTCTAATAAATTTTTTTTAAATATTGATGGTCTATAATACTATATAAATAGAGAGATAGGTATATTCCTGTACCCTGCACTTTCCAGTTTTGCCATGATGCCATAAACCAGGCTGATTTACCAGAACAACCCAAGTGGGTGAGTTGAACCTCTGGGTGTCTACACCCAGGCTGCTGTCAGATTTGCTGGACTTCAATTCCATGGCAACTGTTACTCTGTGGACCTCCAGCACACACACTGGTCATTTTGTTGCAAATTCAGTGGACAGTTAGAAATATCTTTTTGCAGTTCAGTATTGAAAGAAGCACTGGGGTCTGTGATATCACTGATATTCCTCATATAAATTGTCAATTAATCTCATTTCTGTGGAGAGGCAACAGAAAGCAGTAGTGACGGTAAGAAAAGTGTAGAGTTTTGTTAGTATGCAAGGAATGTTGAGCCAGTTTTAATAGCTGAAAAACACAAGGAGGATGCACCAAGGCAGATGAACCTTGGAAGAAATGAAAGGAAGGAGATCTCCCCCTCTTGGTGAGCTGTCAGATTGGTTTAGCTGGCTGGTAAAACACTTTGAAGGCAACCAAGACTTTTGATGCTAAGATATTAAAGAGATTTCAGGATGGTAGGAAGAGGTTCATTAGGTAAACCTCTTGTGGTAACATATCAGCAGTTAGAAAGATGATGCTTAAATTGGCTTCATTAAGTTTCAGTGCAAACAGATTGATTGAACTGGAGTTTATCACACATTTAGAAGCAGTAATTTCAGTTGTTTGCAAGCTTGCAAAGCCTCATTTACACTCTCTCCGTATTTACAAGCTTATCTTTAGCTGTAATTTGCCATACAAGTAACTTAAACCCCAAACAATTTGTCTGTGCCAAAGTTTGGTTTTCTGCAAGACGTAGTAAATGCTGTAAAATAAAGCAGATCCTCAGTTTTGATTCTTGCTTATACAGTTACTGGTGCAGGACAGTGGGTCCCACTAGTTTAAAGCATCTGGATCAGTTTGTCAGAGTCAAATTCAGCTCTTTTCTGATAGTTGCTTGGTTCTGTTCTTGTAAGATATAACAGGACTTTGGCCTCCAGCCAGTCTTCAATGTAATTGTTTGAGGGTACCTTGCAAAACCAATCTAGATTCTGGCAAAAATACTATTAAATTAATATAAAATTGTTATTTAAGTCCTATAATGTCCCTTATAGAAAAAATAAGTTACTTGCTTATCCTCCCAGTACCTTCCTGGAGGCTAATGCTAATATCTCACTTTTTACATATTGAGAAAAAAGCATGGAGAGCTTAAATGTCTGACCCTATGTCAGCCAGCAAGTCAAGATTATCTCACTTGCCTTTCTAATACCTATTATGATCTTTTTGACTATTTGAGTAAGTGAAGTGTGTAGGTGAAAATACAAATACTATTTAAATTGTTTGGAAATGTGCTTGCCCACAGCTTTTGAGACTAATGTGCTTTTTATTCGTATGAATCCAGATTTTTATTAAGGTAAAGCTAGTGAATATTTAGTGTTGGTTTCAGTCTCTGAAACATATAATCAGTGTAGTTTTTAACACTATGCAGAGAATGCTTTTGTGCTACATACCAGAGCATCCTGTCTGCTATTGGAAATAGCTGATGCCTTTCATGTTCACTGTCTGTAGGCAGAATCCTTGTCAGCAGTGAGATGGGGATGAGCCGCTCAGCTGTGCTGGTGGCTGCCTACCTGATGATCTACCACCACATGACTGTTCTGGAGGCTCTGATGACCCTGAGGAAGAAGCGTGCCATCTACCCCAACGACGGCTTCCTGAAGCAGCTGCGGGAGCTCAACGAGCAGCTCTTGGAGGAGAGAGAGCTGGAGCGTTCTGGAGATGAGGATGTGACTCCAAGCCAAAGTCCTCTTCCCTGTGCAGGGACTTCTTCACGGCTCTCTGGAGCGGGGGACTCAGAGAGCATCAAGGGAGCCAAAGCCCACTCCATCACAGTAGAAGAAGAGGACACCAGCAGCATTCTGGGTAGTTTTATGAGCTCTTCATCAGTGGAAAAAACTAGCTGGGTTTCCAAACACTCCACCCTGATCACTGAGGAGGAAGAGGAGCAATTGTATGAGGAATGGAGGAAGAAACAAGGCCTATCTGTAAAGGAAGCAGGAGTTCACCGTGAAAGAAGAACATCTCCAAAGCATCTGGATCAGGAAGAGGAACAATCTGATGAGGATGTGGAAAGGAGGATCCACGATTGGCAGCGCAGAAATGAGAAATACCAGATGGCAGGTACAGCCAGGGAGGAGGATGGTGAATGCAGCATGGGAGGAAGACCTTACCCATCAGGTGAATTCAGTGATGTTGAGAGCGTGAGCAGTTTTGAGATCCGAACCCTAAAAAAGCAGCTGGAAGCCAGTAGCTTTAGCAGGATGAGGAGGAGCCGCACAGACTCTACGTCTTCTGAGAGCACCTGGGACATGTGGAATCAGAGGCTTCTGGAGATTGAGAAAGAAGCTGCTCAGAGGTATCATTCTAGGAATAAAACCTGTGGGGAAAGACAATCCCCAGAAACGGGAAGAAAGGAGAGGGATGTGGATGAGGAGAGTGTGCTTTCAGACTCCTCCTGTAGCTCCTTCTACAATTTCTGCCAAAAGAACAAGGACAAGTTGACTCCTCTAGAAAGGTGGAAGGTCAAGAGGATCCAGTTTGGCTTTCACAAGAAGGATTTAGAACCATCATCTGCACCATCTCCAGCAGAGGATGGCAGCCAGGCAGGTCAGGAGGAAACAGAAGGGAAGAGTTTGTCAGATATTGATCTGACTGCTTACCAGGCTTGGAAAATGAAGCGGCAGAAGAAGGTGGGCAGTGAAAGCAGCAAGGAGGAATTTGTGGAATTTGCCAAAACTGAGGATTCTGCTTCAGCTAAAAAGAGGCAGAGGCGTGTAGAGCTCCTTGAACGTTCAAAGAAAATTTTAGAAGAAAGCCAGTCCATGTGCAGCTGGGAGACAGAGAGTACAATGAGTGGGAGTATTCCCCTGTCAGCTTTCTGGTCTTCAGCGCCTTCTGCAAGCGGTGCCGACGATGCAGCTTCTGCCCTGAGCATGCAGACAAATCATTCATCTTTGTCACAGGCCAGGAGTTGTACTGGAGCAACACAGATGCCAAATATACCCCTTCCCAATCTCCCAGTTGGCCCAGGTGACACAATATCCATGGCGAGCATTCAGAACTGGATCGCTAACGTGGTCAGTGAAACCATTGCTCAAAAGCAGAATGAGATCCTGATGCTGTCCCGTCCATCGTCCGCCATGGCCTCCCTGTCAGGAGACCTTGGCAGGCGAGCAGATGATGACAAAGTTTCTCTTCTCAGTGCTCAGAGTGGCTCATCCCTGGCTGCCTCTCAGCTCCACCAGCAGGACCTGCGCAGGGCTGAGTCTCAGTCTGTGCTGTCCTGCAACACCGCCGTGAGCGCAAGGACAGAAGGGACTGCTTCAAACATGAAGATGAGCCAGACAAGCAAACCACTGTATAGCCTCTTTGCTGATGATGTTGACCTAAAGAAACTCAGGAGGAAGGAGAAAGAGATGCAAATGGAAATGAGAGAAAAAATGTCAGACTATCAAATTGAAAAGGTGATCAGAGACAATAAACGCAGCACTTTATTTAAAAAAAAGGTGACCAAAGCAGAGGAAGATGAAACAGAAGATGACAGAGAGAGTACAACAAACAGCCACAGGCGTGCCTTGCAAGCAGATTTGGACAGAACTGATGCAGTCTTTGATCTGTCCAGTCAACCTGCAGCCTCAGGTGCACCAAAGTCAGAGGTAGATACTGATATTACCAAGTGGCTCAATGGCCTGAAAGCAGAAAGAGAACCACCGTCATATTATGATCAGACTGAGAAAGCTAGAGAGAAATATAGATCATCCAGAGTTAGACAGATGGATTCTGAGACATCCAGTTACAGATTCTGCAGATCCCAAAGAAAAGAGCTAGATAGCTGTTCTTCCTACGAGTCAACAGGAGATTCACTGAGAACCATGTCAAGATTTTCCTCTGCTTCTGCAAAAGAGGACAAAAAGATGTACAAGTTCACAAGGTCCAGGGTCAGTGAGACAAGTTCCAGAGGAAGCAGCCCAGATCTGCATGTTTTCAGCCAGTCACCTGAACCACCCTTTGACTCTGAATCCCCTGAGCCATCTACACAAAGCCGAGTTAGAGCTCATCACGTGGAGGCATGTGAAGAGGAGGCCAGGTCAGACGTGTCAGAGTGTGGAGCAAAGAGAAAGTTCACCCAAAGCTTTTCAAAGTCTGAAGAGGATGGAAAGAAGGAGGCAAAAGTGGAGCAAAGTGAAGAAAGGTTTGCATCTAGGCAGGTCTCTCAGTACAGGCGAAGCACACGTAAAGAAGAGGAAGAAGAGATGGATGATGATGCCATTATTGCTGCTTGGAGAAGCCGACTAGAAGAAACTACAGCAAAGCTCCAGCGGAGAAGGGAAGAGTGACCAAGATCAGACTCCAGGAACACAAGCAGAGCCACAGAGTCCCTGAATCACTCACTCATCATTATATTTTTGATAATCCTTTGTGGTTTGTAGGGCATTTCCTGCAGATAGTTCTCTTCTTAATCAAAAGCGATGAAGGGAAGAGGTCAAGTTCTGCAAGTGTTTGTGGTTTGTCAGAAAGAAGATGCTGGTATTAAATGATCAATGTAGGTAGGAACACAATGTTAGAAGCCATTAGGAGCCAGACGATGTTTCAGCAGCAAAAGCAGGTAACGGTTACACCTCAAGTCAAAAGACCAATCACATCCCATTTTGGTTATTTCAATTTCCTAGTGTCGTTAAAGACTGGACGTGTTTTTTCTAGGATCTTTTTGATCATAAATGGAAGAAGCCAACAGCCTTTTCTAGGAACTTAAAAAATGTTTTTCTCTTAATCAGTTTTACTTTTTACGACTGAGAAGATATTACCAGGTAGGCTCCATTTTCTGCACCAGCCTTACGAATGTCTAGAGAAGTAAGACAGTTCAGGTTTATATGTGTTCTGTTTTACTTTACTAAGTGGCAGAAGCAAAGTGGAATACTTGAAAAAAGAAGATGCCTCCTGTTTAGAAGTTAAGTGCAGTAATGAATGTATTCATTGTTTCCCATTAGATAAAGTCATCTCTGCTCCAGTATGGTTGGTTCCTCCTAATAACTTCAGGTCAACAAAGGAAAAACACAGTAATATAAGCAGCCATCTGAAAATCTTTGTTTAATGTAGTTAAAGAGATAGAGTTAGGATTAGTGTTAGTGTAGGCTGGGTTTCTGAGTATTGACTTCACTTTGGTTTATATGCAGCTCAGATAAATTGGTGCTTTTGTGTTTATAGTCAGATTAATTTTCAACATGATTGCCTTGAAAGAAAAGAGCAATACACAAACTGACCTCATAATAAAATTGTTTAATCAGACCATAGGTGTAAGGTATCGTGCAGCTAAGGAGAAATTGTGTGTCTGTGAAGGGGGCACCTGGAAGCTTGTTTTTAGGAGGCGCTGGTAGGTTCAAATGGCATCTTCCAGTTAAAGTGTTCTTATATCCTGAGCTACCCAGGAAGAAGCCCAGCCTCCATGGTAACTGAGTACTCCAGGATAAGAGCCTCGGGTCTTTCCATGCCCTGCAGAGCCTTGTGAGCCTGTGTGACACAGCCCACCAGCTTGCCACAGCATCACTTGTGTGTCTTTCCACACCACAGCACCCAACCCTCACCAGTCAACATCCTCCACCTCTCTCTTGTAAGCACATAGGCCGGTTTCCACTGACTTTGGCTCAGGAATTGTCAGTTCTCTCTTCTGTACAGACTGTATTTTGAACCAACAAAGCCCTCTGGCAGAGCTGAATCTAAAACAACAATGGAGGGATGATGCAGTAGCGCTCTCTCACAGGAAGTTTGTCTTTTCCTTGTAATCTCTTCTCCCTCCCACTGTGATGCTTAGAGCTCACCATTACCATTATGCTAGTACCTCTCCCTTTTTTAATTGTGTAATACAGACAGCAAGCTCCACAGGGCAAGGGCCTGCTCTTTGTCCCTGTCTGTATGGCGCTACGCACATCAGCAATGCTATCTAAATAATGGTTACTGATAACAAAATGCAGCTGGCAATTTTCCTAAACTTAGAATCATTTCTCTCAACTATAACTCACTGATCAGACATTATCCCTGCTTCTCTAAAGATAAAGATGATTCTTTCTGACAGCCAGGACTGGGGTAAATGATAGCTACTTATTGTCAGGTGAATGGAGTCTCACAATCAGGTGATTAACCAGTAACAAAGGTAGAAGAAATATGAGAAATCACTTACTTGTGTGGGTTGTTTTGGGGTTTTGTGGTTTTTTTTTTTTTTTAGTAAACTCAGATTACATTTCTGAAATACATAAGGAACATGGTTATGCTAATGTTTCAGGCATGCAGAGATGCTCTATGGTTTATAATGCTCTTCTACTATAAAATAATATATTATACAATGCATCCCTTGTTTCTGTATATTTCTGTGAGTTGTTATTTTTAAAGTAGTGAAATTCCAGGCCTTCAGCCACATTCTGAGAATTTATATTGAATTTCAGCAGTGTGTGTTAGGATAGGCATTTTGCTCTTTCCTCCATCCCTGGTAAAGTTGCTCCGCAGAAAACAGCTCTGCATAGACATATTTGGAGCTTGCTTTAATTTCATCCTAGAAAAGGTCTTAAGTTTTGATGGATCAAAGTGGAAGTGTGCAATACCTTCTGGCACTGAATTTACTTTTTTATCAAAGGATGATTCCCTCTGAAAAATCCCTCCTGCTTCCTGTGCCTGGATGTTCCCAGCAGACAAGCCTGTCCTCTGCAGTACTGCAGGGGGCATCTCGCGCTGTAAAAGACGAGCAGGAGATGATGTAGTAATTGGTTTCATTTTGCACTGTACAGCACAGCCTTTGTTTGGGCAGCATTTTGATTTAAACACTAATCTAGGTCTGCTGCACAAATAAATTATTCAAGACCAAGGGGCAGAATATGGTTCTGTAACAAGTCTGAGCCAGACCATCCTGATAGCGAGTTTTGACCCTTGTGAGAAAGGGTTAAGTGGGTTCTGCTGACTCATTGAGGTAGGTGGCTTATTAGTTCACTTGTGTAAAAGGGAGATAAAAATGGTTTGCTGGGGAGAGGCCATCTAAGATGCTGGCTGAGCAGCCATGAGGGAGAAGCCTTAGAAATAGCTGAACTTTATTTTCTTATTGCTTATATCCTTGTTAATAAAGCCAAACCCCCAAAGCAATAAGGGGGTGGGGATCATTTTGGACTCCATGCAGTATATGGCCAGTGCTTGAAAGCAAGATGGGAAAGGCTCCAGCTCACAGGTATAAATTACATGAAACAGTGACATAAAGACCTTGCATGGTGAAAATATTAAAGCATTCAGTCATAAGACCAATAACCAAGAGAGACAGAAATGGAGGGGTTGAAGGCAGGCTAGAAAGTCAGGTTTTAAGATGAGAATTTAGAAGGAGATAAGGAATTGCTGAAAGGGGAGAGGTCTGCACAGATTGTTTCAGGTGACCAGAGCTGCAGAGTGAATGGTTTTTCAGCAATGACACCAGTCTGACAGTAGATTAAAAGAGTAAATAAGTACCCAAATTTATCTAGGAAGGATTTTTCAGCAAAGATGTGCTGGGACTGATATTTTTTCCCTCTCAGTTTGCTGCCGTAGGGAGGAGGGGTTTTTGGCATTGTATAGTGGAAGGTGAAAGTGAAAGGAGCATCCATAGGGTCAGTTAAGAATATAAACACAAGAACATAAGAAAGGCTCTATGGGGTCAGACCAAAGGTCCATCTGGCTCAATATCCTGTCTCTGATAGAGAACAACAGCGAATACCTAGGGAAGAATATATACAGTGATAAAAGTGCTATTTCCCCAGCATGATCTTCCTGCTTCTAATCATTTGCAACTCAAGGCCTTCCTAAGCCAGGTGTGATATTTTTGTATTTAATAGCCCTTAATAGGTTTTCCTTCTATGTAAGTGCCTAGTAATTTCTGAGTTATAACCACTATAGCCTCGTACCCACTAGCCTCTGTGACCTCTTGTAGCAAGAAGTCCCACAAGTTACTGCACACAAAATGCTAAGCCATCTTCTTTCTGCCTATTCTGATCCCTCTGCCCACTGGCCTTCAATGCCAATCTAGTGTCTGTTTAGTATCTACATGTCCCATGAGATTTTACCCCCCGTTCAGTCATTCTGTCTCGTCCTTAATTCTCTGGTTTTTCACCTGAATTACTTATTCCTCATATAGGGTCTGCCCCATGTCTCTTCATTATCCTGGCTGTTCTCTGAACCCTTTCTAGCTCTGCTTTGTCATGTTTGAGATGAGGGACCAAATCCTCACACAGTATCCAGGGTGCAGGTGCGGCAGGAATTTATCCTATGGCATATTGACCTTTGTTTTCTCTTTTCTATTCCTTCTCTATTGACTGCTAACAGTCTGTGTGTTCCTTTGGCTGTTGTTGAGCACCAGAGTGATGTTTTCATAGAACTATTTATTTTATACACCAAATCTTGTTGGATGGCAATGGTCAGCTGTGAGATCATCATTTTATGTGTTAAGTTTTCTTATTTGTAATGTTTTACATTTATTAGCCTTGAACTTCATCTGCCATCTTAGTTCTCAATCTCTGTCACATTGTCCTTCTGCATTTTTCCACATCCTCCCATTTCTACTGCTCTGTTTCCTTAATGTCATTTGAACAAGGTAGAAACTCAGAGGATGTGGGAAGCAAAGAAGTTAAGGAGGGATAGATGAGAGAGAAACCCATTTGATGTTGATCTGCTTGAAGTTAGAAATAAGAAAGTGATGAAAGTCAGAGAGCTAGGAGATAAATGTTCAAAAAAAAATCTGAAGACAATAGACAAATTGAGAAGGGAACCTGTAGTGGTCAGAGACAGGAAGATACAAATGTAAACCAAAGAGGCCAATGCAAAATATTAATTTGTTTAGATTTATCAATGTCTGGGAAAAGGCTAGGAGGCAACATCTCTGGGAAGAAAGGAGAAATAAAGAAGTTACAAGTCTGTGAGAAATGTGAAGGGACTGGGAGAAATGGAAAGAGTGAGACATTAGTGGGACACCAGTGATAAAATGACATTGGTGCTGGATTGGGAATTCAGTGTAGTACAAGCAAGTCTGAAAGAAGTGGAAGTGTGCCAGAAATATGTTATTCCTACTGTAAGAGCTGCATTTTGCATTGTAATACTGATAGCTGTGGGGCCATGGCCCATTTCCCCCATCCAGGAATTTCAGGACAATGTGATTTATTGCATGCAGCACTAGCTTAGACTGGATAATTTTAAAAGGAGTTTAGCACCATTTCCTTCCTTTACAGCTCCTTGAGAAATGCTTACACATTAAGCTGTGGTGGAGAGATAGGTGAATTATGAGACAAAAAGTTTTATTTGGGGAGGTTATGTTGCATTGCCTGCCTTTCCTTAAAGGGTGTAGCTGGAATCCATTCAATATAGACATTATAATGTGAAAACACAATATCCATGAGCTTCCTAAATTTATAGACAATCCAACAAAGGTACTGAAAGCATGTGATTAATATAGTCTAGGGCTTGGAAACAGACACTGCATACTCATGTAATCCTGCAAAATCTCTTTGAGAGCTACCTGCCTATTCTCTGGAATTTCACTTGTCATGTAGAAAAATGAAAGTGGGTCTGATCTCTGGCTGCTCTTCTAATTGTGAAGAAAACTTCCAGAATGGGAAGTATGTGTAACAAATAAACTGTTCTCTAGAGAGGTGAGAGCATAGGTCTAAATGGTGTGTGAATTGCCCCAGTCATTTCAGCAAGGTTCTAACTTATTTGCCCAGAAGTAATAATTTAAATGCCAATAATATTTGTCACCCTGTAGTTCATGTAATAAATTGAAAAAGGTTCAAAATGCATGTATTTAGCTTGTGTATTGCCAATACCAGCATAATCTGCTTGAATGAGCACCCTGTCATTGTGGTTGGTTTTGTTGTTTTCTGGTTTGTTTGGGTTTTTTTTTACTTAGGCTGCCTTTTGTTCTTTGGTACATTTCAACATATTCAGGAGCAGGTTTCATGTTGTTTCTAGCTATCCTCCTGTTACAACCACTCAGTAGCTTCTGAGCTTGGTGTTTTCATGTGACTGCTGTACCTCTGCCACAGGGTGCACACACACCCAGAAACACACACAGATATAAAGAGAAAACATTATTTGTGACTTATAAAAGAATTCTTCCCAGGACTATCCAAGTGCAGTGATGTGAAAACTGTCTTAGAGAGCTGGAGAAGGGACATCCTGTTTGTGCTTTGAACCTTCCCCTCTGGATTGCATTTCATTTTTATTTGCATGTATCTTTAAAACAGACAATTTTAGTCCTTGCACAACAGCATAACTGCTTCCACATCTGATTCATATCTGCAGGTAGACTGGTTTACTTTTAGTTAAGATCTGTGTGCCCAGGAAGACAGAAGTGTGGGTAATAGAAAACTAGCTTCATTGTTAACTGTGAAGAGAACACTGTCTCTACATAATCAATCAATCAATCAATCAATCACTTATTTCTTTCCAGTGCACCCTTCATGCCAACATGCCTGAATGCTTTATGGTCATTAAATTAAATCAAAGAACACACCACAGAATGGACAAGGCCAGATCAATAAATCTTAAAACCTGATTCAAACTTACCAAGGACTCTGCACAAGTAACCATGACAGGAAGGATGACTCCAGTCAGGAGGGCATGTGTGTGGGCATAAAACTGAAACAAGACTTAGGTGATACTAATTAGAGGACAGAAACATTTAAAGAAACTGTAATTTTTATAGGATCACCCAGCTGCCAGCACCATCAACCTGCAGCTTAATGTCTGTATTTTCAGGTTTATGAGTGATATAAGAAAATAACAATGGCGGCAAGAACTTTTTATAACTTTACAGCTGTATGCTTCAGGGCACCTCTTGCCTAATTTTAAAGATGTGCCTATTTGTGATCTCTCCATTTGATTATTGCAGGGCACCATATGAAAGAAAGATGCAGTAAACACCAGCTGGCAGTAACCACAGTATGGCTGCTCTGTCTTCATGGACCATCCCAGCAATTTGATCTTTGCAATGACTCCATGCTGAACTCAGATCCAGTCAGAAGTCATCCATTAGTTGGGCAGAACATTTCTCCCTCCTTGCTTGAGAGGAGAGCTTTATGAAACTGCAATACCTTTTATGAAGCTGCCAATTAATGGGGAGCTTTGTACATTTTGCTCATAGAAATATCCCAGTAGCTGTCACAACCTATGGAGGTTCATTCCCAAAGCACATAAAATGACCACAGGCCTAACTACATTCAAAACTAAAAGCAAACCCCAGTTCTTCAACTTAAACTTCCCTCCCTCAATAATGTCGAGGCATGTGCTCCTCAGTCTGTGAATTGGATCAAAAATATTGCCTAGAGGCAAAGGGTCAGAGGAGATTCCACTTATGAAAAACAGGAGGCCCTCAAAAGGGTGCAACCTCAGTTGCTGAACAGACACCACAAATAGGATGGATAAAAGCCCACATGAGACTGGTATGTGAGCAAGCAGAAGCTGACAGTTGCCCCTCAGGAATAGAGTATAAAGCTTTCAGTTCTGCAGGAGATGTGATCTGAAAGTCTGCTTCCTGGAAGCAATCGCACCTGAACTGTTGCATGGTGCTGCAGTTGCATAATTTAATAGTTGTCATGTTTCATTCCAAGGTGAGTGTTCTTGGTGGTAGTGTACATAAAAAATTTGTATGTCATTAGGGATAAAAGGGTCTGTGCCAGACAAGGTCAGATATTATCCTCACGAGTGGCAGAAGAGGTCCATATTAAAACAAAGAAGGTGTTTGATTTCCTTTTGAATGTGGGCAGATGATTCAGACCCACGTGCCCTTCATATGCTCTGTCTCTCCCCTTCCTATCTCCTTTCTTTTGAAACAGATTTAAGTCCATCTACTTTTATATTTTCAAACAAAACCCATAAAAGGGCCATAAATATCATGACTCGCTAAAATGAAAGCTGTTTTCTTCTTCTCCCAGGAGACTCCTGCCTGAGAGAGAGACAGAAAGAGTTCACCTCTTTGAAAATTTCCTCCTCTGTCGAAGTAAAGCTGGTATCTAAAAGCAGCCTTCAAGGCTTTGTTCTTATCATCTTGACCTGGCTTTGTACTGGCTTCTCTCTGTATTGCTTGTGGAAGTGTGAAGGACGGGGCTAGGGGAAGGAGTTTTGGCTATCACTGGCAGAGCAAGGGTCATGCTTGGAAAGGGATTTCATTGTGGTTTCAGAAAACATTATAAACTCAGTGCAGTGGCAGAAAGAATGAAGAAACTCATTCCCCTCATGGATCAGACCAGCGATCCACCCTTTGTATCTCTGATGTTGGCCACAACCAGATTCACCTCAGAAGATATAAAGAAAGTTTAAGTGGGTAATTATGGAATAACCTGCCCTGAGTAAAATTTTCTTCCCTTCTGGCCCAAAGCCCTCCTTCATCTCTCCTCCTTGGTTAGAGTTCAACTCTATGCCCTGAAGCATGACGGCTTCTCTCCCTTCCAAACCGCTTTTCATCCTGGCCTGTCTCATGTAACTGCCTGTGACAGTGATGGGATGTATAGGTCTTGTCCACTGAGAGTCTGTGACAGATCATAGCCTTATTGGCAAGAGAGGCAGAGAGGCTGAAGAGAAGGCGAGGGAGGAGAGCATAAACTCAGATGAAATATCCATCAGGAAGATGGAAAGAAGAGTGAGTGCCCGGGAAACTAATTGCTGCCTGCTGATCTGGGCTGTGGAGATAGCTTGCAAGTGAGCATTTTTGGTTTTCAGAAATTTCAGCCTGGAGCACACTAGGAAAGTCAACTCTTGCTTGAAACTACTGTTCATCAATATTTCCCCTTTTATATATCTATATGTTTGTTTTTTTTTTTTTTTTTTAAGCTGTAGAAGTATGACAGTAGTCCGGAGAAAACAATTCCATTATAATCTAAGGGAGCTTTTTCTTCCACTGAAGTTCACTACTTATTTCTGAAAAGTTATTGGCATAATTTGGGGCTCTTAGGCACTGAACATGTATGAAAATCAGGCTATTTTTCTGCTGCCCGAAGACTATTTAGGATTCCAAAGTTAGATATTCCTGCCTAGGTCCTTATCCCTATCACACAGAGATGGCTGCTCATAATCCTGAGTAGAGCAAAGCCCAGCTTCTGTGGATTTGTTTGGCCATCGCATAGGGCATCAAAATTTGTGTGACATAATGCCAGATGCTCCCAGGTAAGGATTAGAATTGTCCAGCACATCAAGGCTCTTGACTTTTTAGATACTGTCAACAGTATTGCAGGTGATAGCACTATACCACAAAAAGCATTAACAAAGTTCCAGGGATTGCTTAAATGTACTTTCTAGATGGACACTTTCCAGTTGTATGCAGGTTCAATGACAGCTTTCACTTATTTGTCCAGGAGCTCAACAATTCCTAGGGAGAGGGAAAGAAGAGCTAGCTTTTGGATCATATTCAAGTCTCAGTAATGATTATTTTCACTCCCACACTATCCACTGTTTCCCATATCCCTTTCCCTCAAAAGTGTGGCAAAGGGATCTGGAGTTTTCCGAGTTATGGGTGTTGAAATCACACCCAGTCTCCTGGATACCACACTGAGGTGTTCAAAGCATCCTGCTGGTGTTGGCTGAGCACAGAAGATTGTTCATTAAGAAAAATGACTGTATCATTCATACTGGGCACAGCTGCAGTGAGCAGCTCAGTGGCAGTGTTCAAGGCTCTGTAATCTCCTGTTAGTTGCCACTTGCCATTAGATTTTTTTACTGGCCATAAAGGAGAATTGTAGGGGAAATGAGACGTGACGATAATTCCCTGTTCTTCCAGCTCCTTTATCAATTCAGTAACAGGACAAATAGCAGCAGAAGGTAATGTGTATTGTGGAATATTAACTGCCTTACTATGGGGTAAAGGAGCAGCTGTTTGCAACAGATTAGCAGTCAGAGATGCATCTGTAGGAGATAAACTCAGGGACAGAAAGGGTGATGTCCCTATTTCCCATTTTCCCCACGACTGACCCTTCAGTACATCCATGCCCAGTATATTAAGGGCACCCAAAAGTAAGATCAGGTGGATTATCTGTCCCTTAGACAGAATCAGCTTTGCCCTGACCAGAGGGTGGTTGGTGAGTTTCCCATTATTGACTGCTTGCAAAGCAGAGGCTGCCCTTTGTAAGTGTCCTTATGTACCGTGGATATCCGGATTCCTGTGTCAGTGAGGAATGTTGTGAGGATGGATCATTAATTTGGGACCATCATCTTGGGACTGAGATCCTCAGCAGTGGGAGTAGCACCCACCTTAGTTTCCTAAAAATCCAGTCTAGGTTTAGTGCTGGTAGGTTTGGATATATCCCTGAGCTCACAGCACTTGCATGCTCTATCCCTTTGAACCATAGGGTGTCACCCCGTCTCCAAACACAGATCCCAGAGGGTTGTGAGAAGGAAATGATGAAAACGTGTGCATTGGCATAAAAGGAAAGTTGGCATCTCAGAGACAGCTCCTTCCCTAAACGTATTTTCCATAATCTTTTACACTCAGTAGTAACTGATCACATTTCTCAATTTCTGCTTTTGTCTTTCACACGGAGGCAGGCTCGCTCTTTTACATTTTCTCTAGCTGAGGATCTCCCTTGGTTTTTACCCTCTGGTAAAACCCTCTGGTATAGTGGTATATCTGCCAGCCTACTCTGAAGGACATCTTGGAGAGTAATACCATTTAAGCTTCTCTTACTGGCCAGTTCTAAAGATTCCCATACTTCTCCTCTTCCATTAGACACACATCAGACATGTGCAGGCTCCCATATCCCAAAGGATGCAGTTCTGCTGGGAGGGGTTGTCAGGTTCTTGGGGCAAGGGATGCTGGTCCTTCTAATTCAGCTAAAATCACTGTTTTCACCATTGCTGCATAAAGGTCCTTTAGTTCTTCCTGGTACCTGTCCTGCCTACCTGGCTCTGCTTCAGTCCAATGCTGCTGCTTCCAGCACACATCAGGCCTTTGCATCAGCTGGGTTGGCCAAACCAGGAGCCTGAGTCACAGACAGGCCAATGTCTCAAGCAAACAAACAAAAACAAACAAAAGAGCTTGTTTTTATTATTATTTATCAGGAAGTGTAGTGATAGGAAGTGGCGTAACCATTGAAAAAGTGTAGATTTATATTAAATAGTGGAGTAGATTTCTATTAAATATTGCGAAGAAATTCCTTACTATGAGGGTGGTGAGGCCCTGGCACAGGTTGCCCAGGAAAGTTGTGGATGCCCCATATCTGGAAGTGTTCAAGGCCAGGTTGGATGGGGCTCTGAGCAACCTGATCCTAGTGGAAGATGTCCCTGCCCATGGTGGGGTGGTTGGAACTGGATGATCTTCACAGTCGCATCCAACCCAAAATATTCTGTGGTTCTGTGACTGTTTTCTTCTAATCCACTTACACAGTGCCACTGTCTGGTATGTACATGTCCGGTTTTTGGCTGTTTGAAGGGCCTGGAAAGGCCCGGAGTGGCCTTGGGGCAGCCCGCGTATCAAAGGATGAGAAGAGGCTTCAGTTCTTCTTTTGGTCTTTATGTTTATTAATTGTTTATCTAAAAGATTTTCTTTCGGCCCGACAGAGGTCTGCTCAGCAGTCAGCCATGAGCACACTGTGCTGCCCTCCGGACAGTCACCTATCTTTATACCCATAGTTACGTGTACAATATTTATCATTTTTCCCCAATCCTTTTTATTCTTATTGTCTGGTGCACTTTCAGTAATGACCAATCCCAAAGTGCCACCATCACCACAGAAGATGGAGGAGAAGAAGAAGAAGAAGAAGAAGGACAGGACACGCCCCAATTCCTCCATCTTACTTCTCTAAACCCCCCTGTACAGAAATCCTAAACCCTGTGTCTCACCCTCTAATTAACTAATCCCTTCACCCTTCACCCCGGTGAAGTCCTCCTGTCCTCATACAGGTGTCGTCTCCCGTGTAGGATCAAAGTCCAGCCACCAGACACTTCTGGCAACATTCCAGGACTCCCGAGCCCCCCAAGGGTGGTCTCGGTGGCTCGGCACCTCAGTTCTGAGGTGCTGAGATCCCACATGTACAGGGTGATAAGAATATTATTTCACTGAACTCACCTTATACATGTGTCCACAGCTTGGTCTGTTGATGCTTACACATTGTAAATAATCCCTTGTTTCTGTGGCAAATCTCTCTTGTGTCGACAATTAAGTACCCTTTAAAATTCCATTTTTTGGCTATGCTTACATCAACATAGCCATTACAAATGTATTGAAAATGTAAATAACTTAGCTAATATTTTTGCTAGCCACCTTTCTCCTTGCCTCTCCTTCAGTTATGAATGCCTTGGAGAAGAGATCATTCTTGCTTAGTGCCTGAAAATGCCTGAGCTTCTAGGGGGAGCTGCAGTAAATAAAAAAAATTATGCTGGATTCTATTTTCACTAAAAGAAAAAAAGAAAGGCATGTTATAACCCTGATTTGGTGTGATTATACTGTAAATAGGCCATAAACAGTCAAAGGGAAAATAACCCACAATATTCACACCTTTGAGACACTGTGAGGTGGTAATCGCTATTCTTCCCTGCTGTTCAAAATATTTTCCAAGTGTCCTCGAAACTGCACTGGCAGCAGAATGTGGCCCAATTCAAGGGCTTTAATGCTACTGCTAAGTAGAAATGATTTTTGTCCTCGAAATTTTCAGTGAAATAGTCTGTATTTTGCAAAAGAAAAAGCATAGCTATTCACTGCAAAAGCACTAAGAAAAAAGGCAGAGACCATCAGAAATCTTTCTGACAAGACAATTCCATGTTTTAAAAAAAAAATTGTCCAATTAAGGAAAAAGTACTAATGTTGAATTTCAAAAATAGGCATGTTCTATATGAAGATGACAGAGAATTTCAGAGTTGCTTGCTGAAGTTAATAGGGAGCATAATGCCCACTTTATACACAGGGAAACAGGAACAGAGATTTGCCTTCAGCTCATTTTTTCACTTTTCCCCAAGAACTGTTGCACTTTCCATGCCGCACAGAACTGGCATTTTAAATGGATGGTGTAGCTTACCTTTAAGACCACAGCCCTTCTTTACAAGCAGCATGGCTACCTCTGCCTGTCACAATGCCACAGAAGAGCTCTGCCAGAGAATCGGTCCAAAACCTTGCAGGGAGATGCTGTGCTTTTCCTGCCCTTTGTGGTCAGAATCTTTTTCATCTTATATCCATGCCCATACTCAACACTTTAAAATCTTTCACCTTTATGACCTGTTATTTCTCAGCATCTTTTTGGGCTGATAGGTAGCTAAGGATATAGATATTTACTGTCACTATGTTAATATCCAGAGGTCTTAACTAGCACCAGGACCCCATTGCAGCACGTACAGCATGCAGCACAATTGTAGATGTTCTTGCCCTAAAAGACTTGCAAGTTAAATAAATGAAACAGACACAGGCTGGGAGAAGGAGATTGCATCTGTAAGTGTGTTTGAGACCCAGAAACTGAGCCCAGTGTTGTACATGGATACTGCAGCAGCAGAAGCCTGCAGGAAATTTCAAAAGATAGGGCTAAATTCATCTTGCTAACAAACATTCTCCATCAGCAATCACTCACCTCTCTGTGGTGCAATTAAACACTCACTGGCCTCCAGAGAACAAGCACAACTTTCTAAACTGGTGATTAAGGTCGTTGTCTGTGAGGGGCAGACATATGTTTCAGGCCTTTTTCCAGAGAGTGTGTGATGTGAAAGTGTATAGCATTTATCAGTGCAGGCTTTTCCCCTCCCAAGTCATGGCTGCTGGCTGCCACCTTGCAAAGCAGCAGTGCTGTGCCTTTTTGGCCAAAGAATTTTAACCATTTCAAAAGGTAATAGTTAATTTGGGACTCTTTAACAGAATAATCAACAGCACAGGGAAAGAGCCTGATGCTTCCTTGGACCCAGATTCAGGTTCTCTTGAGTTAAAATGCTGTATTCTGAGATGGCCTGAACACTGAGCTACTGAGTTGAAAAAGGCCCCTCTCTGCCTTTTGTCACCTGCTGCTTATGGGCTGTGTCTTGTCTCTGGATAAGGTTGGCATTAGAACTGAAGGTAACTTCAGGTCTGTGAGCACAGGCTGGGGAGAAATTCCTCATTGCAGTTTCATGTTTATCCATCATAACCTAGTGTAATTGCAGACTGTCCCTAAAATATGCTGCACTGAATTTTGCAGCGGTTCAATCATCTTTTGCATCTGGGTCACACTGATGGTACAGGTGGTTTCAAATATAAATACAGGCCATCACATGGATGGGACACACTCTCCTGGCAAAACTGGGAGCTTTACCTATGTTTTTCTGTTTGAGAGGTGATTCAGAAACAATCAGATTGGTTCTGGCTCTGTGTGGCAGATTGCACTTGAGCATGCAGCAGCCTCCTAGCCAGCAGAAAGCCGGGCTAAATCACCCACTGGAAGCCCAAGCCTGCTTTAGCATTTAACACTTCCTTAGCATGTAACAGTGAAACTCAGCAAAACGTCAGCTTTTATTTTTGCCTTGTCCTAGGCTCAAAGGCTCCCAAGGCTCAAAAGATTGCAAATGCCTCTGGAGTATCAAAGCTTCAAATCCAATGTAGCCTGGCTATTATTCCCTTCAGCATGGACAGTTACAGAGATGGGATGAATGCTCCCCATCTAGATAATTTAAAACCTGTGTTTAGCATTAATTCTGTCAGTTTGGAAAGCAGGCAGCTGACAGCACAGGGCAATGCAATGCCCTGGGCTTCTGCTGGACTTGCACATGGTAAGAGACCATGGTGTGTGCTTGCTGGAATGGGAGGGGATTAGGTGAGATTAGGGAATGGGCAGAAGAGCCTGCTCTGAGGGAAAGGTCTTGCCAAGATTCATGCAGGCAATGGCATCAGAAAGGTGCTGCATGTGGGACATTACAATGGACACACTAAAAGTCTTCCTATTCCCTTATTCTACCATAAGGATTGAGTTACTGTGAAAATCATGTTCCCTGCACAAAGGGGCAGAATAAAATACTGTTTGGCTTAAACCTATTCCTGCTTGAGAATGTAAATTAAATCTGTTCTCCTTCAAATTTCTTTTGTTCTGCTGCTTTTATCTTTGTGGAAATTTTCTTTGGTGACTCCTCTGTTGTTGTCAGCGTCGCCCTTACAGGTGAAAATCGTGAACCCTTCCGAAATTAGAAGCTCTAGGAACATATCCTAGAGGCAGCATGGAGTTACAGAACCCCAGTGAGAATGCACTGGTACACAGGCTTTTCCCGCCCTCCTGTGCAGTTATTTGGGGAAAAGTTCTGTAGGCCAGAGAAACTATATTCATAACATCCACTATTTAAGCCTCTCACTTGGATTCTTTCCTTGCAGTGAGAACTGACACACTGTCAAAGTTGACAGCACTATGCCAGTTTATTGCACCAGAAGACCTGGCTTTTCCTTTCCTCCCATCTGCAGAGCTTGGCTGCTCCCATTATAGGCACCCTTTCTCCCTCCTGCCCCTAATAAAATCTCCATGCTTCACATGCTCCCTCAGCCTCCCTTTGATTCGTGCTCCCAGAGTCTTCCTCGCTGCTGACGTCGGGAGCCTGCACAGCTCTGTAATTTCCCGACAGCCCTTTTCAAACACTGCCTTTTAATCAGGTGCTGTGTTTTACCAGCACTTCCTCCTCTCACTGAACGCCTTTGAAGCGAGGCTGCCAACGCTGGTGGGGTTCCTTCTCTGCCGCCCTTTTTTGTTGTTTCCATACAGAATTCTAGGACAGAATTTTGTAGATTTTTAGATGCTCTGATTTTTAATTTTTTTTTCTGTGTTGTGATCCTAATTTCCTGCAGGATTTCTTCTTCCTCTCCTGGGAAATTTGTCTCTATTTCTGGCATCTGTCCTTCCTAACCCTTCCCACGTTTCTTCCCTTCTAAAGACAGGGGAAAAGAATCCATTTAATATTTTTCTGTAGTAACGTCTATCTCATCTGTCAATAAATTACCCTTTGCCATCTCTGGGAGACCCCTTTGTCTCCCTTCACTGACCTTATTCTGTACCTTGCCTGTTTTTTTTTTAAGGGAGGATGCAATATCCCTGGGCTGTCATTCCATGAAGAACAGCTGTCATTCCTCCCATAGTGTATGCGAATGTGTTTGAGGAGGGAGGGGAAAGGGAGGGGGAAATAGGGGAGGATGGGGTTCTGCTGTTGGGAAATATGATGGTCCTATTCAGGGTGGCAAATGTTTTTTCATTCATGATATTCCACTGCAATTCTGTCTTTTTCTTCAGTGGTTTTAGACATTCATTGTCTTATTAATCTAACACACATCTATCTGACATATAACTACAAGAATATCTATTAAACATCTTTTTTTAACTCATTATGCATGCATTTTAGAAATGTCTAATTTCTGCACAGTCTCTGCAATTGTGAATGCTATCTCACAGAGCTGCAGTCTAATACTACAGAGGTGGATTCTGATAGCATTATCTGTGCCTCAAAAACATGAGTTTGCCATATATTTTCAGTGTTACAAACTGAAATGCTCACTGAGAGGGTTAAACACGGTATAGTCCTGCATGTAACTAGCTGGTTGTGCAGACCTGCAGAAGGAAGAGACAGGTCCACGAATCCAGCAATTCCTGCCATGTTCTTATTCCTCCTTGTGTTTTTGAAGCACTGCAGACTCCCAGATAACTCATCACAGAGCATTCCCTGCATTTCTCGTGGTCCAAGGGCTTTGTGCATAGCACAGGTACAAGCTCCTTTCTACCTGCTCCTGCTCCCACACAAAATCTAACCATAAATTAGTACAGCTTTAAAAAGCAAATACTAGTTTTGATCAAATTCTACCAATGTATTTTAAGAAACAAAGGAAGTAAATCCACCAAAGATGCTCTCACCTCTGTACCTTCTGGCAATTGCACTTCTTAATGCATTTATTTTCACAATATGGGCATGAAATAAGGAAATGCAGTTATTATCTCTGGTGTGCATAGAAACACACCAAAGCGACCTCAAGGCACAAGACACAGCATATGCTGGGGCCCTTAATCTCTGAGTACCTGAATCAAAAGCCTGGTGAAACACACTGTGAGTCTTGTTTGACCCAGCCTTGGGCTTTCCTTTGTTTGGAAGCCAGCAACAGGCACCGTGTTTGTGTCACAGGCCAGGTTCAGCCATGGCCCCTGGACCTGTGAGCTCAGAGCTGTTCCAAAGGCCCAGATTAGCAACACTAGAGAGAGACTGAAGAACTTGAGACAAAGTCAAAAAGAATGTCTACATACAACATACGTGCCAAGCTCCTCACTTCCTTGTCCTGTGCTAGCAGGACATCAGCAGAACATCTTTTCTCTTAAAAGCACTATAGTAGTTGTTTCACAACTGTTTTGTGATTGATGTCCACTCTGGCCCTTTCTCCCCCATCTGATGGCTCTGGCAGTCCCTGCTTGATTTAGCCATCCCAGCTGAAAAGGTAACCCATCTCCACAGCTAGAAGTAATAAATTCTTTAGCCACCACAGCAAAATACATTGATATGATCTTGAATTAAATCACTCATGTCTGCAGTTCTCAGTCCAGGATATCACAGTAAATTGGTATCAGCTGAAATCAGATTTACATTAGTAAATGTATCAGGCTATGAGCTGAACAGTTTGCACTGGCCATACCACTCATTCAGCCACCTCTTCTTTGGGATAACTACTTCCAGCACCTTAGTAATGCAGCCAGCTGAACAGGGATACCAGACTTCTCCAGGGGGAGTCACTGGGGCTTGGCAACCAGAGCTTTTACTTCCCTAGAAACAATCTGTGTCTTCAAGGACTAAGGCTCTGTCTGCATATGGAAATCGAGTTTTTAAATGTATTCAAATGTTGGTAATACCAACCCTGCTCCAGCACCAGGAAGAAGGTGTGGAGTCTACTGAAGAATGGCTCTTGGCTACTGCCATCTTCAGGACTATCCCATGTTAATTATTCAGGTCTCTTGTAAAAAGACCTGTGGCAACTGGCAGAGTATCTGCACAAACATTAGCAGCCTTGAGGCTGAGAAACTGTTAAATAGCCTTAGTAATAGAATATTAAAACCTTGATGATGAGCAAGCTAGCGTGGGTGGAATAATTGTCTGCTCAGAAAGAGGTGCCTTTTTCTCATTCTATTCCTGTTGTTGAATCCTTATCTCCTGGATAAATAAAAACAAACTCCCCAGTTATTGTTCTCGTTCACCTTTTGACTCTTGATTAGATTTTCTGCAGATACATCCCTTTGGCAATGAAAATGGAATCAACACATTTCTGATGCACTCCAGTGGAATTCTCAGCCCCTGCTCCACCCTCAGACCACCAAGGTCCTCGTTTTCTGAATGGCAGTTAATTACCTGTCCTTCTAGCTCATGGATGAGATACAACTTTCAGACAGATCATTTGCTCTGATTAACAGACTGTTCTGTTTCACTTTGAATCTTTATTCTCCTCAGCACTTGGAGCCAAACCTGGTACCTTCCTGAAGAGAGAAACTCAGATGATACAAGCTGCCTTGCTCAGGCTGCTTCTCTTTTCTATATATTTCAGTGTTTTCCCAGATGAGGCCCCAGGATTATTGCAAACGAGTCCCAGGAAGAAATGCTGCTCAATTAGGCGAAAAGAAACTCGAAGGAAAAAAGGAGTAGAGCCAGCAAATTGCTTGAGATAACAATCTCCCCCCACCCGTGTGTCTCTGTAACTAAGAGGATTAGCTGAACTTTCTGTGTCACACCAAAACTGACAATAAGCAACAGTGACTTCCCCCCGCTGGCACTTGTACCTTCACATGTTTCATTTTCTTGCCCACACTACTGCCTTGCCCCTTGCTGATTGTATGACAAACTTGGGGATGAACATGATGGCTCTTTCCTTTCCTTTAAGATTTATGACTCAAAGCCAAATAAAACCCAACTCAAGTTATTACATGCTCTGTTTCCTCCTAACAACAGCTCACTTTTAACAGTGTAAGCTAAGCAAGGAAACATGGAAATATGGTCTCCTTGATCTCACCTGATCTATCTGCTGCTAGAGATGCAAACAGCAGCCTCGGGTCTGCCAACACGGTCCCTTGGGAGCAGGACCAAACATCAGGAATATATAAAGAAGAAGTCCCATCAAAATTCAAAGTAACTGGGGTTCTGTGTAGATACAGCACTGCCAGCAAGGAGCTGGATGTTTGTTTCAAGTTAAGATTTATCATTCTGTGGTAGGAGGACTAGCCAGGGTAGTCTTGCAGTGAAAGGAAATAAACTTTGTTAAAGGACTCTGTCGCCAGTTATGGAATCAGCCCCATGTTCCTCTGACAGTGGTGTACACATGATGAAAAGAATATGGCTTGTGGCTGAAGATGATCAAACATCAAATTATTCCAACTTCTAAAGTAAACTAATTCCTTTTGCTTATGTAGACCTGTGACCTGTGTAGAACATCACTGTAAACCTGGTGAACAGCTCCTTTCCCTGAGCTTGCCAGAGAATGTGAACACAGAGACGAAGTTCTATGAGACAAGGCAAAGGAGGAGCATTCTCCCAACCCACACGTGCTCCCTCCCTTCTCTTGCCTGAGTTTCCACAGAAGAGCACAGCAGAAGGTGGTGAAAAATCTGAGAGGTGAATGTCTCTGATACCTGAAGGGCTACACACAGGCACACTGACTAAGTAAGCACCTGTGCCAGAGGGAAGAAGGAAGTTGAAAGCAAGAAGGAGGTGGGAGAATTAGAAATGATTTCACACTGATGTAAAGCAGGTACCAGCGCACAAAAAGGAAATGTTGTGATAAAACAAGTTGGGATGTGGGACTCGGGTGATCACCACCAGTGTAAGGGTTGAAGGGAAATGCTGACACAGCAAAACCTGCAGCAAGTATTGGGGTTGGGTCATAAAATGCATGGGACTTGCCAGTTCTTGTAAAGCATTTTAGTGAACTAGGCATCTGTGCTGTGTGCCCTCTCATTGCTACACAACTCCCTGGACCTAAATTAAATCACTATGGCACTTCTGCCATGTTAAACGGTCCGAGCAGGTACTCTCAGGCCACATAAATTCAGTGAAGTAGTGTTTTGGGTGTCCCTGTACAGCTTTATTTGTGATCAAAGGGTATGGTGTTGTGGGGGAGAAATACTTCCAGACAGATTTAGACTTTTACTTCAAAAATCTGTTCAGACTGCGGCATTGTGTAAACTGCCCGGTGTATTGCCACGGGGCAAGACTGCCTTGTCACTCTGCAGCAAACCCTGTCTCGCCTATATGGAGGAGCAGTTTTAGTTCAAAGGGATCCAGGTCCATTCTCTTTCCCCATTTACATGAAATGGGACTAGAGTGGAGCGTGGCAGCCTATTAACAGTGCCCCACAGCACTGCAAGAGTTCTGCCTAGAGAGTGAAGGACACCGTGTCCAATTGAAATTACAGAGGAATTTGGGGTAGGCAGAATGTAATTACACAATTGGAATTTAAACTGTGAAATTAAAAGGAAATATTCAAGGATGAAGGGGCAGAGAGAATCCCTAATCTCCAGCCAGGCTGGGCTGTGTGACAGAAAAGTCCCTTTCTGAAGAGGGAATAAGCAAAGAGCTGTTCTGGAAGAAAGGGAGGTAGAGAATAAAGACAATGTTTTCAAAAGCACCCTAACTCCAGCTGTGTGTTTGTTTCATAGGCTATGTCTATTCTGCAGAAAACCTTGCGGTTGCTAAAAGGCATCAGATGTGTCCCTCTTGGCCCCCTCTTCACTGAGGTCAAAAACAATTTGGTTCCTCATGTAAGCAGCACCAAAGCATTCCCAAGGTCTACAGCAGAAAGCGTGCTGTACAACTGGTCAAAAAAAGGAGTTCAGCCCTGGTTTTCGTATAGCTACAAACCAGAATTTGCCCTTCTGCCTGAGTTTGTCACACTGCTGGCACTCTTGCTTTAGTATCTGAGCTTTTCCCAAATCTTAGCTGGTAATCATCCTAACAAAAACCAGGTATTTTTAAAGGGTTTTGCTGTAGCAAGGGGAGGAAGAGAAAAACGCTGAAAGCAGATCTGTGACAGTTTGGAGTGGCAACTCGAATCAGGCAATTGCAAATCCCACTCCTTAGAGATCTGAATCAAGTTGTAGGACCTCATTGTTGTCCCTCTGAGAGCAGAGAAACAGGTAAAGATGCAGCCAGCCCTGTGGGTCTCTGGGAGAGGAACAAAAACTGCTCAATAGGGTCCTTCAATCAAGGCACAACAGAGAGAACTGGGGGCTCGTCGTCTGCGGCTGCCCAGCTACACATGCAACCAAAGACAAGTTTCTGCATTTCTCTCTCTGCTTTAGTTTGCCATTGCTAAAAAAACACAGCAATCATTTTCTAAATCCTCAAAGCTGGTGATTTGTAAGATGTAACTGGTTAAAATTGGAAGGTTCAGAAGCTGCATTGATGACAACTATTGAAATGCATACAAAAAACTGAGCTAGAGCGAAAGTAAGTGCAGGCAAAGCAGCAGAGAGTGAGAAATAGATTGAAAAACCCACCTGAAAAGATAAGTGTCCTTTTAGTAATTACCTCTCCCTTTCCTGAGGATGTGTGAAGGTTCTGAATTACAGGGTTTTTTTAAAATATGATAATGAAAAACATGCTTCTTTTTGTCCATGCTCCCATTTCTTATCTCCAAAAAAGCAGTTAGCTGCACTTGGGAGGGGCAGAGTATTATGAGATGATACAACTTTCCTGCTATAATTTTATTATTTTTAAGATTCAGAGGAGTGGCAACAACTCTGAGAAATACGAGATTCAGGGTCATCCTTTCTCCAGTCCAGAGACAACAGAATAGGGTCAGAACTGAAGGCAGAAAGCAATCTGGTCAAAGGCAGCCAGAGGAGTGTGCAAGGGGAAAAAAACCAGCCAATATATGCAGTGGACAGTCTCCATTTCTCTTCTGCTGTTCGTGCTCAGCACTCACAAGGTGCGTAGGAAGGAGATCTGAAGAGGGGGAAAAGTATAATAATGGAAAGAGACAGGACTGGTGGGTCCCAAGCCTTGGGGATAAGGGTGGACTCTTTTCCATGCCTGAGAACAGGAGGAGGGTGGGGAACAATGTAGGAGAGAAAGGAAAACCAGCTTTGTGGCTAAGGTACTGAACTGCACAGCCTCCGAGCACCTGGGTGCGAGTCTGTGTCCCACTAATGTCAGCTCTGACACTGGAGGGACTAGGCACAGTCTTTACCTTGCTTTTCTTCACTTCTCCTTCTCAATCAAGAAGGTACAAATCCTATTTTTCCCTCGTTTTTTCCCTGCCAGCTCTCTAAATTGCAAGCTTTTTGAGAGGCAGTGTCTTTTGCTATCGATAGCGTGTTCACAAAATAACACTGTAGCAGGAAGGCTGCTGGTTCCTCTGTCAGGTTGTGTATGACAATGAGAAATAGGAAATGGACAGAAGCACACAGATAAGTTTAATTAAATGTGAGACAATCCGTGCAGTCCCCAAGTGAAGGGAATACAGAGATTTCTGAGGACCTATGTATGAAAACACAAGGGGTGAAGAATGACTGTTTTGAGGCAGAAGCCTCTAATTATCTGGATGACCAAAGGGAAAGCAGAAGTAAACGTGATTGTAGTAACAGGCCCTTCTGTAGGGGAGAAATCTCATGTGAAGAAAACACGATAGAGAGAAGGGGGACATCGTGTGAGAAAAGCAGCATCTGGGATTCACATCTGAGTGGCACGGTGGAATTGGAGCAGAGCAGATAAGTTTGCTCTTAATTTCCCTATACACTAGAGCTGTTTCATGAAAAGGATAATTTCCTTCCCTATGTGCTTTTTGCTTAAATACTGTGATTTGTGTTTCTTTTGCTCCCTGCCTGCCCGCCTCATGTTTCTTTTGTCCTCTGCCTCCCTACCTTAAAAAAAAAAAGGTCTGTGAAGCACTACTGAATTAATTCTAGCAGGAGACAGAAAATTCAGAAGGTCACATAGCAATCATAGAAAATTTGGGGTTATGGGCACAAGTCAAGCAGGCCAATTAGGGTTAGGAATTAAGAGGTATCTGGTTCGACATCAAAACAATGGACGCAGATACGCTGCAGAGCTTTAAAAGATCCTCAGATACCATTGCTTCCCTTTACATGTGGTGTTGATTTTGAACACTGTATTGTTTTTCACCACCAGAAAATCTTTTTAAAGCAAAATCCCTGCGAGAGGCAATTCTGTGTGGCTGACAAGTCCAGCCAGAGAACAGAATCACAGGGTGCTGCTCGCTGCTCACTGCTTTGGGCTCTGTTTCAGCGCATACTTCACCACCAGTGTGAGCCCAGTCTCACTGACTGCAGCTGAACAACCAACTTTCTTACTTATGTATTTTTGTGAAATGAATCCAGGCTGCTCAGCTCCTCGCAGGACTAAGCCTTGTATCATCTTTGTGTCCAATTATCTCAAATTTCAAGTATTTCCAGCAAGTTGCTCATGAGTAAGACACCAATCAGGCACTATGTGGCACTCACAATTGAAAGAGAGGTAAAATTTATCTGATAAATTATTCATCACTAATGATTTGGCCAGCTTTCCTGGATATATAGCCACAGGGATGTATGACACCTTGGGGAAGGCATCAGATAGAGATGCATTCAAAGAAAACTAGAGGAGAGGATGCAGACATAGATCCAGACTAATCTTTAGAGGGAGAGGGAAAGCCACCACCTATGTGGCTTGAGTGAATTAAGTTCTCTTTATAGGTGGTCAATTAGAAAACACAGAGCAGATTAATAACTCCCAGAAAATGACCAAAAAAAAAAAACATCAAACAAACAAACATACAGAAAAAAACCCACAAAAAATAAAAACACCAAACCACTAGCAAGTACTTGTTTTCAGACATCTTTTCTGCGGTAGCTGTGGGTTCCAGCTAAGTGTGCAGAAGCTGAGTGAGAGCAAAGGCTAAATCAGGTGTGGTAATGGGAGCAAATTCTCCCCAGCAAGAAGCTGCTGGGATCAGGGAAGAGGTTACTGGGAAGTGGCATGCCGGACTGAGAGGAGTCTTTGGGTGAGATAGGGAGATACGGGAGAGAATATTCAGCGTAGGCAGGATTAGAGCTGTGCAGAGCCTTAATCTAGGCAGCCCTTTCTCTCCTCGTTTATCTGTCCTGGTGCAGCCCCTGCGTGCTGCAGTGCTGGTATAACCTGGCCATAAAACTGGATTAACTGGCCCGCGAGGATCATGGCTGAACTGAAGAGGAGCACGACAATATGCCTTTGTTTACATGTTCGCTCCTGTGAGTGCAACACAGATCTTCAGGAGACAAAGTGCTTAATTGCTGGTTTAGGGTGTCAGCAAATGAATGTGCATGAGTAGGACTGGTGTTAGAGCAAAAACCTTCCCCTTTCACAGTGCAGTCCATTTCTGCTAGTGTTTTCTGCAATAACAAGAGGTTATTTTATAGGATGGCAAGAAAAAAAAAAAATCCCATTACCAGAGGACCTTATTTTTAAATAAAAATGACAAAATTACCTTTCTGATTCACCCCTTGGAGATACACCCTGCTGTCTCCCTCATTCAGCCTTTCCTTTTTGGCTCTCTCCTACCAATGAAAAAAAATCTAGCGGCTGTCTCTGATACGACTCCTAATTTCTTCAGCAACAGCATGCAAGAACAGATCCCCGACAGTTCCTCTTACTCCACGATGTTTTGCACCCCAGAAGGAAATCCAGCTTGGACTCTGACCCATCTGAGTTAATGACTCTTGGAAAACGTTGAGACCGAGTCCTTAATGAATGCCATTCTACACCAGCCTCCCTTTCTTTTTTTTCTGGAAGTACATTACAAAGCTCAGGGATAACGTGTATTTACGCAATAATAAAATGTAAGTTTTATTTTTACCCTGCCAAATCTGTCAGGAATTAACAAAGTTTTGCCACTCTGGCTAATTGCTCATCCTGATTTGGAAGCTTTGAATCTCAAGCTAATTTTATTTGTTGGTCCCTCTGGTCTCATATTTACTCCCCTTTAACGAGGGAGGCATGAAACCCGACTCCCTTTCCAGGACAATTTGACGCGGGAAGTGTAAGAGGATAAAGTATTTGAGAAAAGCACCCCAGGAGCATTGGGCTGCCCAGAACGAGGGAATGTTGGGGTGGGGTTTTTTGAACAGAGGAGAATCGCTTCTGTGCAATCGCTCTTTTCTGGAGGAAAACCAGACCCTCGCTCAGGCACCCTCCTCCACGGGAACTGCAGGTTCTGCGATTCCATTTTCCGTGGATGCAATTCCTCTTTATTCACAGGGGCTTAGCCCTGCCCAGGCTGGGGCAGAACCTGGGTGCAGGTGCAGTGCAGACGGGCATTTCCACAGCACCACTCACACACACAGCGGGGTTCAGCGGGAGGCTCCTGACAGGCACCTGTCCCCCACTGATTATTCCAAGCTTAAATCCCCCTACCTGGCCACTGCTGATTGCCTCAGTTTACCTCAAAATCTTCCTTCTCTCCCCTATAGATTAGCTCAGATTTTACCTCCAAAATATGAATTTTGTCCCTGACAATTATCTAGATGACCCAGCATGAAAAGCCAATGGCTACATTTATCCCCAAATTGTTCATTCTGGCCCTAAAGATTCAGTTAGATTTTTCCTGCAAAATACTTCTTTTTCCTTACAGATGACCTTAAGATTTCCCTCCAGATTTTTCCCTGTCACTAGTGATTACCTCATTTTTACCTTAATATGTCCATTCTCTCCACTAGAGATCATCTCAAGCTTTAGCCCCACAATTTTCCCTTCCCATCCACTACTGACAGCTTTGGTTTTACCTCAATATGTCACTTCCCTGCCCTACAGATTAACTCACATTTTACCCACCAAATTCCCTCTTCCTCTCCACTACCGATTACCTCAATTTTACCTCAAAATGTTCATTCTCTCCCATCAAGTTTTATCCCCAAAACCTTTCCTTCCTGCCCACTACAGATAAGCTTGTTTTCACCCCAACATATCCATTCTCTCCCTCCTACTTCATTTGCTCCCCAAAACATTCATTTTGTCCCCTGTAAATTACCTAGATTTTACAACCATAAAAAAAAACTAATGACCACGGGGTGGACCTTTATTTGGGGGGGGGGTGTCGGACCGCCCCGTGCCCTGAGGGGGCGCGCGGGGGGCGCCTCAGTGCGCACGCGCCTCCCCCATCGCCCGCCGGCGGCTGAGGGGGAGCGAGACGGTCCGGCCGCGCTGCGCATGCGCGGCGCCGCTCCGCGCCCTCGCAGGGAAAGCGGCTGAGGAGAAGTGAGGGGAGGGGGGAGCGCAGAGCCCGGGCCGCATGCGCGGAGCGGCGGCGGCGGCGCGGGCAGGGAGGGAGGAGAGAGGGAGGGGAAGGGGAGGGGGGAGGGTTTATCGCGCGGCCGATTTTTGGTTAAAATATTCAAAATGGCGGACGGAGGAGCAGCGAGTCAAGATGAGAGTTCGGCGGCGGCGGTGGCGGCGGCGGCAGGTAATCATTACTGCGTTTTACATATTCATATTCATACTCGCGCGCGCGGGGCGCACCCCCCCCCCCGCCCGCCCGCCCGGCCCCGCTTAGCATAATTTATTAGTACTCAGGATTATTATAATTAACGGCACAGGAGGGAGCGGGGGGGGGGAAGGAGAAGGAGAAGCAGAGCAGCCTCCCCGCGCTGGGGAGACACACACACACACGCACACACCGTCCCTCCCGCACACGGAGCCCGCACGCCGGGGCACCGGCCATGGGGGCGATGGGCGGCGGCGGCGCGGCGAGGCGGAGGGGTCGGGGCGGGAGGGAGGGGGGACACACACGCCGGGAGGGAGGGGGAAGGCAGCCCCACACCCAAAAGCGTTCGGGGGTGGCTTGGCCGCCACCCGGCCCGCACGCCCACAATAAACCCGCTTTACATATTCATGGAGTGGGGGGGGGGAAGGGAGGGATGCTGGAGGAGCGATCCCGGCGGGTCGCCCGTGTGGGGCAGGGTCCCCCCGGCGGCGGGGCGGAGGGGGCCGGGGGTGCTGGCCCCTGGCTGGGGCCTGGGGAGGCAGATAGACTCGGTTTCCTTAACGCTGCCCTCGTTGCCCCCCTTCCCCGCAGCACACCCCCCCGCCCCCCCCCCAAGCCGGGGTTTATTTCCCCAGAGCCTGGGCCTTGCAGCGTGGGGTGGGTGGGTGCGGGGAGGGGGGCAGGAGGAGAGCGCGGTTCGGCTTTTTCATTTAAAGCTCCCCCCTCCCCTCGCAAGGGGCGGGTTCGGTGGGGGGTGGCCGCGGGGTGCACGGGCAGAGCCCCCCCGAGCCTTTCTCCGGCGGGAGAGGCACCCCCGAGGGCCGGGTTCGCCCCCCGCCGCCGAGGGCCGCGTCCGCTCCCCCTGAGGGCCGGATCTGCCCCGGCCGTGTTTGCCCCGCTCCCCCTTTGCCCCAGGGCACGGCGGTGCCGGTCCCGTCCCTCTCCCCCGCGCTCTCCCTCTCTTCCCTCTCTCTCCTTCTCATTTGAATAATGTCTAATTCGGGGAGGTTTATATTATTGAAATGGCCGCCCGGCTTTCCCCGCCTCTCATGTTTAGTAATTCAGACCTTTAATAACAGCCACTCAGAGCCCAACGCCGTGTTTATATTTTACATTCGCCCCATGTGCTTTTGTGGTTCAATATGATTCTTCTTTCTCGCTCTCTCGCTTTTTTTTTTTAAATTTTCTTGGCAAACCCACAGGGCCCCGAGATCAAACCCAGGCTGTGTGAGGAGAGGAGGGGGAGAGGCAGGCCCCGGCTCCTCTGGCAAGCGCCTAGGCCTCACTCTGCTGCTTGATTTATTTACTAATAACCAAAATGACCCCCCCATCTCCGCTCCACCCCTGCCAGCAAAAACAAAACCCTCCTGGGGCTTGAGCAGCATCAGATCTGCTCATAGATTCTCAAACACTCATGTCTTTTAAATAAGGAGCTTATTTTTAATTTATAGCAACTCAAGACTGTAAAGCTGTTCCTTTCATATCTGCTTTTCAGAGGCTTGGGCATTTTTGGTCCCTTTGTCCTTGATTCTTTTCCTTAAAGGAGAGTTGCTTCTAATTTACGTTTCCTGGCACTGAGAGGGCTATAGAAGACACACTCAAAATCTAAACAGCTTTCCTCCTCCCTCTGAACACAAACAGAATTGAATACATTGAAGATAATCTTATTCACCTTCTTTTTGCTTAATGTGGATGAGGTCTAACAGTGCACTGTGTCAGATGCTTTTGTCACTGCTTGTATCTTTGACTGTTCTGGGTTGAGGCTTTTTTTTTTTTTCCTCTCTCTTTCATTTAGATTTTGCTTTCAAGACAGAAGATACCACTAGGCAGTGCAGGGTCTAGAAAGGAAGATAAGTTTTCTGTGATTGTGCCATAAGAACGCCAAGTGAAAATTGAAATTAATCCTCTTAAATTGTCTGGAGTAATTCAGTTTTAAACCAGATATTAGTCTACTTAGAAATAAAACAAATGGGCTACTTGATTAGGGGGCGGCAGTAATTTAAAATAGAAAATATTTATGCGGGGATGTGTTTCAAATAAAACTGTGTAGGTTTTCATTAGTGACCATTGTTTTCACCCTGTGGAGAAAAGCACGGAACAGCAGGGTACTTGAGGGTAGCAGTGCCAGATTAGCATGTAAACATCTCTGAAACACTACTAGGAGGAGCGTTCACGTGCAAGTGCAGATGGTGTATTTCGTAGTTTGGTTCTAAATTTAATTTGTCACAAAATACTGCACTGCAGCTAATGAAAAGCATTTTGATTTCAAAAATAACGACTCTGATATTTATCCCTTTTTCTTCACCCTCAGCCAAGACAGGCCTTGAATACAAGAGGAAAAAAAAAAAAGCTGTAGAAGCTGTAATGAGACTGTTCAGGTGACTGACTGTTTCACAGACCAACAGCACAAGGCTGGCTGGACAAAAAGCACTAATATGATTTCATGCCTTAAATAGCATATGTTTTTGCACTCGCTTCACAAGATGTGGTCAAGCCGATGATGTCATTGGCCAGAGGACAAGGTGCAGTTAATTTGATTTATTGACCTGGGGTGAGGTGTAGCACTGAAACCTTCTCATAGGGAAACCATTTATCTGAGGACAATTTCCTTTATAGCAGCAATTTAACCACTGCTGAGACTGTAGATATTTTATCCAGCATGATAAAAATGTACATTGCATCTTGCGAGCAAAATTTCTTTGTCACTGGTGTTTTAGTAATTTTTATAGAATGGAGTACTGGACAGTGGCCTTGTGCAGTCTTATGGCTGAGCTGGGGTTTGTAACGCTGAATTCAGGTATTTACATGCCAAAATACATATCTGTTTCTCTCAAATATGTACCTGTGTTGCAGTTTAAAATTTCACTGGAATGTGCTGGTGGTAGAAATGTGTCTTCACCAGTGAAGCCCATAGGTAACATGTTAGCAGAATGCACCTTTTCCCAAACCTTGGCATCACCTTCACTTGTCAGAAGGTGCCCTGACTGCTGTGTGGGTATTACTGCTCAGTCTTGAGTGTTTGTCTGAGTCTCAGACTTCTGTGTTACTTTGTCACAGGCAGGTGTCAGATTTTAAGCTGCTCCTTGAACCATCTATGTGTGTGTTGGATCAGAGAATAAGAGAAACTTTTTTTTCTCTATTGTCTACCTGGCTGTTGTGAGAACGGAAGGTTGTGCTACTGTTACATTGCTTCCTCTTTTTTATCAGGAGAATATACTCTATTTTGGCTGTCTTTTCAGCTTTTAATTTATTAGAGACAGAAGGAAGTGTCCTCCTGTGAAACAGTTCCACTGCCTGATTACATCTACTCAGTTATTAAGGTGATGCTGCATTTTTTGTCTTTTTCTTTCCTTCTCTTTTTCAAAACTGACCAAGACTTAGCAGTCTGACACCTGGCTGGAAAACAAGCCAGGCTATGCCAGTAGCCATGCTGCTGCATGTGAAGCAGAATTGGGAAGGTGTGTGTCAGGATGGTTTTAAAACAGGAGAAGCTGGAGCTTCCCTCTTGCTTCCCAGAAAGAAATGAGGGAAATCTATGCTTCCCACCCTGTTATTTAAATAAGAAAAAAAGATCTCAGGTTTGCTGTCAGTATCAGTTTCTCCAAGATTAGCCTGCAGCCGTAATTGAGGCAGTGAATTGCCGGCTCCCTGTGCTGGCTGTGATACCTGGTGAGCGCGGTGGCGATGGCTGGGGTGCCTCGTGTGACAGGGGCAGTGAGGTTTCCTTCACCTTGCTCTGCCTGCTGAGCCCAAGGAAGCGCCAGCACGCTCTGTGCTGGGAGTCCCTTTTGTGTGAGGAACTGCTCTTCCTACTTTGGCTTGATCATAATAATTTATTGCCCAGAAAAATGAGCTTTGGAATACCATTGTCACTGAAATAATAGTTGTCAGATTTCAAGCGGTAAATTCCACATTTAGAGTAGCACGCTTTTGCTGTTTTCTTTGTATCTAGATGTGTGAGGATGCAAGGAGTTCTGGAGTAAATGTTTTTCCCATGCTGTTCAGGATGTTTTTGTTGGGTTGATTTGTCATCCAGTGTGTTGCTGTTAAATAGGGTGCAAGTCCCTCTTAGGCAGGTTTGTTTATTCTCCTGGTTCTCTGGCAAATTAGCAGTAGTTATTTGTAGCATGCACTGAGTTTTCATTTGCTTTCCTTAAATTTTGACTCCTGTGGAGTTCAAGATTTCAAAACAGGTTGCAGCATCATCTTCTATTCCTCTTAAATTCTTGTTGCCCTCAGGACAATAATCTCGATATTTCTACTTTATACAGCTGACAATTAGGCAGCCTCTGCTCCTTGCACTTACAGCTTTATTATTTTTATCTGGAGAGAATCAGTGACAGTCCTGGCAAATGACTGTCTTTTTTGACATACGTATTTTGAGTCTTGGTGACAAAGCTGTTGTCAAAAGAAGGTGTTGAACAAAATTAAGTATGACTTGAGCGTCCCAAATGTGATGTGCTTAAGCTGCAGTGTGAATGAAAGACTATCTCGTGTTGCTGGATAGACTTACAGTGCTGGCTGTTCACTGCTGCAGAGATTTGCTTCTGTTTAACAAATCCCCCCCTTTTCCAAATGTGCTTCATTGTTATACAGAGCAAGTTAAGTGTGGGAATTGTTGGGCTAAGTGTAGGAGATAAATTTAAGGGAAGATACTGGTCTCAGGGTGTATTAAATAATTGCTGGCACTTCACATGAAATGGTTTTACAATGGAAATCTAAAGGAAAAAGAATCTGTAGATGTATTTTCCTTTCTGTAGCTCTTTGCATTAAATTTCTTGAATTGTGTGAATAGGCCCTCATGCTGCTTCATGTGCACTTATTTTTCTCTATAGAAAAGGAAATAATTACTTAAGATCTCAGTATTATTCCTTTCCCCAGTTTCTTATTTCACAACTATCTAGGAAATACCTACATTTGTTAACTGTATTATATATGTGAACTTTATAGTGCATTAGAAAGTCTTTGCAAAAGGAGTTTTTTATGGACTGCTACTGACTAATTGAATTCATTTAGGGTTAATAACACAGTTGAGTGTTGAAGTGTTGGTTTGGTGTAGAGGATTTACTGGGCTCCAATCCTGAGTTTGTCACCAATTTTGCTTGCTTTGCTGTTCTGGGCTAAATCTGTGTAATGGGAATTATAGAGCACATTTTCACAGGGGTGTTGCTGGGAGAGAAATTAGCTAATGTTTCGTTTCCTAGTGTCTCTGAGGGTAAGAGAGCTGTGATTCTTGCGCTTTTCCATGCAGTCATCCAGGCTGGAGCCCGGGTGGAACTTTGCCGGGGATGTGTGAGCGCTGGCACTGCTGGCACACTCCTGTCAGCGGCGGAGGCCTCCCGGTGTACAGGCCCAGATTACTGTCAGTTCTAACTATGCTGTGATGCAGATCTGCTCCAGGGGATGCGCTGCAGTGACAGCTTAAATCAGCCCCAGCCCGGCCTCATCTCCCTGTGTGTTCCTGCCTCCTTCCCTGCACTGCTGCAGATGCTCGCTGGATTCCTTTGCTGAGCTAGTCCAGGGAATTAAATTGGCAGAAAACAAGCCTAGCCAAAAATAATGAATAGGTTTTTTGATGGTTTAGCTCTTTGAACTGGCTTACAGTAAGATTAGACAAATAGCAGTACCAATCAAGGAAGGGAACAAGAAGCCCATGTGTTGACCCAAGTCTTCTCATAATTCCATTCTCTCTGATGACTTTCCCATTGGCATAGATGGGGACTCATGCTCTCAGCCATGTGATCCTGCCATTTACTTGGTGCCTGTCCTAGGACTTTACTGGATTCCAGGATGCCCCAGGTTAACTTGCTAACCTGGTGGAAAACTAGCTCCAGATCATTTTACGTCTTTGCTTTGTGAAATTGGCTCCAGAAAGACCTTGAAGTGCAAGAAAGGGGGTAGGAAGAACCACTGAGTGAAAGTGGAGGAAAGGAAAAGAAGGAAGGGAAAGGAAGCTTCCTCCTCTCACAAGCAGCAGTATTCTGGTTTAGCTTCGTTATAGAGCTTTGCTTTTAGATTGCCATAAACCACTGTGAGACCACAGTTGATTGAGCTGATGAGCTGCACTTGATTTAAAATGGTACTGGCCAAAGGGAAGCAGTGGGAATGTACAGCTGTGGGCACTATGCTGGCCAGTAGGCTGTGTATGGATGATGGAACTGCACCTGAGTAGAATAGCAGCTTGGAAACCAATAGATGCTGAAAATGTGGTGTGGTTTGTACTGTCATAGGTGTGATTGCACTAATGGTAGCAAGAGCAGAAACTCCAATAAAAATAGTGGATGAGACTGTTAAGTAGTTCCCATTATTTTAGTGCTGCTTATAGTGAGACATCTCTAGAAGGGACTGTGGCTTTAAAGGACATGCTGACAGAAGTACTTGGGAAATTACAGACACCATTACTTCTGCTAAATTTTGGACTGACATCCTTGTAAAGCAACCTTAAAAAAAACCCCACCAAACCGAAGCATAAGTGCTTCAGCCATTTAATATGATCACTCTGAGGCAGATTTATCTTTTCTATAAATTGTAATATTGTGACAAGAAACCTTTTGCTCATCATTCCTTTTATTTTTTTCTTCCCAGAAATCTGATTTGGCTGTATAGAGATGAAGTAGCATATACAGCATGTTTGACACTGTATGACAGGGCATGAAGCTTTGGAAAAGGAAGATATGAACATCTGAGTTACTAAAACAGTAAATACAGTTGAAGACATAAAATTAAGTGTAGAAAAACCTGTTGAATCAGGCTAGAGGTGCAGCTTGCTCCTTTTTCCTCCTCCTTTTCGTTGAGGGCTGCTAGGAAGTCACCATCTTTTTTGCAGCGAGCTCCTTCGCTGTTTGTTCTCTTTGTCCTTTCGATGATTCAGTTTTATTTGAAAAATACCACGTGACTTAGTAATTTGTGCCTGACCATAGCAGTGTGAAGTTGTGGCTTTATACTACTGGGCTGCAGCAGAGGGAGAGGAGTGTACAGTGAATACAGGTAGAAATGATTCACGTTTGAATCACTCGTTTCTACATTATTAGTTAATGCAGTCTGCTGAATGGGAAATGAGATTCAAGTTTCTTTCAGGAATTCTGTTGGCAAAGATTTGTTTCTAAGTATTCATAATTTTGTTTCTTACCTGCTGATCTTTAGTAGGTTATTGCTTTTATTTGAAATTTCAAATGTAAGTTTAAATAGACACTTGAATTTTTCTAAGGCTGCAGAGAGATGGATATGCCAGTAAATGCTGCCTCCCCTCCCTGCCAGCTCCTCTGGGAGCATTTCCCACCCCATCTTCCCATGCATGTACACACAGCTGCATGCACATATGCTTTGGAAAAGGTACCAGAAAGCTTGGGCTGGGGACAGATTCTTCTAGCTCGGATTGGAGTAGTAGAAGCCCTTACTGTTTCTGATTGTTGGTGTTTTCTGTTCCTCTGCACCTGTTAGTAGGTATTTCCATTTGGGTACTTTGCAATCCATTTCAATGAAAATTGGCTCAGTTATTAAAGGCTGTGATTTGAAGTGTCTAAAGTAGCCCAGATCATTCAGACTGAAACCTGTGAGGGATGCTTGGAGTTGCTTTGTCCTCACACCTGAGGGTGCAGTTCATGTTGCACTTAATCCAACTGAGGGGTGGGCTGCTGCCCAAAACCAGAGGGAACATGAGCATGGGAAGTTTTGGCCATGGCTCTGTGGACTGTTGCCCCTTTGGATAGGGGCTCTGTAAAACTCTGTCCTGGCTTCTTGCAGAAATGTGTTGGGACTGTGTGAGGAGATGGGAGGTGGGAGTGCAGAGGGAGCAGTAGCTTTCCACTTGGAACATTTGTTTCTGAATGAAGGTGTCTGTTGACTGTGTTGGAAATATGCGGCCCTTTTAAGGTATTATTGACTTTGCAATGATGCTTTCCTGGTTTTAATGAATTTATGTTGATCTGAACTACACATTTTAAATTGTTTTATTTCCAGTATCCCAAGTGAAGCATGCAACTTAAAAGTAATTTCCCTAAAATGGATTTTATAATAAGAGCATCTTTACCTGCTGTTCCATCTCAGTCCCATTACAGATATTTTAGACAGCTTATGGCAGCAAAGTTAGCTAAACTTTGGAGTTCAGAAGTATCTTTTGGAACAGTGCAGAACTTCTGCATATTTGGTCTGAGATTTAGTAGCTTGTGACTTCAGATCAGTTCACAGTGTGTCACACATCCCAGCTTGAATCTCTTCATCACAGACCGCAATTCAGCTCCTGGTTTCCTGCCAGGATGGCTTTGCTTTGGTTGGGAGGGCTGTGCCAAGGTGAGGAAGAGAAGGCAGCAGCTGCCAGGCTGCCCTGCTGCCCTAGACAAACATGGCCATGATTGTAGGACAGGCTTCTAGCAAAAGTTCTCATGGGAGAGCACATCAGGTGGAAGAATGTAAGCTAGAAACCTGATTGTTTTCCTGATTGGTTTTACTCACTTTTGCAGAAGGTGAGTCTCCTAAAGTTGCAGAATTTTTTCATGTATTTGTTCACCCTTTTTTCAGTTTGTGCAAGGAGGTACAAAGAAGGACTAAGCACGTTGTTCTTTACCTGTCTCAGTCATGTGTTGGGCTGCAGCTTGGCTTTTGGGAGTGTAATGAAAGGAGCTGTCCCTGTGCTTGTCCTGTTTTTATGGTCTTTCATTGTTGCCTGTTGTTGGAGGAGAGTCAGGTAGATAGATCCCTGGTCAGAGCCAGGATGTGATTTCAGTTCTCTTCCAAACAAAAAGAAAATACCTTCCCCATGTATTTCCCAGTGCATCCTAAGTTTTGTACCTGGCTCCTTTCCTAAATTGTTCAGGAGCACGGTGAAGGAGTTGAAGCAAGATGATGTTCCTTGTCTGCTCTGCGCATTTTCAGCTCTGGGGAACCAGTGTGAGGGTGCTCCAAGGGCTTTCCTAATCATTTTTGATTCCCTACCAGGGAGTTGGAGAACTGGCAGCTCCTTTTGCTCTCAAAGCTTGTGCATATAAGAGGGTGTGTGTTAAAAATTCAGTGCCTCTGTTACTACTTTATGTAAGAAATAGATCCACAACTGAGCAGATTCTCAACTCCTTAAGACAATTTGAGGGTCTTGAGTAGGAGAATTATCCTACAGACAGGGACTGCAGAAACCTGTAGATTTTGAGTTATTTTTATTTCCAAACAATTCCTTTACTCATTACACTGGGAGATAGTGACATTGTGAAGAATATCTCCTCTCAGTTCTAAGAAACGAAAATGCTGTGTTTTATTGTTTTGTGATTCAATTTGGTTTGGAACCCAGTTGCATTGTGGGTGCATCTTACATGGTTCAGTTCAGTGGTGCATAAGGGACTGGTTCTAAATGTACTAAGGTGTGAATAAAGGCCAGTGCCTCTAAACTTCCTTTAGCCATGCCTGGTTAGAAAAAAAATATTTAAATCATTCTCAGCACAGTTAAAATTGAAAATAGATCCAGGCACATGTTGTAACTCATATTAATGGTATTTAGAGTAAACATAACTATTTCTAAACTACCAGCTAAATTTAGTGTACATAGCATTGTATTTAAGTGCTTTTACACTCAAGTTTCTTTTAATTGTGGATGATGGACTCCCAACAGTGGAAAGAATTTGCTATATGGAAGTTTGAATAAAGGAGTTATAATAGTTGTTGGCACCTTAAATCCCCTAGCCTTTCTCAACTGGATTTCTGGGGGAGAGAGGTGGTGTTTTTTGTGTTATGCTGTCTCTAGTTAGGTTTCCAAGTAGTTTGGGCTTCTCTACAGATCCTAGCAGGACATTTGTAGTTGTTTAGTTATTTTGTTACAATAGTGATACATGATAATAGTGACACAAGAAAAAATACCACATGCAGAGGTGGGCCAGCACCTACATCTTTGTATTCCCCTATCTAGTATTAACATAAAAGTTAGACTTAACAGAAGGACTGTTGGGGAAGACCTAATTTAAGAAGTTCATTTCAAAGTCATATAAAAAGCTTTGTAAAGTCTTGAGATAATCCATAATTTTCTGTGTGCACTCAGAGAAGACACGTTAGTTGCTTAAGGGATCAATTAATGTGTCAATCTTTCAAACAGCAAAATCAGCTGCAGACACAGTGGGGTTTTTATTACTTATTAAGCAGTGATTTCATATTGTGTAAGAGCTGGGAATGCAGTGTGTACTAATGAGGAAGGGAATGCCATTGCCACTTGTCCTGTGTTTATATCACAGCTAGGTTTGTGAATTGTATAATACAGACACTTCAGTTTGTACTCAGTTACAGAGAAGGGGGTTCTGCATTTGTGATGTACCTTGCTTGAGGTTTTATCAACTTCCTTAGTTTTCTGCATTTGTGGCAGTTGTTTTAACTGAATTTGTTGTATTAAGCTGTGTGGTTGGAATCACAGTTGTACTCACCAAAAGCAGCATCTGTTCCTAAGGTTTAAAAAACCTGTGAAAGACTGTTCATTTCCTCACATTTCTGTGGGAGGGAGCACATTGGCACACTCCGTGATTTCCTTACAATGTGTTGTCAACTCTAATAATTTACCAAGTACACTTGATATTGTGGAACATGAGTTAAACTTGGGATTGTTGTGGTGTCACCATTCAAGCAGCAGTCACTGTTCTTGCTTGTGTGAGGTGTCATTAAGAGAACACTGAGGACAGAGACATATGGCTTACAGCTGTCTACTAATCCTCAGTATCTGAAACTCCTGATTTTATTGTTTGTGTTCTCTTTGTCCAGTGCTCATTTGTTGAGACAGTCCTTAGAAAGAGGCTGGAGAGAGCAGGTTACTGCAGTAATTCTGGCCTTTCTTGTTGGTGTCATCACTGTGCTTGCTACCACTAGAGAAAGTGTCCTACAAAGGTACCAAGGCAATGTGGAAATGTGCTGTTAATTGATAACTAGGGCGGTTTTCTTTTCTTAGAAGCTGAGAAAACCCCATCAATGTGTACTGAAACGGTTTAGACACACTGACTAATTACATGTAGTTATGTATAAGTGTTCTTTGGTCCAGCAATAATTTATAGATTGCTCTTTAAGAACCGTTGAGGTAGCAAATAAGTATACTTTACTGTATAGCGTGGTCTGTTTGTTAAAATTTGTTTTGAAACAGTTTCTTTGGGGCTAATCAACCATAAGGTTGAACTGTGAAACACTATCTGCTATTACTGACCTACAGCTCTTGACTTGCATTCAGCAGGTTAATTTGAAGAAGTTAATTTTCAGATGTGCTTTCCTTCATGTGCCTTTTTAATACTGATTTATTCCCACGTTGCAACATCAAATGGGTCACTTGCACATTTTATGTGTAAGTGCTACTCCAAAACATAATTGTGACCTGATAAATTGGCAACTGCCTCTTTTTAGTTTTTGGAGCTTTTTTATTGTGAACGAGGAGGAGCTGGAAATAGCAGATCTGCCTCATGTGAAATAGGAGTGCTCAGAGGAAAAGGGCTGAGGGTTTTTATTTACAGGGAGCTGTTGTGGGAGCCCTGCAGGTTTGAAGCTCTGTGTTCAGTCAGCGAGTGAAAAACCATGACTGGGGTTTGAGGGCGCTGCTGGTGCACTCCTGAAACAAAGGGAGCCATGGGCTCCAAAGGTGGAATATGTTCTTTATCAGTCACTTCTGCTGCTCTGTGGCAGGTGCAGTTTGCCTATCTCTGGCTTGTTGAAATCAGAAATGGAAAATGTTGTTTACTGGAGGATTTTTGATTCTTTTTTCCCCTCTGTTTCGTGTCTAAACTGAGTTTTGTTCTATATGACTGCAGTCATATGCATAGGAGAGGAAAACACAAGAAGAACTACTCTTCTGGAAAAACTGAGCAACACTGGAGGAAAACCACAGTTTTTTCAATTAGACTCTTTTTATCATGTATATCAGACCTCTTTATATGTGCCATTGTGTTAAAAAAGTCTCAGACCAGGTGAACAAAACAAGAGGTATAGAAAAAGCAGCCCACTTGCAGTAATATCTTATTTCCTGTGTTGTTGACTGGATTTTTGTTCAAATAAGAGCATTTATTTTTGTGGCAGCACGGGTACTCCTTGATTCTGCAGTGAAGGCAGTATTCTGTGCTTGATACTAGCTAGTTGCCATGGCAACAATTATGATGTCATGAATTCAGTACAGTGACTTCACTGCAGTGTATTTTATCTCTATTCTCAGTTTTCTTCAGATCTTTCTAGCAAGCCAAAAAGCACCTACATGTCATAGTGTGACTTGTTTATAATGTGATTCAGCCCAGAAAGTTTGCTGATAGGCAGGAAGAGTAGAATGCATTTTTTAATCACTCAAATGTGGTTTTCATCTGAGAGAAATGTATTTTTAAAACTGAAAACATGAGAGTAGCATTGTCCTGTTATGTCTTTTCTATCAGAATTGCTTGTTCAATCCTGGCTTGCCTTTCTTGTTCCTGTATTCTGTAGAAACAGGTGAAATGTTTTCTTAGTCTCTTTTTCACGGGTTTGTTGACCAGCAAATTGTAGCTGGAAACTTCCTGCCCATCAGCCTTTGGAAATGGTCAGCTGCTTTCAGCCCTGTGAGCACTTCCATTTATCACCAGGTTGTGTACCTCCATTTCAAGGTAGCAGAGCTGGCTGTTGAGTGCATGCTCTGTCCTCTATTGCTTTCTGATGGTCAAAGAGAAGTATTTAGCTTTTTTTCCTATTTCTGAAATTGATACAATTTCCAAATTTAGCCCCAGTAAAAATGCCAGTAAAAACACCGAGTTTGACTAGCCTGCATTTCTTTTGTTGACTTAACTGTGTGTCTGTTTAGAGCTGGCTTATTGGCTTAACTCAAAGGTTGCCTGAGACTTCTGGGCCATCTGACTTTACATTATCAGTGAATAATGCAGAGTGTGTTAAAATGGTATGCCAGGTATTTTTTGTATGGGTTTTTTTCTCCCCCCTTGGTATGTAAATAGTTCTTCACCTTTGGCTTAGTTTGACAAAGATAGTGAGGCCTCATCTATATGGAGAAACTATGTTGTAAGTGTCCTGGAAAGCCTGGAGAAAATGTGGGATGTGCTGATTTTTTTCCCATAGCTTCTTGCTGTAGTGCTAATTTGCATTAAATTATATTGAGCATAAAGCTGTTAAGGCAAGGTTAGAATTAAATGGCCTTTTCACATTTTTCTTCCTCTGAAGAAAGAAGATTTGAAAAGCACCCAGTAGGAAGGATACTTCCACTCAGAGTATGGACACTGTATAAGGGAGATGAAAAACAAAGTTGCAGTTGTTTTTGTGCAGAAGAGAAACAGTAGCCTGTGTAGCCTGTCATTTGTGATAAACATATCACTGGAGCTGAGCTGTGACATGCTGCAACTGCAGTTGAGAATATGTGATTGAGATGTTTTTGTTAACGAGCTACTGACAGAGCAAACTACAAAGCAGTGTCACAGGTACTGTTGTTCTCATCACCTCAGTGCAGAGGTCTTGTACTCGAAGATTTCCTGCTTTTTGTTGCTAACAGCTATGCTTAGTAGCTTTTCTTTAATCAGCATAAATGTGCTGCTGATGGAGTAACTTGTGTTAAATTCTCTAAATGATTTTTCAAAATTATTATCTTGTTATAATGTCTGTGCACATGGAGGGGTTTATTTACGTACAAGAATGCCATAATTTGACTTGTTGAAGTTTTTTGTCTTTAGACTCCTTAGTCTAACACTTTATTGAGGTATTGGAGGTTTTTTTTGCTTGTTTGTTTCTGTAATTTCTTTTCTAAATGTATGTTTTCAAGATGTGACTGGACATGGAACTAGAGAATCTTATCTAGGCTTTCCTTCCCACCAAAGGTTGGACCAGGTGATTTCTTGATGTTCCTTCCAAGCTGGGCTAGTCCAGGGTCCTAGGATTGAACTGATGGAAGGAAGAACATCTTTCTTCATGGCAAACTGACATAACCATGTGTGAGAAAATTGCTAACTCAAAACTAACATTTTAGTCATGAGAGAGAGATGAGATCATTCAGTTCATGGCAGCATTTGCATGAATGAATGTTGCATTTAGAAACAGTACTGTGGCAGTTCATACCAGACTGAGTGTATATGGAATTTAAAGCTCTGGGCTGTTGGCAATGGCACTTTCTCTGAAGGGAAGTTGAGAAGAAGAGTTAAAAGAAGTGTAAAAGTTTTTTGGAGCATTTGGGAAAAGTGATCACATCTACAGTGCTTCAGTATGTGAAAATGAAAGGAAACTTGGAGTGGAAAAAGTAAAACCAAGGTTTACTGTGTGCATCCCTTGTTCTCTTTTGTGAATGGATTGGCACATGGCCTGTCTGTTCTAGATGGAGCAGAAAGGAGCCCACTTACTTTTCTTAAACTCAACATTTGAGAGACTGTTGATGATGATGTGGTGGGGAATGACAACAAGAAAACACCACCCCACCATTTTCTTTTAGAATTATTAAATATAACAACATAAACTTACAGTGCTCTCTCTTATTCCACTCCAAATGGTTTTATAAGAATCAGTTATATTCTTGCCCACTGGGACTCAGAAGATAAATAAGCAAATTGGAATTGCCTCAGTTAGTGCTCTGCTTCTACTTAAACATGCAGCATAAAGCCAGTGTGGAGGCCTGGCTCCAATTTCACATGACAGGCTTTTGCATGTTCTGTTTATACAGGGCTGCTGAAACCGACCTTTGCAGTTATTGCCAGTACTGGCAGTGCATGGAAAAATGGCAATATTTGTGAGAGTATGGGGAAGTATTTGTCTTCATTTCAGGATACAGTGACAGATAGTGGCCTGAGTTTGTGTTTAATCAGTCTCTAATGTTTTTAGTTGGGCACTTCTGTGGTTGCAGCTTTGAAGACCTTTTCTGCAGGTCAGCGAGGAGGAAACCTTTCCTCAGTTTGAAGAGGATTTCAAAAGCATTCAAATGCTTGGATGGATCTTCTTCTTCATAGTCCATAGCCAGATTTGATTTGGAGTTGGAATGTGCAAGATGAGTCAGCTGAAGAAGGTGGAGCCTTGAAGGGCTGCTTGCTGCTGTAAATGAGTTGGGAGGCTGGAAGTGCCAGGAAGGTGTTTCAGTGGCAGTTCCTGGTGAAACGCTGAGCTTCTAAACTTTGTCCTGCTCAGGGGTCCCCTGGGACCTATTCCCCTGTCCATGGGTTCAGCTGGCATCTTTCTGGATATCAGGTGACCTAACCCACCCATTCTTTCCTGCTTACAGTTTCCTGACTGTAACAGCATCACAGGTAGATGTGTCCTGTCTTCTAATGAAAACTCTGTCCTCTTTAGAGGACGGGGTTTTATTGAGTTCATAAATTGCTACATCTCTTGCAAAGACTTACTTAGAAAATTCTGCATATCACCTTCAAAGCAGGTTTGAAATTTATTGTTTTGAAAGCAGTTGGGATAATCTTCATCAGGACAGAGGGGCTGGTCTTAGCAAGCAATTGTTAAAATCATTATAGGTGAGCTTTGAATTAAAAATTGGAGTTAATTGGGAGCAATGTGAAAACCTCCATGCCAAATTGGTAAATGGAGATGGGTGCTTCCCCCACAGGCAGGTCTGTGACTGGGAGTGCAGTGGGATGGGGTGACATGGTTATCTTGGCCTCAGCAGGCTGCCTGGTTCCCTTTTGCTGCAGCTCTGATTCACATTACCCAGCAGCCCCCGTGCTTTGCCATGATCAAACGATAGAGCCCTCACGGAAAAATGTGCTACTCAAAGCTCTGTGTGGCTCCTGTAGCCAACTTGATCTATACAATGGGAAATAGGAAAGCCTTCTTTATCTGATTAAACAGCCGACTTTGGCATGAAATCTCCTTTTTAAAATCAACTTGCTGGAAGTGCTATGACAATAAAAATGCCTTTTTTTCCCCTTCTTGTTGTGAAAGCAAAAAAATTGACTGACGCTTCCTCGTTTCATGTATTACTGCCAGAGCATTCTCTGACATTCTTTGAGTTTAATCATCAGATGTGATACCCTGGTTGTACTTAAGCACAAAACTTTTCAGTGCTCTAATAACTGCCAGTGTCTGTGCTGCATGAGGGTTTCTTCATGGTGACCTCAACTATTGTTTCTTCTTGCTTGCTGTATTGGTGTTAGAGGGATCAATAACAAAATGAATTATGTCTCAACAGTAATCATTAAATTAGAGACATCAACTCAAATAGAAATAGTTTCAGGATGAACATGTTTGAGTCCTGAATTTCTCTTTAAAACAAATGTAAATTTTGGGAAATAACTTTTAACACACAAATAACATTTGAAATGTAAAATATATACATGGTTAGCAAGAAAAAGTTTCATAAAGTTGACTGTTTATGTAAGGAAAAAAAGGGGCAAGTTAATTGTGTATCCTGTTTTTTTAGAGAGCTCCATGAATGTGTGTATCTAATTTGAACCTACTGGGTCTTGCCTACTGAAGCTTCCTCTGCAGTTGGTGTAGCTGATGAGTCAGATGGTGAAGTTGTTGGTCTTTGCTTCCAAATAGCCAGGAAACTGCTCCTTGTGTACCCAGTCACCCTGCATAATGAGTGTCCATCAACTTTCACAGATTAGCCTGGTTTCTGGTTCTGCTCTGGTTTCTAGTTTTGGCTCCTCTAGATAATTTTGATTATTGGCGACTCAGGAAAGGTGATATTGTTTGGACACTTTTCTTTTTGATATCTTGTGTAAGGTTCTCTCCTTGCTTACCAAGTACAGACATTCTTGATTTTCTGCAGTGGTAGAGGAAGGATTTGGGGGAAAGGGAGAGGAAACACAAAGGCAGAGAATAATCATTTGTAAATGGTTTGGAGGAAGATATGGAGAGAACAGCTCTGTAGGAAAAGAATACTCTGCATATTCTTGATAAATAATGCATCATGTGGGTGAGCTTCATGTCTGTTCTGTGCTGTAGCAAATAGAGATTCTTGCCTGGTTGTAAATGCCAAGTGTTGTTGGAGTAAATGAGAGAAAAGTCCCAAACTGTGAAGGAGAAGTTTTAGCATCAGTGAACTTTTCCTTTGTCACTCAGTTATCTGTCAGTACCTGTAATTAACAAAGAGTGGTTGGAGTCAGAGCAGTGTTCAAGTTATGCAACCTTGAGATTCTAGGCAGAGATTGGCATTTCATCTGGCTCCCCAGATTTGTGGGTTTTGCATTGGCTTCTGCCTCTCAGATAGCATTAATTCAGTAGAAGAAAGATGTTTACAATAAACACAGTCTTTCATATAGTGTTTGTGAGCACTGCCATTAATTCTAGGCACAATTAATGATAAGATGAGGGTAATAAAGAAAGTTGATGATAAACAAGGTTGGTATCTAGTCAGGCTGGAGAAGAGTTTCACTGAGATGTTATCTTGATAAAAGCAGTTGTCCACAGCTCTTACAGAGGAGGGAGCAGCATTCTTTGGGCTCTGAGGGGATCTCAAGGTTCCATGTAGGATTTCTAGGGATGATTTCAGTTTTGAGAGCATGTAGAGCATTACATGTGGGACATAGCTCTTCCAAGCTAAAGGAATTTACCATCATGTTTTACTAAACACACATTATAATAGTTTTGTTCTTTGACCCAGAATTAAATTAAAATCTAGAGACTATACAACTCAACTGCTTGTGCTCTCTTGGTGGGTTTGTATTTTAATTTGGGCAGTGTCTCCAATGGGGAGAGGACATACAGACTTCTTAGGAAGAGCATGGATGTTTGATATTTCCTGTTCCAGACCCTTTGCTTGAGAAGCTACATTGGGTTTATTTCCCTTTTAGATTGATAAAAGCTGTCCTGAACACTCAGCTGTTTAAATACTGGTGTGATGTGCCACTGCAGAGGCGTTTTACTTTCATATTGCTTTCATTCAATAAGATGCGCATTTTTCCTGTATAAATGAACTCATATTCACTTGTGCAATTGATGATTTCTCCTCCTCTTTTTTTCCTGCTGTAACACTGGCAAACAGTTCAGTTCATCCAGGTGTCAGTGCTTTTAGTTGTGTGATCAGAATTTTCTAATGAGGGGAGGAAACAGTAAGAACTGGTTTGAAATCACTTTTCAAGGTCCAAAAAGAAAAAAGAAAGCAAAGCCATCTTAAAATTAACAGCTGGAGTATTATTCTTTATGGCCTTTCAGAAGGGAAAGAATAGAGCTGGGGGTTTTTTTTTGGCTCATATAAGTGCAACCTTACACAGTTTTCCTCTCATTTTTCTCTCATGTTCACCCCTCATCTTTATCCTAGAAATGTAATTCCTCTTCTGATGTCTTTCCTCTGAGGTTTGTCCTCTGTGACGCAGACTTAGCTCAGTTGACACAATCTCTGATTCTGTTCAGTTCTGCTCTTTTTTTTTATCATGTCTCACGTTATTTTTGGTCAATTAATTTTAATGATCTTTTTAGAGAAATTCTTTATTTCAAGGTCTTTTTTTTTTCTGAAGCCCAAGTGAATTGAAAGCAAAAATAAAGCCATTCCAAAGGCTTTCAGGGTGCTTAGGACAGAGTAGTGTCTGCACAAGGGCACTCCACCCCATCTTGTAAATAAAAAACTTAAGTGAGACACGTATTTGTAGGCTCCAGTTTCTGTTTTCTCTTGGCAATGGAGGTGGGATTAACCACATTTAAATAGTATTTTGAATATTTTGCGGTGGACTCCTTTTTTTTTTTTTTGCTGTGAGGATGTTTCTACAAGAAGAGTCAATAATTTTTCTTTCCTATCCCCAAACAAGACAGAAAGGGGAAGTCCTTCACCATCCAAGCTTGCTGGATCATAGATGAAATACTGTTTTTTCCCCTTGATCCAGGATGCTTGTGTCCTGTTTGGAATGACTTCCTGGGCTTTATTGAGGTCCACTTGGACAACACTGGAATATAACACTTCCTCTAGGCAGCTTTTATGCAGTTGAGTTGTTGAGTGGTTGAGGCAGAGGATGTCTTCCATTTAACTGGTTTCCATTTAACTGGTTTCCATTTAACTGGTTTCTTCTTCTAAAGCCAGTGGTTTGGATGGCTTGGAGCAGCAGCACTGATGAGTATTTCACCTATAACTGAGCATGGTGAAGTGGGAATTGGGACAGGAAGCTGTATCATAATTGTGTGTGATTTCTAGACACACACAAATTCTGCAGACACAGCTTGGTCAGATGAGGAGACTCAAGTGTGGGAGGAAAAGTGTTATTCAGGCTGCTTTGTAGCATTGATGCTTCCAGTGAGCAGAAACAAATGTTTGGCATACAAACTCCTATGACTCTTTGATTTCAAAAGATAGTCCAAGTTTACTCTAATAAAAGCCTATTTTATATTTATAGTGTTCTAGGAAGGAAGTTATTTTGCCCTTAGAAAGTCCCTGTAGGAATAGAGAGTCTGTAAATGCATTACAAGTTATGTCTGTAAACTGGCAGCACAGTGCAAAGCTGTAGTTGAGTGCCAGAACTTGCATTTGTAGCAGAAACAGATTTTCCTAGGCCTTTGCTGCAAAATGGTGTGTTCTAATATTTAAAACTGTTGCTTTGAAGTGCCTTCTCTGGGTTTTCAGAGGATGGCAGTTGGATCACTTTGCAGTTGAGTGGCAATTTGAAGGCACCCTCTTCCTTCCTGAAGTCTTGGATGAGAAGTTAATGCTGCAAGAATGTGGTCTTATCAGCAGGGTGGGCTTTAATTCAAGGGAAAAGTCAAATATTCAGGAATTATGTGACTCTTCCAGGCTTTCTTCCTGAGAAGCCAGCTCTTGGTGCTATTCTGTCTCAAAGGTAATTCTGTCTCTACCATAATCCATGTTCCTCACATCAGAGAATAAATGAGGATTCTCTCTGAACTTCTCTCTCATTTGATGAAGTTTTAGATGTTTCATGGAAAGGCTGCTTGCTCTTACACAACAAATATCTTACTAATTGTGCTGTTTAACAACTATGGGGAAATTATATGACAGGTCCTTTTATGAAGAAGCAAGAGTTTCAATTACTTTGTTTCGTTTTAGAATAAGGATCTTGTCATTATAAAATCTAGGATTAGCTTTGGCTTCCTTCAGCACCATGCTATGAATGTGTCTAATCCTGCAGAAATGTGGAGTACACACTTGATCTTCATGTAAGAGGAGAAAGTATTTCTAGCTGTAGTAGCTCTAATTAATTTAATGACATCGTGCCAGTAACAGAGAGTCTAAGAATGCTATTATAATTCAGTCATATAATTCATGCTATTATAATTCAGTCATAGTTAAGAACTCATTTTTGCATGTAGATCTTGGGGCACAGCATGTCCATTCATCAGGATTCTGGTAAAACTTGAAGATCTGTAAGGATGAAAGAATAAGAGCTGGTGGAGGGATGAATAGGGATATTTAGAAATTCCATTTGTTGCACTGTATAGGAGCTCTAGCCAGGAAAATAGGCTGGATGTTACCTTCTTCCAACAAGAAATTTGGTGTGCTTGTGGAAATTTGTTGTAAAGTTCAGCTTTTCAAAGGGACATAATAAACCAAAGGTCTCAGCATTGTCTTTGTGCATTTCCAGCCAGAGACTTGCAGGTCTCTGAGCTTTGATCTTGGAGCCAGCAGGGAGAGGCGCTGCCCATTGCAGGATCATTGCAACTCTTGGCACCATCACCAAATCTTAATTTTATTGTTGGTTAGGGATTCTTTTGTCTCAGCTGCAATTCCTTGAGGGCTGTTTTTTCATAAGTATTAGCAGATCTTCCCTGTTTCCCTTGAACATAATTCTGCCCTGAGGTGTTGCTGTTTCTTCCCTACATTAAGGTTGTGTGCATTTACTTTTAACATATTCAGCTCAAGATATTTCATATCCATAATGTACTTCCTATTTAAGGTTTTGGATGTTGTGAGATAGGAAATAGGACTACCTAGGAAATAATGTTTACTGAGGAGCAAAGAAATCAGATAGAGAATATGTAGTAAAATAAATGGTTTGCAGTATTGTTTTGGTAATGAACTTGTATCTTGACAGAGAACCCTGGAGGTGCTGGGTTCCATAACAAAGGTACTTGGAGGTCAGAGAAACTTGGAGGTACTGGGTTCCAAAACCAAAATGAAATACAATCCTTAAAATAAGGCTTGATTGCCAAGTCCAGTATTAGGGTGCTGCTTTTCAATATGCCACTGTGGGTAAATTCAGTCAACTGAGGTAGGGACTTGAGAGGTTTTCACTGGTTTATACTGCCTCCAAATGGTATCTTAAGCAAGTTTCCTTGCTTACATGTTCCTCAGTTTCTCAAGTTACAGTGGTTTTGATTTTCTTCTGTTTCAAGTTTAAAAATCCCAAACAAATAAAATGTCAAACAAATAGAAACCAAGCAAAAAACCACCTCCAAACCAAAATCCTAAATAACTTTCCTTGTTGGGTACCTGAGGTTTTAACATTTGGGATGTCTTTTGTGACCCTTGGGTAAAATATACATTCCCTTCTTCCCACTTGAATTGAAGTACTGCTGGAATAAATAATCCCTAATGTTGCCCCACTGATAAAAGATACTTCAGACCAGATAGGGTGCCACAGACAAAGGTATATTCTTTTACTTTTCCTGCCTAAGTAAAGGCAAGTGGTGTGATTGCAACTTTAAGATTTGAGTTCTTTTTCCTTGAAATCCTGTCTGCTTTATGTTATTCAATATTCAGTTTGTATTTTTCATAGTGTTATTCAAGCCACAGCCCTTTGCAGCAGTTGGCTTATTTTGCACTGTCTGTTCAGGTTTTGGTCTTCGGATTGTGGTCAAATATCTGCATTGTGTTATTTGGTTCGTTTTGGAGTTAAGAAGTCATAGATGTAGTAATCTAGCACTGATCAAAAAATTTGTATTTCAATAAGAGTCTCAAAAATAAGAATTGGTAAGAATAGAAAAGTATGGTTTTCCAAGGAAGCTTTGGCTCTGTTACATCAGATTCTGAAAAGGAAAAGCCATACAGATAGAAAAGCAATTGTAGCAGCTTTTCTGATTGAATTAACAGTGAATGCTCTTGTAAAAGCAGCCTCCATTATTAACCCAAATCAGTTACTCATACATGGGACAGCTGAGTGAGGAGTCACCAAGAGTGCACTGAAGAAGGTGAGTAATTGTAAGGAGGACTTAAGGAATGCTCTTCCTCCCTGGCCTGGTGTGAGCTGCTGCTGTGCTGAGGCAGGAACCAGGTACCTGTGATATCTTAACCCCTTACTGGTAAAATGAGGGTGATGGCAAGTATTTGCTGTTGGCATTTCAGTATGGTAAAAGAAGGTTGAATAAATGGAAAGAAAATAAACCAGTCTTTGCTTAAAACTCCTGAGTGTGTGGTGCTCAAAGCCTTGTCATGGGGGAAGTTGTTTCCTCTACTTTGGTTTCCTTTATGAGTGTCTCAGCTTCTCTAAAAGAGGCATGATGGGTGGCTTTAGTTACCATGGAAGTTGTGTTGTGCCAGAGCAAGAGGAAGAACTCTTCTGGCAGAGTAATTTTAGTCAAGATAGAAGGGAGATAATGTTCTTCTGTGCAAAACATAGACTGTGGTGTTTTCAACACAGGGTTGTTAGAGCACCATTTAATTAAGCTGAAGCCTTTGAATTACACTGAAGCCATAGGTCTCAGACCTGCTGCTTTTATAAGCTTCATTTAACTGTGATAAGGATGTGATTACTTGGTTTTACCAAATAAACCAGATATAGGAAGCTGATACCAAAATCAGCCAGGAAATAAACGAACACAATCTGAAGTATTAGAAAGCGACATTCTTTACTATGGACACATCCAGAGGTTATCTCCTCTAATCAGATGTGTATGGTGAGGTTGTACAACTGGGTATTTATTCCATCCTCATCAAACACTCATCACAACAGATTTCCTAGCTAATACATAAACATCATTTTCTCCTAGCATTAATTTCCATGTATCCACCTCCATGGGAAGTCCTTTTATGGTCCTGGAGGGTCATTTCAAGGGGTCTCTGGTGGTTGTACTCACTGAGTTCTTCAATATTAAAGGTGACCAACCTTTCCTTGAACTTCTTTGGGCAAGTGCTGTTGCTTCTTGTTACAAAACTTGCCAAAACCCCCACTGTATTCCTCATTATCTGTTTGCTCATGGTTCCAGCTATGTTTATCATCCTGTGTGCATACTTTTACCTTCTTTTATCTTGATTTGGGTTTTTGTGCTACTTGGTCTTAAGGATCTATCTAGCAACCTCAGGGGAACTGAAAATGTCTGTTCTCTGTTATTTATCACTTGCACAAACTCCTCCTCAGAGCATGAGACTACTTCACAAGCTGTACTCTGTATGGACCAAACCTTACTTGGGAGAGAAGCCCTATCCATTTCTCTGGATGTGTAAGCAGTAGTGTGTCCATCTCCATCATTCAAACAATGGCTTCTGTTTACCCAGCAGCCACAGCTGCTGTTGAGAGAAGGATGCAGAGGCCAAATAAAAGAGCATGCTTACAGCTCTCACAGATCTGAGCATGTGTGCCAGTGTTGGCTCAGGGAAAAATCATGCAGCAATTCCACAGTGTTTTCCTACTTCCTTGGTGTCAGGAACAAGTCTGTCTCAGGGTAAGAGTATCCATACAAGAAAAGCTGAGCTGCCTGCACAGTATTTCCTTCTTTAAGAGAAGGAACAGTGGGAACAGCTTTTGAGCACTTGTTCCACCATACTGGCTTTATGTTGATTTTTGTACTAAAATAACGAAACTGGTTTAAGATTGCTGCAGAACCTCATGATCATTCAGGACTTGCTAACTCACAGTGTCAGGGACAGAATTTGTATGTCAAAGGGTCTTGGGCCAACCAAATTGAAGGGTTTGTATTTTGGAATTTGATTACAATGTTGCCTTTTTTTCCTCTTGATACTCTTTTTAACCTATACTATGCTCCTATTATCACATTGGCTCCTATTATCAATTGGCAAATTCTGAATAAAAGTTACCTCTAGTGCAGTTTCATGTTAGTTTATCTGATATCTGGCCCTTGATGAAGCAGATCCCCTTGCCTCTTTGTTAGCTTTTATACCTTTCCTCACTGAATATTTTATTTTGTAATTGAACAGTAAAGGTGTAGCTGTTTAATTTGTTAATTAAGTGAAAATCTGTCCCTCATGTCAGGGTTGATTTTTCACTGTATCAGGTGGAAGAACCAATTCTCTTGGTGCCACATAGGAACTGCTGGGAGGGAAGGAAGCTGTGGGAGCATTTGCTCTTTGGGGTAACTTGTCCCTTCACTTTGGTGCAGCCAGCTCCCACCCTGGCTCCCCTGTTTTGGGGAGCATCAGACTGGAGCACCATCAGTGTGATGGCCAGCTGTGTGATGTGTTTTGCTTCTTTTTTTTTTTTTTGTGCTACTGACACAACAGTGGATTGCTGCTGGACAGAAAGGATCTCGTGTTTCCATTCCCTTGCAGCATTGCTGTTATTTGTATTGCCATGTGCCCAACTCCAGGCTTCTGCTAGGCAGATTCCTGCTGCCACTGGGAGGCAAGTGCAGGGCTGAGGTCAAGTGTGCAGAGGCCAGGGGAGGATGGAAAGTCAGGAACTCTGTGTAATAACCCATTTGTAGTTCAGTTTGGAATGGGGCTGTTCCTGGCCTGAGTGAGGCTCTCTTTAAAGAAGCAATCTGATATAAGTAAAGTCTCTTTGCAACAAGGAAATGCTTTTGCCTGATTGCTTTCAGTTCTGGTTTGATGCTGTAGTCATGCTTTTTCCACAGACACCTATAGGAAGTGGGGCTGTGGTTTGACTAGGGAGAAATGCCAGAAAAGTAAAAAGAGGATGAGAATGTGGAGGGATGATGATTGTTGTGATTATTATTAAGTTTATTTTTGCTTCTTGCTGTGGGTCTAGTATAGCCCTGAAATCTGATGTGTCTTAAAGTAAAATAAAAAAGTGAGAGCAATTACCTGGTTTTGGTAGCATGGCAACATTTCTGGAGAGATTCTCTGAAGTATTCCCAGTGGATATGCACAATTAAGGGAAGTAAGTAGTCTGGGATAGAATATATAATCTACATAGTGACTTGTAGAACAGAAAGCCTCTAAGTAGACAGGTGATTACTGTGTGCATCACAGGAGAAGGAGGGCTGGATGAAAGCTATTTATGCAATATACATATTCCCTGTCTGAAAGCTAAGTGAGCCTATGCCTGGGAGCTGCAATAACAAAACAAACAGATGAGATTTCTTTTTAACTTTAAAATAATACAACTGCTGCCTCCAGTCAGCGTGAGGATGAATGACTTCTGTATGCTGGATTAATGCAGTATATTTTATTTGGGTTGCTTTCTGAACTGTTTCTTGATGACTGGTTCAAGTGTGGTATATGACTATGCTCTGCTTGTTACCCCAAATATTAAGGGATAGCTGCACTCTGGAAGTCTTTTCTTAAGAATCTGTGCTTAGCACCTTGTTCTCCTGTGTGCATGTGAAAAAATAATTCAGGATCTGTCTACTGAAGGAGTGGTGACTCTTGTGTCAGTCAGTACCATCATGAGAAGTGTTGCTTGCTAAGTATTTGATATTTTCTTTCCATATACTTGAAATTTTCTGCTGCTTAAAATTTGTTTTTCAGTCTTTTGTAAGAGAATTGTCAGCAGTCACTTGTTGGAACTATTAGGCTTAAGCCAGAGGAAAGGTTTTGTACAAATTGAATCTCTTTTTACGGGAAACAATTAATTTTCTAGTTTAGAAAATTAGTGGTGGTGTATGTTTCCAGTTCCCTGATTAGCTTTCTAATTTTGGTTGATTTTGAGCAATTTGTCAAAAAGGCAGATGTGCTTTTTCTGTAAGTTCCATGAAACTGAGCTGGAGCAGGAGAGGGATCTTGGGAATGCTAAGAGAAGACAGTGAAATGGACTCATGTTACAGGCATGGAGGAGTTAACACCAATAAATCTGTCTTTAAAAATGTCCCAAAGATAAGCTGTGGTCAAACATAATATATGAAAATTTAGCATTTGAGCATTAGTGTTGTCATAACAAAATGTTGAGGTGGTCAAAGCTCTGGATTTTGCCAAAATAAAAGTAATTTTAACAGGTTTCTGTGGGTTTTTCAAAAAAATAGATGAGAATTCTCCTTAGCAGCAGCAAGCCTCTGTAGTCATTCATGTGTTTGCTTTGCCAGCTGTAGGAGCTTAGGTGCTGTCCAGTATCACCAGGGACTTGTGTCTGCATTTCTGCTCAGGTAGGTGTTCCAAGAGAGCATGGTAGAATCTTTGAATTCAGCTATTTTATACAAAGTTATGTTAGTGCTTGTCTCAAGTATTTCACATTTCTGCAATTAGGACCTCAGAAATGCTCCACTGCTCTCTGCTTCATATGGCTGTAACACTGGCAGTATTCAAAGGGTTTTATAAATTTAATTAATCTCAAAGACACTCCTGTATACAAAACAGATGGAGGGGGTTTTTTTGCAGTTATTTTAATTGCTCTGTAAGTTCTCTGCTTCCATCTTTTTTTTGTTTCTGTTTAGGATCTATAATGTGAGATACATTCAGCCTGATTTGTAAAACTGACTTAATAGGTGCAGGTTCTGTAGTTCTTTCTAGTGGAATTCCCCAATTTATTATTACTAAAAGCCCAAACAAAACCCACATAATTACTTCAGAAACACAGTTCTTAATCATGAAGGAGCTCTTGAAAAAGGAAGGTTTTTGCCAATTTTATTTCACGGTGTTTCCCAGGTTACCTTCCAGGTGGTGTAACAGAATATAAATATGCTGCCAACGTGAGACAGAAACCTCCCTCAAAAACACAACACCTGAAATCTGCTGTGTCAGTGGCAATCTGCTGGAGATGGATTTGTCTGTCAGTTTATGACCTTGCATTTTTTGGTAGAATTTTCATAGTCTAACTATGCATCGGACTTCTAAAGAAAATTAATTGTGCAGGCTAATGAAGATTCATATCCTTAGAACTGAGTGTACTTTATATCCCTGTTTGGAAAAGAAAGAGAAATTAAGTTATGGAATTAATTTGAAACTCTTGATTTTGGGTACTGTTTTTGTTCAGATGAAGAAAAGATCTGTCCTCAGAATAGTCAGGAGAGCATTATCAAGTAGCAAAGTTAGATTATTTAATGTTCCTTTCTGCACTCTGGAAATAGTTGCTCTAGGTAGATGCTTATGGTTGTCAGAAGATGTAAATCAGGATGGAGATGGGTTAATTGTTGATAAGGGACAACTTAAGATCATTATGCATTAAAAATCTATTATTGAATTAAGTTAAAGCTATTCACTATTAATAATTTATCGTGGTATTGACACAAATCAGTACATTTTCCAATCTCATGCTTTATTACAAATACTATTGGCAAACATTTTCAGCATATACATCAGAGCTAAAAACCCACAAAGGAATATATAAATTATGTGTAAGTAGTTGATGCACAGTATCAAGGGGAGGAAGTGGTCTAGAGGACAAAAACTGCTCGAGAGCAGCACAGTCTGCAGTTATGAATTATTTCATATAAATATTGCCTATGGCATGGATATTTAAAGGGGGCGAAAAGCCGAATATATTACACGGAGCTCATATCAGCCGCTGTGGGAGCGATTCCGAGAGGAGGGCCGCAACTTGGGAGCCTCGGATGGAGCCGAATGTTTTGTGTTCGGCTGGGCAGAGCTCGGGGCTGGTGTATGAGGGGAACGCGGGTGTTGCGGGCCGGGCGCTGAGGGGACAGCTGGGACACGGCCCCGCAGATGGCGCTGGGCCCGGCGCCCTGGGCAGAGCTCGGGGCTGGTGCACAAGGGGAACGCGGGTGTTGCGGGCACGGCTCGGACACGGCCCCGGCGCCCTGGGCAGAGCTCGGGGCTGGCGCACAAGGGGAAGGAACGCGGGTGTTGCGGGCACGGCTCGGGCACAGCCCCGCAGATGGCGCCTGGCCCCAGCTCCGCGCTCCCGGCGCTGTCCGGAGAGCCGGCAATCGCTGTGCCGGGAATTCTGATGGATCCGTGCACAACCCGTGCCTTTCAGGTGACTGCTGGAAACCAGATGGTTTTGATAAATGTATTGGGATCCACTGAGAATAAGATTTAACATGAAAATAAATAAAAAGCACCCAGGGGAGTAATTCTATTTTATTTATATTCCTTAGCTCGGATAGATTTATTTTGTAAAATTTTTGTTCCCTTCCTTTCTTCTAGCCTTCTTAATAAGAGCATCGGACAATTTGTCCCCACGATGAAATTATAAGAAATGTTTTTTTGCCCTTTTTTTTGAATCTAAAACCTTCAGCAATGCATACAGCACAACTGAATTTTCAAAAGAAAACTCTTTGAAGTCCTTTTTTCTTTTTTCTTTCTTTGTGTCTCTGTCTCCCCCTTTCTCCATCTCTCCCCCCTCCTTCTCTCTGTCTGTCAAGTTCAAGAGCAGCTCAGATGCCATGAATTAAGTGAAGCACAAAAGGGGAAAAGGAGACCCTTTTGAAGAACAAAGGCCTCCCATTAGGCTGCCGTGTTCTTTCTCTGACCAAAATTGCTCCCTACATGGTTTTTATTGCTGTCCACATGCTTGGCACATAAGGTAAATACAGTAGGACCCTCGTTACCTCACACTCTCTCTTCCTCTTCCCCCTTCAATAAATGTTTTGTCTCTTTGATGTCCCTAGTAATTCTTATACTGATTGTTCCCACCCTCATAAAAGCCCCAGGGGTAGTCATGGTGGTGGATAGCATTAGATACTGTGTAAATGCTTCCAGAAAAGAAGACAAACTGCAGCCAAAGAATTTATTTCAGGTGGAAGAGAATGGGAAGGAAATACAGATGTTTTCTTTTCAACATGTTGCCTCTTTGCCCCAGCTACGCTTATGTTTCCCAGGGAAGTTCATAATTTCTTCCTGTGTGTTTCAAAAACAAACAAGGAAATAGGGCTAAGTCAGAATTATGAGAAAATGCATGCCACAAGAATTTCAAGTGATAAGAAACTTCTCTTAAGCCTTCTTGATTATTTATTTTTCTTTGGTTTGGACAGCTCTCTGTTTCCAAGCTCTGGTGAAAAGTACCTGCTAAGGTTCAGACTCTGGTGGATTTCAAAATGTGAACTGTTCAGTGCATGCCTTTTAAAAATAAATCAGTCAGGCCCTTCCTACTGAAGAGAAATTTAAAAATAGCACTGAAATGTATGCATGCATACAAAAAACTGGAACCACTGTAAAAAGCTATCTTAAACCTAAAATTACAATGGAATTTTTAGTACTTGAATGATAAAATTTGCTAATGGTTTCAAAGACATCTTTTGGTGAGTTAATTTTTATGGCAGAGTCCTGAAAGGTGACAATAATTGATGTGAGATAGCATAATTCATGCTGAAGTTGTCTGGAAATCGTAAAGTATACAGGTATTTCTTGGAATTTGAAATTATGTTTTTCCCAAATAAATTGCATTCAGAGATATTTGTTTTGTTATTTGTACTTGTTTTCATCTTCTGGTTCTGCATTTTCAGTGGCATGAAGTAGTTTTATTAGGTTGTGTAACACAATTTAATATGTAATGATTAACAGAACATGTAACTGTTTTTATTTTTGGCACTGCTTCTTACTGCTATCACCTCATCTCCTGGAGTATATGCTTTTATGAGCATCTGCTGTTATGAACATAGTAATTCCACAGAAAATGTCAACAAGGCTACTTAAAGAAATAACAATGACTCTTATCAGTCTATTTTGTAGATTACAAGGCAGGGAAAATCCACCTTGAAATCTGACTTTTCATGGCAAGCTTGATATTTTTTTAAAGCTTCTTTTTTTCCCCCATGTTGCACAATAAATTTTAAAATAAATTGTTGGTTGTAATCAGTTGAATATTTCCTCACTCTGTGTGAGCAAGGTTTTACATACACATCTCTGCAAAGGAATTAAATTTGCTTCCCCATCCCCTTGTAATTAGCCTACTTAGCTTCCTGCTGTGTGTGTTGAGGGGGAGGTGATGCTGGCACTAACTGAACTTTCAGTATGTAATTGGCATATTTTGCTCCATATTTCATGCAAGGATGGGTTTTCCAAAGTGGCATCTGCACCTTCAGGTGTTGCCCATAGGTAGCAGTGGTGCATGTGGGTGCTGTGATTAATGGCAGTGGCTCCAGCTGCCTGAGAGTGGAAGATGAACCTTTGTTCTGCCTTCCCCCTCCCTCCTGCCATGGCCCATTTGTCATGTGGCCTCTCCTGTTGTCGTTTAACCTGTGTCCCCTTGCTCTGTGGAGCTGTACCTGCACTCAGAATCACAGAGATTCTAGGTTGGAAGAGACCTTTAAGATCATCGAGTCCAACCCCTGTTCTAACACCTCAACTAGATCATGGCACCAAGTGCCACATCCAGTCTTTTTTTAAACTCTTCGAGGGATGGTGACTCCACCACTTCCCTGGGTAGATGATTCTAGTATTTGACCACTTTTTCTGTAAAATACAGGCTGGAATTAAGGAGGAAGTATCTCCCTTGGTGCAGCTTGAGACTGGCCGGGCTCACAGAGCTGTGCCAGAGCTCCCTGCCCCTCTGCGGGCTTTGGTCACAGGTCAGAGCAGGAGCTCAGCCCATCCTGAGCAGCAGGCACAGGGCCAGGCTGTGCCAGGGCAGAGCAGGCACAGCTGCTGCAGCCACACTTCAGCCCCAGCAGTGCCTGCCTTGTGTTACCTGCCCACCAAAAATTGGGTGGAAAATTCAGTGTTGGTCTTCGGACTTTGGGGCGGCCAGAATCGCCAAAAAAATGGAAAAAAAAAATCAATTTTCAATGGGTGGAAAATTCAGTGTTGGTCGTCTGACTTTGGGGCGGCAAGAACTGCCAAAATATTGAAAAAAATTGGGTGGAAAATTCAATATTTATCATCTTGCTCATATTTATCATCTACTCTCATATTCACAGCACCGGGATGCTTTGTGGGGAGCTGGCACAAGTGTGGGAACCTCTGGGTTCAAAGGCTCCATGTTGGGCAGAGTAAGAGGAAGACTTTCTGAGGGAGGTGGGGCTGTGTTGCACAGAATCACAGAACTAACAAGGTTGGAAAAACCTTTGAGATCACTGAGTCCCACCTATGGCCTAACACCCCCATGGACTGAATGCCACATCCAGAGTTTTTCTAAGTACCTCCAGGGATGGTGACTCCAACAGCCCATTCCAATGCCCAGTCCCTCTTTCTGTCAGGAACTTCTTCATTATTTCCAGCCTAAGCTCCCCCTGGTACAGCTCAAGGCTGTGTCCCCTAGTCTGTTGCTGGTTTTCTGGGAGAACAATGTCATGCAATTACATAACATGATTTTAATGTTACTTGGAATTTCTATGAGGATAAATAAGAACTAAAATATAAATCAACTTTACCAACACAATACAAAGTGAGTGTCAGCTTCTGAGTATTCCTTTCAGCAGGAGTAAAATGATTTTTCCAGGCATGTCTTGTAGGTAACTTTTATTGAATTTCATCAGATTATTCTTCCTTGTGCTTTTTCTTTAAGAATATGTAATATACACCTGAAAGAGAACATTGGGAATTTTCAATTGTATGTCTGCACAAAACAGACTCACAGCCAGAATTTTGAGTTTTACTTGACAATTTCTGTATAAAGACCAGTGACATAGTAGACATAAAAATTTGATGGCTTCCATTGAAGACTTGTTGAAATAAGTAATGAAAGAATGTGTTAGCAAGAGGCTTAGTTTTAATTATTCAAAACTCTGTTCCTTCCTTACATAGAAACTGCAAATTTGTGAGAATAGTACCTAGTGCCTTGGAAACACTGCACAATGAAAACCACTTAGATTGCTACTGTTGAAATAAGCTGAACATTTTAAAGAAATGATGATGTCTTCAGAATGATTTTATTTCTTTGGCACTGATGCTGCCAGAATTTTTTCAGGTTTGTCTTAATTTTGAACTCCAAGACATTGAGGAAAGGCTTAGCAGAGCTCTGAAATGTGAGGTTGGTTATTGTAGTCATTGAATAGTCATATTCACAGTGTAAATCTAGGATAAGGGGTTCAGTGCATCATCTGTTTCTTCCCAAAGGACTAATATTTCTTATTAGATTCTTACTAGAGCCTTGAAGCTGTGTAACTACTCTCATCTTCATCACACAAAATGTAAAGTCTCTTGAGGTAAATAAAATTTTCTGCTCTTATATTCTTTCATTTGCAGCCAGCAGTAAGCAAGACTCCTTGTACTTCAGGTTGTAGCGTGCATTCTGAGTTCTCTGCCACTGGCACATGCTCTTTTTCACTAGCTTGCTTTAGGTTATAATACAGAGATTATTCTTTTTATGTTTACGTTGCTTGTTTCTTGTATTTAGCATTTTTTTCAGGCAGCAACATAAAATGGAAACTTGTGCAAAAAAGACTGTGTTGCATGTTGAATTTTGAACGCCGAGTAAAACTTTGAAAATGTATTTCCCTTCCTCTGCAGGAGGAGATTTTACATACTGACACTTGATGTTTTCTTTTTTAGGGGCTAAACAAAATGTTAAATAAGTCAGAAATTGGTGTTGCAAATTCCATTCAACCACATTCAGTAAAGAGTGTTCTCTGGTGGGTGAATTTCTCAGGCTGTAGTGGTTTAGGAAATGATGACATGTTTTGCCATGATGGTGTGGGCTGCCCTGACTGGCCATTAGAGAACAGGAGACAGGAATTTACATGCAAGTGACCTTATGGTAACCACTTGCTCTGAAGGACATCTAAATTATTCTGAAGGCTGATCTAAATGATTCTGAAATATTTTGTACTCTGCAAGCACACACCACAGGTTGCTGACACACTGTAACTTGTGCTGTTGGAGACCTGGCTTCCTTCTTTTTTCCCCCATACAACTTTTGGATAAGGAGTCTGTTGAATTGATTTTTGGGTATGTGTGTAGTGTTCAAGTTTGGGCAGATCCATTCTCAGGTGAAAGTTTTAGATATGGAGGACTTCATAAGATGTAGCCCTGAGATGTGAGGTATCTACACTTACCTGTTTTCCATGGTTTAGATTTAGGGACCACCCCCCTGATTTTTTTCTGAGATACCTACAAACTTATATGAGCATAAATTGTAATATTGTGTAGAAGCAACTGTCAGTATTCTTGGTGAGGTGTAGAGAGTTGTGTAAATGGCTTTTTCACTGGGGATGAAATTTGCCATGTAGGATTAAGCACTCTGATCCCAGATTCTGTTTCTGGCCAGAGTACCTACATTGGAGAAGAGCAGCCTTCAATTTTACATTAAAGTCTCACAGATATCTTCCATGTCCATACTTGGAGAGCTTAATTAACAGCACTAATTACTGTTCCAGATAGATCTACATGTCCCAATGCAAATTAACATGGAGTTGAAGAAAGTAGAAGGGAAATGAAGCTGTCATGTGTGTGGCTGCTTATCAGCTCTTGAGTCTGTGTTAGGAGTGCTCGCTGAGGGCTCCTGTGATCCTTGGCAGCTGATAAACGGTGTCCATGGTTGTGCTTGGCATTAGGAGAAGCACAGAAGCCCTTTCTGAGGCCAGGCTGCTTTTCCTTTTGCTTGCCTCGTAGCCAGAGTGTGGCTTTGCTTTGTCTTCCTCGGGAAAATTGCTGCTGCTGCTGCTGCTGCTGCTGCTGCGCGGGTTTGCTCTGCGGCCACAGGCTGGGCGTCTCGGGAGGAGAGAGACTCGCACTTGTAATCTCTCCTTGCCTTGCCTCTGGTCAGGCAGCCCATTGTTTTGCTGGTTTGGTTCCTCCGGGTGGCATCTGTCTTCGGGAAAAATTTCCTTACAGCCAAGTGTGGGCTGCTGAGCTGTGGCTCTCTCAGTGCCGCTGTTTCTGACTGCTACGCTGAATTCATTATGTGAGCAGTTATGGTGTAGGTGCTGGAAATGTTTGTGGCTGTTCAGAATGGAAGAGCTGATCTTAAATGAATTTCTTTGTCATGCTCTGGAGCCTTTTTGGGTTTTTTTTTTACTTTACTCTTAGAAAAAAATCCTGAAAGATAATATTTCATATATGTAAAAGTTGGGTTTGTGCCACTTAGAATGCCTTTCCTATCCTGTGATTTTATTCTCAGTATTATGATATGCCTACACTGCGTTTCACTCCCATCTCCTAAGCTTTATCTTCTTGTAACTTTGTAGATGTAAATGCTTGTTTAGTACTAATCAACTGTTTCTTTGTTTCAATGCATTATATTTTAACTGTGTGTTATTGACACAGTATTACTTGATGGCTTCTGTTAAATGCCTGTTTTAACAGTCTGGAAAACAGCGTTCTTTTAAAGATTGGGTTAAAAATTGCTTGTACAGAATTAAAAATATGTGAACAGCGTGGCTGTACACAGCCAGATGTTGCAAGATCAGCATGAACCTGACAAAGCCTAGAAGGGATTCTGCTCCTGCTAGGTAAAGACTTGAACAAATACATGGGACCTGCAGTGTTCCCCCAAAGGCCAAAAGAAATGAATTCTCTCGAATCAGAATGTGATTTCTCTGGAAAAGTTTGCTCCACTGAGAGCACCTTCTCAGCATCTCCTGGGACTTGAGCCATAAAGGTCTTGGGTTCAAAGCAAGCTGGAGTTTGCACAAGGCAAGTGTAGAGAAATAATTAATCTAGTGAAGGCGGGGGTACTCAGTTCTCTTTTGTTTCATGGAGAAAATGTGGCTGTGTTTTTGCTGTATGAGTTATTCAATTGTTTTCTGTTGCAATATTTTCGTTAAGAAGGAAGAGCTTTAAATATTCACTTTACTTTTCATGTTTAATTTTTAAGAAATCAAGGGCATAGTGATTGATGCCATTCATAGCTGTAAAACTGAAGTTCTTTGCATTACAAGAATCAAACTTGTGTAATGGCAAACGATTTTCCAAATACAAATCAAATGTGTATCATGCAGTGTTTGTGTTGCTTTGGCACCAGTGAGGTGCCCTTGCTGCTGAACAGCTTTACTGGTCAGTGGCTGAGGAAAATTAATGGGACTTGCAGGCAGCAGAACCTCTTTAGGTGTTACACAAGAAAAGAGCATCACATTCATGTTGTTGTTTTTCTTCCTAGGGAAGCCACGACTAAAGACACAAGTTAAAAGTATAGAAATGGCAAAATAACAGAACTGTTTTTTAACATTTATCTGTGTGTAAAATATGCGGTGTAATGTCTGCTCTCAGAGATAACAACTGTATTTTTTGTGGTGAAAATGGAACACAACTGAAGACAATTGTTCAGCAGGTACTTAAAGCATTACTGGGACAGCTTTGCCTACTCCACACCTACTATAAATTTATGTAAACTGTACCAAAATCTGGATTTCAAGAAAATATGTGTGCTGAAGTTTCCAGTATTGTTTTTTCAGATGTTTTGAGCTTGTCTTATGTGCATAGAAATTCCTAGTGCCAGTGCTGATTTAAAGTTAAAATAAGTCTTTTGCATTTCAGCATGTGCTATTTTAAAATAGTATAGTTCCAAATAAAGGGAGGGAACTCCCTTATTCTATTTCAGAGTGTTCCTTGAGGAGGAACCTGTAAAAATGCTGCTTGTGTGAATTTTCTCCTCTTCATGGGCAAGCTGGGGAAGTAGAGACGAGCAGCAGTTGGAACTTGAAAATGGATATTTCCGTATAACTAATAAAATTACTCTTCAGGTCACCAGGGCTGCAGAGTCAGCTGTTGTGTCCAGTGGATTTTGATTAAATTGGAGCGCAACATTTTCTTTTCCCCTTTGTGTGAATCTGGCTCTTTGAGGCATGCCCTCCTAGAGCATGTACTGTTTCAGTCCTTATTTCAAGCATTTCCACTCTTTGTACCTGCTTTGAGCCCTAGGATTTTTTGCCTTATACCTTGACCTTGGTGTACTGTGCATTTGTGAAGCTAATAAGGTGGATTTAAGAGAATAGCCTGTCCCTCAAGTTAAGGGTGAGAGGCTAGGAAATAAACACAGCGTGCTACAGAATGGAAGAGAACAGAAAGAGGTATTTAAGAGGAGATTAAATCCACCTTTACATACTTTCTAGGTGGCAGGGAAAAAGATGATGTACTGACAAAAGGTTGTATTTTCCTTCTTTGGTAATATATTTTTGTTGTTTCTTAACCTGTTTACAAGCTCTAAATTAGATTTTTATACAAAAAGTCTCTGAGCTTTATTAAACCTCAAAGGGTGGCAGGAGTATTTGGGCAGGGGGATGTTTAATCCGCTTTTTCAAAGAACATTGAGATTATTAGGTTATGCTGACTGTTAATTCCATTTCTTTCATTTTTTTTTTGCATCCACTGTCCAGTTGGTTACATTTTTCAGGGGCATGGAAGTCTCAAGGAGAATGGTTTCTTAGGGATTCCCCAGTAAATGGTCAGGTACAGGAAATATGCTGCCATTCACATGGAAGGAAGGAATTCAGTAAGAACATGAGGTGCCTCAATTGTTAGAAAATTAATGCAGAGAGGAGATCTTTATAAACATGCTTATTGCAGAAGTTCAGTACATCAGAGAAACCCATCTTTAATCTATCCTATATATATATATATATATATATATATATATGTATGTATGTATATATGAAATGCCCTTAAGGTAGACAAGTATTTTGTATAGTGAGCTGTACAGTTACTTTTAATCTGTATCAATTCTTTGATTGTGTTTGTGGGACACTGCACTGTACTGGTGAAAGTGAGGGTGTAGGGTAGGGCTGGAACAGGGCAGACACAGAATTGGGTTCAGAGGATGTGGTTGCCAAAAGAAGTGCTTGCCAAAAAGGCAGATTCACTGCCACGTGAATTCTGGTTCAGAGGTAAAACAGATTTTTAGCTTTTCTGGAAATGACTGTGCAGAACAGCTTTTTGTGGGTTGAGTCTCTGACGTACCTGCCAAAAGGGGCAAACTCTTGCTTTAATAATCTGGTTAAAAAATTTCCAAAATACATCCATTGCAAGATGCAAACAATGTAGGAAAGAACCTTTAGTAGTTTTGATGCCCAGTGATTTACATTTCCACTATCTGTGTTCTAATAACATTTATATCTTGTGTTCTTCTAGAGGAAAAAAGTTTTGGCTAACTTTTAACTGAAATATGAAAACAGTATAAATTTATCATGTTTTCTTGGAAGTTTCTGTTCTGAGAAAGAAGGTAGTGTTTAATAGATTGAGATAGTAAGGAAAACTGAAATTGAGCAGTACTATGCCAGCTTTTTTTCTGGGAACTTCCTCTATTAGTCTGTTACACATATCAGATACTAATTCAGTCCAGAATAAGGTATGGTGTGCTCTGTCTTGTTCTTCATTACCAGGCAAGTATTGGAAGCCCCTGGAAAAAATGAAGGGTTTATTTATGTTCTTTTCATTCTCTGCTGCTGCTAAGAGAGTTGATAGAGCTCAGCCATGTTATTTTTCAGTCAGACAGCCTATCAACTAATTTTTAACATGCTTAACTATGAACTATTCAACAAAATCTAACTAGTAATTCTAAGAGATGAGGATTGCATTGGGTGTCTTGAGTCACTGTTGACTAAAACACGTCCCAATTCTGTGGCTGCAGCTTCAGTAGGTTTCTCTTGACAATGCCTCATGCATTGCATTTTGCACATTGCTTTGGATTTGAAGGAAGCTGAGAACATAAAGGTGCAAATGTGTTTGGCAGTGTAAGACTTTTGGGTGGTCACTGCTGAATGTTTTGTTTAAGGGGAATGCTAATTTGATACAATCACTAATGTACTGGAGAAAAGCAGTAATGATGGTGACTTGAGTGACTCCTCTATGTGTATATCTGATTACAACTCTTTTTTTAGGCACCTTACACTATAACAATGCATCTCTTTCGGAAACAGAACTGTCTATACTTTAGTCATGGTTCCAAGCTTGGCTAAGCCAACTTAGCAGCTCTCTGAAGCTGAGATGGGACTGCCCTTGCTCCTTACCTTCAGCTTCATTGTCTTGTCTTTGCTCCTCTTCCTTTGCAAAGTCTTCTACTGTTCTGACAAGGTAAATACCCTTCTGGAGGGTGTAGTGACAAAGCCAGCACAGCAGAGCCAAAAATGGTGGGAAATCCAAGTGTGGAGTGTGCCCTCCTTCCAACAGTGCTGAGCCATCACATTGCTGTCCCTGGCTCTTCACACTCATGCTGAAGCTGGGAAAAACCTTTTTAAGTTGCTGCCACTGGAAGAACTGGGCACTTCTCCTTCCTTTCCCACTCCTTCATGATTCAGCCTCTGCCCTTGTATCTGTTTTCAGTCTTTGGCTACCACACACTGATTTAACTTCCTTTAACTGAAAGGAAACAAAATTCCTGTTAGGTTTTTATGAAGTTAGTTTTCGTCTGGACAGCCAACTAAAATGGTCTCCTCCTCTGGTTAGGTGAGCACCAGGCAGGGCAGTGTGAGGGAAGAGGGAGAGCCAACTTGTTGTGACTGGGGGATGGAAAGAAAATGAAGCTTTTCTTTTTCAGTGCTGGACAGTCCTAAGATTGGCTTTGTCATAAAATCTGAAAGTATTGTATTGTGAGGCTGTGGTTTTAACAATTCAAACCAAACTAGACTGATTCTGCTTGGTCCCAACCTCAGTGGCATTTTCTCCCCTGGACTTGTCTGGTTTTGCAGGCATCCAGGCTGGGAGCTGAGCTGCCAGAATGGTTTTTCAGAAGGGTTAATTTTCTGATTAACCCTTCTAATTCTGATAGTTCTGTGGGCTAATCATGCCAGCCATGGGGTGAGCTGAGTGCTGGTGTGACCCCATGGGAGGGATGGCCAGGAGAAAAGGGGGTTGCCCTACAACTTTGTCAACTTTGGTTGTTTTCACTATCACATTAATAAAATGTTTCAACTATTTCTACATCTACATGTGTTTTGTAGATGGGATAATTGCATACATGATGCAAACAAGAGGTAGATGTTATGTCAGTCAGACAATGTTTCTGCAGCCCTGAGAAAGATTGAGTTACAGTGAGAATAACCAGGGGTTTGTGAAAAATATGAATCAACAAAGGAGATAAAGGAGGCTCTTATGGATAGAAGGTACTTGACTGGGGCTTCTGGGAGTCAATATGAGACGTTCTTGGTATGTTCCTGGCAGTCATGTTCCCATGGTGATAGGAAAGCACTCAGTTATCTGTGTCTTGTTCTGGACTTGTATTGGACAGATGGAAATCAAAATACAGATCTTCTACTTCTTGCATAATTAACATTTGCATCTCACTGCTGTGAGATGTAACGGAGGCCAAAAGATTAACAGGATCAGGAAAGAAAAGGGATTATTCATTTACAGTACATTATGCTAGGTTAAATGAAAGCTTTGTAAAGCCTTTGTAAAGAATTGAAAAACCATTATACAACAGGGAACAAATAAAGTGCTAAGCAAAGGGGATTAGGAAGAAACTTCTCTGGTAAGTGGGCTATTCCATGGGTGTCCACTGTGAGGTTTCTTGTACCTCATATTAGTCAAGGCAAGTTTTAGGTTCAGCAGTTCATCTCTTTGCAACAATTCTTATGACCATTTAAACAGATGCTATCTGTTGATTTGAATAGAAATAGTTGGAAAGACTCCTTAGGGAAGCAAAGTTTAAATTGACTTGTGCACGAGATGTCTTTGCAGGAGAGAGTCTCTGGAGAAAGGCCAGGGTCTGCCACCATCACAGTGTAACCAGAGACCTGACAAAGAAATCACCAAAGGGTGATTATTGGCAGTAGGGGTGTGTGGTGAAATTTGTAAGTGAGGAGCATGTGGAACATCAAATTGGTGCTGGGGAGATTTAAAAATTCAACTAAAATAGTGGGCACATGATTGTGAACTGAATGTATGTCTGATTTCAAGTGTGATAATTGAAAAAAAAATTATTAGTAAAAATTGGTGCTCTAACCAAGTAAGGTGGTCTCAGCAGCAATAACAAGAGCCTTTATAGTGTGATACATATGTTTCTGTAATTAGCAGGACAAAACCCCTAATAAATTAATCATTAATTTGATTGTTAATTTAATAGGCAAACGGATGATTCATTGCACACATAGGGTAGATTATTGTCAACTGAAGTAATACTGAAGGATTTCAAACTTGCATAGTGAAGTAAAATATGAGAGAGGAATTATGAGGAATGTTGTTTAAAGAGACTTTCTGATGTTGTAGTCTGCTTGTTGACTCTTGCAGCCAAATAATCTCTGAAAGAACAGCTCATGGTGGATGGACAAGTATTGATGGCTGGGATTTTAATACAAAAATGAGGGAAATGAAAGAATAAACTCAGATGACTTATTTAAAATTGTTCCTCTGCTACTGGGTATCTACTATCCATTAGCAAAAGCTGCTTGATAGACAAGTAGCTGTCCATGCTCTGCTGTTTAGAAGGATGCTATAGATTTTTAGATACTAAAAAAATAATTTAAGAATAATCATAATAAATACCTTATATGGCTCCCCCCAAGAGGAGTCCAGATGGAGGTCTGGCCTTCAGTGTCTTTCTGCTGGCTGAGGAGGATTCCAGCTCCAGCTTTGTCAGTTTGCTCTCTGTACTCTCCTTCTGGTTTTTTCCCTCCTCACTGGTCATGTCCTGGTTAGCAGATAAGGAGCAGAGGCAGTGGCAAGGCTTGGGAAGCTCTGGCTGATGTAGTCATGTGGAATTGCCTTTCTCCAGCTAATGAAATACAAGTACACAGGGAACTGTTTGGAATTTTTCCTGATGGTGTTTTGCAAGCTGATAAAGCTCAAGTATTACCAGTGAATGCCTTTATTTCAAAATTTGCATGCAACACCTGCTATGATTGCATGATGTAGGATGAATGTGTCTGCAGATAGGATTGATGAGCCAAAGTGAGCCACCACAGCAGCACCTCTCCCCATTTATCCATTTCTGCAGTACTTGGACACCTCTCTGGCCTGATGAAGTGGTTCCAAAAAGAGGAAATAATGGAATTTCCACTCCCCTCTCTGGTGACAGAAATTGTTAGGCTGACCAGCCTGTGGAGTTGTAGTCCTTGGACACTTTCTGAAATGTGCAGAAGGATGAAGACCTCTGTTCTTACACAGATCACCACCTGCTCACCTGCTTTTGAGTGGCCTTAAGTGTTTCCTAAAAATGGGGAGAAAATGGCATTCTCAAAGTAAGTGGGAGTGGGGAGGAGGAGGAATGCTGGAGAGACTGTATGAGTTGGATTTCTAAACTGTGCAAGACAAGGCAGCTTGCATTTAGTAGTTTAGACTGACTGGAAAGAAACCTCTCTAATTTGTTGATTTTATGTGTTTGTTGGTGTTGGTAAATCCTAAGTGACCAAGGAAGCTGTAGAGAGAGGGTGGAAAAATGAGTGAGTCAATAATGTCAAAAACGGGGCAGTTTTATTTTAAAAGCTGGAGGTCAGTTGCACTCGCTTGAGTAACTAGATAATTTTATTTGCTGATAGACAATTTTTGGTCAATAAAAATAATCTAATGTCAATTCATACAATTTTCTGGGGCAGGAGAGAAAGTCTTTTCAGATGAATTTGCTGTAAGCCTTTTCAGTTCTTGTTAAGATTAAAGCTCTGTTTTGTAATTGTATTGATAAAATGCACTCTTTTATAATGTATCTGATTTAGAATGGCTTACTTCATTGATTACCAAATTAAAGTGATACAAAATCAATAGTAACACGTACTAAAAGGATTAAGGACAGGACAACTGAAAAATTTCAATACAGTTGTTAATGGAAAGTCAAAATCTACTGGCTGTGTCTTTTTCTTCAGCAAGTGCTTTCTGTATCTGCCAGTGTAGAAGAAGCATGGAAGTTTTAGTGGTGAAGTTTTCATTGGATGCAAATACTGGTGGAGTTGCTTCTCTCAGGTCCATTACTGCTACACCCCAAAGGGGTCTAAGTCACCAGTTTTTTTCTGGGAACTTACCCATGTATTTTAATTCAGCTAAATAAAGTGTCTGCTAAACACCTAGCAAAAAAAGATGTAGGTTTCACTTTTGGTGGAGGAGCTTGTGCTCTGAAGCACGTACACTCTAAAAATGAGTTGAGATGAATTAGAGTCAGGAAATGGCTTTTGGAGTGAGGCAATACCTGTGATAACACAATACTTGAGTTACTAACGTGGTTGAGTCCAACCTTATGGTGCTGCTAGGAAATTTGTAACATCAGGAGAGTTGCTAACAGAGCCAGAGATGTGATGGATTCAGAATGTGAAAAGCCTGTCAAACTGAAATTAAAATTCAGAATTTTTGGTTACACCAAGTTTGACCTAGTGAACAGTGACTTGCTCACTGAGTATAAGGGGTCTTATGGTTAAGGGAGCCTCTTTAACCAGCCCAAGGTGCACAGAAAGGTGCAGTTACTGGAAACTGGTGCTGGTGATTTCAGTCCTAGGGCATGCCTTATAAAAAATGAGCTGCCAGTTAACACTGAAGCTAAGAAAATGGTTTATAGCTCTGTCTATTAGAGTGTGTTAATGAGACTGTTCTTAATCCCATCCATCACCTGGAAGTTGAGGCTGAAGTTACACAGGAGGTGCTCAATGGCCTCCTTTTATGACAGAAATGTTGTGTTTGTCTCCAGATCTCATCAGAAGGCAAAACCTTCGCTCCTCCCTGTGACCTCCTCCCTTCCCCTCCATCCCCTGTTTCAGCTCTTCATAGCAAGAGCCATGTGTAGGGGTAGAGTTGGTCAAATGACATTGGAGTTGCATATGGACAATTTCAGTGCAGGTTTGTCCTCGGCATGCAACAAATATCATGAAAGGAACCACAACACAGAATCAATATGTACTGAAATCTTCTATATTTTTCAGATGTACAAAACTTGCCTCTCTGTTGGTGTAAGGGCTATATATGAGTGAGAGCTGAGAGCATGTGTGTGTGTGCTTGGGTAAATTTGCATTTAGAGTGTCTCCTCCTTAACACCTGACATTAAATATTTATTTGTTATACCAGTATTAGCTGATATTACTGCTAATTCTTTCAAAATTGCATGTTCACTTTCAGTATAAAATCTCTCCATTTTTCAGCCTCTCAGGCTCCAGACTCTGCCAGTTTTATTCCTCTTTTGTTTCTTCCTGTAAAATGTGCAATTTTACTGGCTTGCAATACAGACTGAGTGCCTTCAGTTTTTAAGTCTTTGGCTTTTATCAATATGCAGTGGACTGTCAGTGTTAATATGGTGTGGTTCTTAAAGTGCAAATTATGCCAGGTGAATAGGGGAATACTAGTTTTTTTCTTCCTTCTAATAAATTGTGATTTTTTCTTTTTCCCCCAGCTGAGTGGGCTTACAGTCATCATTTTTACCACTAAATGGCATGTTTCTCTTGCTCAGTGGTTGTGCCCTGCTAAAGCTTTGTGTGTTTCCCTGGTCATTTTAATGCCACCAGCTCAGCTGTTTCTTTGAAGTGCTGCTGATTAGAAAAAGAAAAGAAATCTGGAAGGCAGAAAAGGTAGAGAAGAAAAGCAAAAGTACTTAAGCAAATGAGCAGCTTTCAAGTTAGTGATGAATTCAAGTTAGTTCCCACAGGTGGGATAATGGCAAGAGCTCACAGGTATGCAGTGTCTTGTAAATGTTATGGAGGAATAAAATTGATAGCTAAATGTCCAATATGCACTTTGAACTGCTCCTGGTTGTTTATATTTCCCCTTTCCTAGATAAATGTACATTCTCATATGGGACAAGTGGCATAAAGGTGGCCTCTTGTGAAGTTACAGGCTGAATGTTCCTGGGTAAGCTTGCCATGCCCTCCTGGAAGGGTAGGGATCACTGAGAGATGATTGTGCCAGGTACAAGGACAGACACGTGGTAAAGTCAGCACAAACAGGGGACACTGATACTGAGCCTGTTCCTTATCAACCTCCTGCTCTTTTGGGGACTGATAAGCATCATGTTGTTATTTTTACTTAACCAGATTTCCAAAGGAAATTATGTCTTCCTGACTTTCCCTTTCTACTCTCTCAAAACCTGTTGTCCAATTTTAACCAAATTGAACAGATGTTTCAATGATACTAAGTTCTTGTTGAACAAGAGATAAAGTCCTGAGTTTATGTGCAGTTAATATAGAGATTCCTAATGCTTCATGTATGAGATCTTTTATTTTACAATTTTTCATGGAAATAGCTGCTGTATTTTCATGCTCAACAAGTAGTCAAAAATCCAATCAAATGCTAGGACTTAATAAGAAAAGATCAGAGTGCAAATATAAGAAAAAAATAGCATTGTGCCACAATCCATTAGTGCTTCTTTCTCTTAGGTACTAGGCTGTGCAGCTCTTCTCCTCAGACATTAAAAAAAATATGTAGAAAAGCAGTATTAGGAATTATTTTATGGAATCCATTCACACTTTTAATGGACAACTGTGTAGACTCTATCCTGGAAGACAGAGCTAAGGGGGAATATGGCAGAAGTCAGTGAAGTGCCATGGAGGGGGAAGAGAAGCTTTCAGTTCATGGATTCTTATTGTGCAAGAAGTAGGGGACATTGCAGTGGTGCTGCAGAAGAAAATAGATTCAAAGCAAAATAGAAAAGAATGTTCTTTATTGTATGCTTAGACTGTAGGACTCCTTGCTGCAAGTTGGTTCCTCAGAGTTTGCAGGGCTTCAATGGGATGTTAGGGCAGATTCATGGCAGAGAAAAATCTGTTGAGGTTACTTTGTGTTTAGTAACATCCTCTGCCCCAAAAAGTCTTGGATTTGTAATTGGGGCTGGGAGAGGGTGGGCAGTGTCTTGGCTGCTGTATTCCTGCTTCCCATAGGATATTAGCAGGGATACTTGGGCCCATCCTTTCCCCTAAGCCTTGTTCTTACCTGAACCCTCAGTCTGAGGAGAGGAGAGATTTCTTGTTTGTGGCTGTGCCAAAGGAAAAGCAGGGAAAGCCTGGTCCTTCTCTGTATGGCTTTTGTGGTTGACATGTGGCCAGTCAGCCCTCCCTGGTTCCAAAGCAGCCCCATGCCTTCTCCCTGGTTGTTCAGCCAGCTGGGTTTGGTGAGAAATGGCATGGAAACAATGACAAGGCTGGGGGGAAGAGCTGCAGGCTAAAGTAGAGAGCTGTGCATGCAGGATGCAGAAAGGCATGGAATTAACAGAAGGAGGGATCTGTGTTTGTAGGTAAGGAACAAAGGGCAGGTTTTGTATGGAGTGAACAGCTGTTTGTCAGTCACAGTAACTTTGGACTTCTACACTGAGACTTAGAAAGCTGATACGGAAAGAGTACAGTAAAAATTTGAAATATTACAAAGCACTTGTCAGAGAGGTACTGTCTTGTGAAAGTCTTATAACTTGTCCAGAAGGATTTCAGTTTCTGACTTTTCTCTTCCAGCTATGTTTTTTCTTGATGGCAAGGTACAGAATGACAGGCATTTTCCAAATGCTGTAGTGTTTCTTAAACTTCAGCTCCTTGCAGCAGAAAAGAGAAGCCATTTCCCTCACAGGCATCGCCTCTTCTAAATAACAAATATTCACTTTACATGCTGAGCAATTGCTGGACTAGGAACATATCCAGAGGTTTATTTTCCTGTGTTAATCAAGGAAAAATGGATGTGCTTTTTAGTAGATGTTTCCTTTACAAGATGCAGTAATTGGTGTTTCACTTGCTGAGTGTTTAAACTCTGTAGCCAATATGAAGCAGATACAACCTCTTTCTCGTGGCCAGCTGTGCAAGTTGCTATGGGAACTCGGTGGGGACTATCTGCAGATTACTGCTCTGGGGACCACACCTGGCTTATTTGCATTCAATTTAAGTTGGGGAAAATTCAAAAGAAGAAAAGAGGAGTGTAGACTTGCTGGTAGGCAGGCAAAAAAGGGCTTGTCATTTTGAGACTGTGACATTGGATGGAAAAGATGCTCGTATTCACGCTTCTTGCAGGCTCATGCAGGGCTCTGAATTTTGTAACCTTTTTACATGCATTTCACCAGTGTTGTGAGGCTTGTTGGAACTGGAATGTCACAGAGGATTTTTTTTTAATTGCCTCTGACTTAGTTAAATCCCATAGAATTTGCTAACTTTCTCTGCATTTTTAATGAGTAATCTCTCTGTGGTGGGGAGGGATTGTGAAAGCAATGTGGAATACAGGTCCTTCTTTTAAAATGGCATGTTAGATCAACTCAGTGCAGTATTAAAATGTCAGTGCAATATTGAGTGTTGCTGGAGAGCTTAGCTTGAGGGGGTTTTTCTGAATACTCAATTGCTCTGCTTTCAGTGGTGACTGACTTCCTAAGAAGGCTGGGGAATGATTTTCATTCAAGTCAGCAGCAGTGGTCAGTTGGCAGCTCTTGGGCTGTTCCTGGCTGGATTTTTGGGGATGATGGTATCCTGGCACTTAGGGGCTTTCCTTTTTTTCTTGCTTCTTCATCCTCACTACAGCAACTTGCCTTTTGATCACAAAAGTGATGAAAACAGCACTGTATGCTGACTTGCTCTTTATGTTATTTCTTCCACTGGGTTGGCACTGTTGTGGTACCTTTCTGCAGGAAAACAGAACATTTAAACTATTTTCAGAACAGTAGGCTTAGAAGCTTTGAGAAATCTGAGATCACTACCTTATTAAAAAAAAACCCTAATAAAAACATGCATATTGTATATGATATGATATGATATGATATAATATAATATAATATAATATAATATAATATAATATAATATAATATTTTATATAAAACATAAAATATGCATAAATAAAAAGTACATATGTTTATATAGCATATTCATATATACCTATATATATACACATTTTATATATATATATATATATGAAGAATTCTGAGGGTTATTGTGTGGTTGCTTGTAAACAGCTTCAGTTCTGATCTGTTGTTAATGTCACCAGAGCTGTGGTGTCCCTGGAGAATTCCAGTTTTCAGCCTGGCTTGATGCTCTAGATCAGCCTACAGGGGTTTTATTCAGAGGTCTCAGATGGTTATGAGGTGTGCTTGTTTAATTTCTGTAGATTGGTCTACTGACATTCTAGAGTTATTAGTGGTTATTTTTAAATTCTTAGGTGAGCAGTTCCTTGAATTTGGGGTTTAGTGCTCTAAGCTGTGTCTGTGCTAAACTACTTACTTGTATAATTGTATTTGTTATTCTGCTGCTGCTTCTCAGTCAACAACTCCCCATTTTCTTTACTTTCAAAACCTTGCATTTCTAATGCCTTTTTCAATGCATCTGATGAAATTAAGTGATTCTGTAGTTAAATTTGACAGTGTAGGAATCACATTTCCATTTTTGAGCATGGAAATGGCCTGTGTGAGACAGAAATCAGAGTATTCTCCAGAGTGGCATTGGTGGGGTGTGTGCATATGCAAGTGTACTTGATAAAAGTTGTCAGCATTAGTGCTGAGAGTCAGTGTCCCAAAGAGGAAATAAATAGCTGTTGTGAGACTGTAATTTTTAATTTCTTCTGTTTGTCACACAATTTACATGCCAGAATTCATAAGATGGGTGTGTAACACAGGATGGACTGAAGCTGTAGACAGTGGAAGTTTTGAGGCAATATTCCTGCTGGAACCATCTTTCCCATTTGTTTGTTTCTGTGACCTTGCTGCCTGTGTGTTTCACCAGGGTAAACATTTCTCCCTCTTGGATTAAAAAACAGATTTGGGTTAGTATTTCTCCTTGCAGCTGGAGTAGTTTTAAGGCAGACCAACTCTCTTGTGTAGCTGTGTAAGAGGCAGCAGGGCAGCAATGCTGCTTTGTGCTGCCTCAGCATTCCTGGCCCATGGTTGTGGTACTGACAGGGCCCTAAATTCAGGGTCTTGCTTTTAGTTTTTTATTTCTCTGTGGGGGAAAAAAAAAGAAATATGCATATATGAGACTTGTGTTTTATTGAGAAATGGGCAACTAAAAATTTAAGTATTCTGTGCATCACTTTTGAAAATTTTTAGTTAGATCTTTTGACTTAATCTTTTCAAATGTCTTCTTTTAATGTGTAATTTTTAAGTAGATCATGACTTTTTTTTCTTTTGAGAGGATTCTGCACCTGTCAAGCTAATAGTTCCAATCAAAATAAATTACAAAAAGTGAGGCAGTGTGCAAAAGTTTACCTCTTCTCTGATTTGCTGGAGAAATGAACAAGACATCCCTGTGTTCAGTGGCCTGCAAATCCAATGTGCGTGTCTTGCCAGCAAATCCTCTGCAAACACAGCCACAGGTGTCACTCGTGCTGCCCTTCAGCATTGTTTCTAGTAAACCCCTTCTTTGGTTATTTCATGGAAAAGCTGATCAATGCCTTTTCTGCTTTAGCACAGCACAGGTGCTAAAATGGGCAAAACCAGGCTTGTGAACATCTCGTGGAAAAGCTCTATAGGTTGTACTTTATGTGTGTAGTTATCCCGTGGTTCTCACTTTCTGCTGTTCCTAAATTATTGCAAATTAAAGACCCAGATGCCCAAGCACTCTGTATTATATTTTTTTTTCCTGGCTGATAGCAAATACAGTTTTATGTTAGCTCTGAGCAGCCAGGATGATAGATCCTTGGATACGTGTGCTGATGGATGGAATCAGTGTCTGCACTGTGAATAACTCTGTTTCTTTCTTCAGATCTTGCATCTGGCAATTTTTTGTTCAATTTGTAACATACAAAGCAGCTTGTCTGGAATTTGGCCTTTTCCTCTTTTGAGATCAAATAATTTAAGCTTCAGAAAGAAGCATTCTCATGACATGTCTTGTGGTTCCTACAGGTGTTAATAGTGTCTGGATCAGTGTGCTGAGGGCATTAAAGCAATATCCTTCCTTGGATTTGAGATAGTTATTAAGGAAGAGAGAGCAAAAGCAGTTCCTGCAAAGCGTGGGCACAACAGCCGTGCAACTTCAATTCATAGGATGAACTGCAGAGATTTTGCATGTGCTTTTTGCTATTAATTTGTTTGTCAAACACTCTAATTAGCTAACTAGAGCTAAATACTATCAGGGCTGTTGGTATTGATGAATGCACTTGGCTCCAGCAGGATTCATTGCAAGTTAAACCCATGACTTTGATTTCTGTATTTTGAGAGTGACCTGTAGTGGAGTTAATGACAATGTTGGAGGCTCTGGGATTTGAGCAGTGCTGTGTGGTTAAGCCATACACTGAATTAGTCTCTTCTTTGTAGAGCCCCTGCTCATCAAGCTAGACTTGTAATTGCTGCTTTGGCAAAGTGGAGAGCAGGGAAACAGTGTGTTGGCATAAGGCATTATGTTTTGATTTACAGGTGAGTTTGAAAATAATGTTTTTAAGCTTTGAGGGCCTATCCCTGTTATGTGAGTGGACACAGGGAGGCAAAATTAATGCTTTTGGAATGCACATACAGTGATGCTTCCAGGCTGTAATAATTCATACAGCTGCTAAAATAAATATTTCTGTTCAATATTTGAGCTTGGCATAAGTACTCTTCTATGTCAAGGCAAGTCAATTGTGTTGTGATTTGCATATTAGATAATATTTATCTTTCTGAAATATTTGGTATTTTTAGTTTGTATTGCAATAACAATTTGAAACTACCTCATTGCTTGGTGTTTTGGCAGTATGACTGCATTTACCTTTCCCATTCAAATGAGTGCATGATTTCAGTAGAATAGTGGGGAAGACACATTCCCATAAATGTCATTTGTGGGAACAAATCACCCACCTTAGGTCCAGGAGGTACATGAGGATTAGCTGGTGTTCCCTGCCAGGGGAAATTTGGGCTCACCCCATTCCTCATGGGCACCTGATGGTGCTCCAGGTTCTCCAGCTGCCCCAAGGTGCACCATCCATAAAAGCTTGCAAGCTTTTCATGAGTTTGGGTTTGGGTTTTGTTTGGCTGAGGAGGGAAGCTGGGAAGGAGGGGGAAGTAATATGGCTTCTTTTTTTTCCTCAGTACTACTGTAACATAGACATGCACCCTTACATCCCTTTTTTCCTAATTCTGATAAATGTTGAAGTTTTACTGATCTTGTTCTCCAGCCCTCCCTTGTGTTTTGTTCGTGCAACTTCACATCAGTCTTCTCTTCTGACTTTATTTTGTCCTGCAGTCGTTTTTTGAAAAGCAACCTGAGGCATGCAAATCCTGTGAGTGTAATAAAATACAAGAGGTGTTAACTAATATACAAAATATACCTACCCAGGGTGCTCAGTACTTGTGAGTGTGCAATATTTTGGATTTGACAAACCAATAATTTTAAAGGAGAATGAGACTCACATAAGTGGACAAAAAATTCCAAACAGGTGTTTCCCATACAATAGTCACATTTTAAGACATTTTTGTGTGTGTGTTTTTAAAAAAATCCTGTTCAAGTTTGCACAGATTTTTGGTTTTTATACAAGTTTTCTAGAACAATGAATATGTAGTGGTATTGCACCATGCCTGAAGTGTGGAGGAATCAGCATGATTTGTTCATTTTCTATTCTAACTTCAAGTTAAATTGGAAGGAGGTGAATGCCCTGAAGACAATAAATGTGCTAATGTGCAGCAGCTCTGTGGCAGGTGGAACATGGTAGTTAAACACAAATTGGTTTTCAAAGGTGTGACACTTCAGGTTGGTTCTTGAATTTAGTTCCTGGAGTCAGTGCTTATGGTGCATGTAAATAAACAAAAACCCCACTAAAAACAACATGAAAGAAAAGTTTCAAGCCATTATGAAATAGTCATGAAATCATAATGAGTGGAACAGGAGAGCTTAATTCAGAACATGTAAAGACCTAACGTTTACTGCTCTTCAAAATATTCTATAAATTTTAAGTAAATGTTATGACAATAACATTTACTTAGATAACAAGGGTTGGCTGCACTGAATTTGTATCCTTTGCTATTGAAAACATTCAACAGGATGGAAGAAAAACTTAAATGTAAATATAATATGGATGCCTTCTTACATGCCTTGGTTTGTAGGCAGTGAGGGTAGGGCAAAGTGTTCAGATTGCTTGTGGACATTATAATTCTATATTTTTTGAATAAGGATATTTATTTTATTTCTCTCATCATATCACTGCCCTCCTTTCTTCTTCCCTCCTTGTGTGGTGGTATTGTAAATTTGTCATCAACACAGTTTTCTTTCTATGAAAAAAAGACTTAATCCATGGTAGTTGCTACCTTCTGTGGACAAAAATAAGTTGCATAAAAAACCAAACCCACAAACAAACCCTTTTATATTAATGTGTCAGGTGCTTACAAGTATCTGCTGTCCTGCACTGATAAGATAAATTAGCATTCCTGCTTAGCTCTCCACATGCTTAATTTCCTTCAAAAATGTACACAAAGGAATTTTGAAAGGCATTTTGTGTGGTTGAAAGTTTTAAAGGATGTTTATGATTTGAGTTTGTGGGAAGTAAAATTAGATGTAGACTAAAATTCCAATTCATAGCAATTGCCTAATGACTGGTAAGTCTAAACCAGGCCAATTTTATTTGACTTTTCCAGACAACTGCTCTTTCTGGCTCTCAGAGCAAACTTACCAATTTTCAGATAAAATCAATTCTGTTAGCCACAGTCAAAGGTAGTGGCTAAAATTAGAGTTAGCTTGCAGCCCTAGCTATGAACAGACTGCTGTCTGTCCGTAATTACTCTAAGAGGATTGTGCCAACTTTAATAACAGTTTATTTTGTTGAAGTATGTGATTTTTACAATTTTTTAAATAACACATTGGGGTTCTGTTTGTTGAATTTTTTTTTAGGTTTCCCTTGGGTTGTGGGATGGAGACTTGGAAATGTCTTGAGTTACAATGTAGTACCTCCAAGGTAGAATGTCCTAAGCATTGATACACTAATGAAAGCATCATGCTAATGTTGCAGTTATTTCCTTTCCTTGTATTTTGTACTCCATTTGTATGGATTCCTTTGCACTCCACTGTTTAAAAGGGAAATAATGAGTTGGCTTATTGGGTAATCTCATCAGAAAGTGCAGCCCTGAAGTTTGCAAAGGTCATGCTTGTCACTGAGCTGGATAGGGGCAGAAATTTCTTAGCTGTCATGGAGGGCATGTAGTAAATGACATTTTAGTAATATATGGAAACACATCCATATAAAAAACCCAAGAGTTGCATAGTCTACAGGTAAAAATGATGCTTCCCCTCCAAAACCAGAGTTCTTAAGGAATCAGGTATTGTCATTATAACTGAATAAAGAAAGTGACATACTTGTGGGGCAGACTGCAAAAGGAAGACATTGATTTGAAGTGGTATGGTGTGGAAAATACATAGAAAGTGACAAAATAAGTGAATGGGGTAGAAAGAGTCTCCTGAAAATCCACCTTTGTCATACCTGGCTCTGTGTTAGTTCCTTTGGTTTTTAGGAAGAGTTTGAATTGTATTATGGGGGAAAAATCATTATTGTAAAAACTGTAGAATTGGCTAAAGAGGAGAGACACATTTGTTGAGATATCTGTATTTTCATGGGATGTGGTGAGCTTTTTACTTATCACAAAGGGCAGCATTTTCTCTTCAAGAGGTGCCTTTGGAGGAAAAACGAAACTGAGCAAGTTTTGCTTAAACATGAGTTCCAGAAGTATGTTCTTAGTTCAGGATGTTAAGTAACTTTTAATAAGTAGCCAGAAAGAAAAGAATGGGCAGTGTTGTGGCAGAACCTAAAGAGAGCATTACACTAATGTATTCCACCACTGGTTTTGGAGCAGAATGATAGGCACCATTCCTCCCCAGATATTCTCTTTCTCTACTAGAGCAGAGATTAAAGGACTGTCAATGGTAAATTTAAACAAACAAACACAAAAAAACCCAGAGCATAACAAAAAGTGGATGCAACATCCCTGGAAGTGGCCATGGCCAGGCTGGATGGGGCTTGGAGCAACCTGGTCTAGTGAAAGGTGTCCCTGCCCAGGGCAGGGGGCTGGAGCTGCCTGACCATTAAGGTCCCTTCCAGCCCAAACCATTCTACGGTTCTATGAGCTTAGATAAGAGCTAAGGTAATAAAATTGTCAAAGAATGAAGTGGTCACTGAAAGAACCATTTGGTTTGGGTTTTTTGTGCTGTTTGGTTTTGGTTGGCTGGTTGGTTTGGGGAGGGCTTTTGTTGATTTGTCTTCTGTTTTTTGGCCAGTTGTTAGTTTGACACAACAATAATTGTTGACTCCAGTGAGGCTGTTGGTGGGTGTTAGAGCTGCAGGGAAGGTTTGTGTGGGGGTTGGTGTTTGTGAGCAGATCAGCCATGGCCGCACGCGGGCCCGACTGCAACGGTCACTTCCTGCACGCTGGGGCTGCACCTGTGCCCCAGCAGGCAGCCCCTCTGCTCTGAGGGGAGCTCTGCTCTGCTCTCCTGCTCTGCTCTCCTGCTCTGCTCTCCTGCTCTCCTGCTCTGCTCAGCCCCTTGCTTTGCCAACTGCTTGCTTTCCTACACCATTGATGTCCAGGCTCTTCCAATAAAGCAAACGGATTATCTCCAGTGCACTCCAAAAGTAAGTGTGCAGGAGTGAAGTTTACTGAAGGTCTGTGAAGCATGAATGTGTGCCTCAGAGGTCTCAGTGGGACACATTAGTGAGTAGAAAACCAGGTATTAGGAAAACCTATTCAGCACATGCAGTTGTCTCCCTGTAGTAGGGAGCACCTTCTCCCTCTCTTCTTGCAATCTTTTTCAAGTGTAGATCACTCATGTTAAATATATAGCTGGGAACATCTTGTGTTAAGTAGAGATATGAACCTGAACAGAAGAAGAGGTCAAGCGTGGAAATAAATTCCAGTCAGTACTGGATGATTGAGAAGTCCCTTTTCTCTCACTCCCTCTTGTTTGTAGAGGGGGTGCTTGAATTCACTTGAGAAATGAGGAGAAGAAAAGTACAGCTACGGCATTTTTAAAGAAAAGAAAAAGAAAAAAACAACTTACTCTTTAAATTCACATTAGCACCTGGAAGTGGGTGGCTCAACCCTATAATCATCTGCATCATCATACTATCTTTTCCTGATCAGAATATGGAGTGATAAATTTTGTGATGGCCACATCATGCTTGAATTTATATAAAAACGTTCTTGCTGTTTAGGACATGAGTTTTTGAGTGGCAAACAAACTATTTGAAATGGTTTAATAGAGCCTCATAGTTAGTCCACTTACTTCTGTGGACCACTTTTGGAAAAGAAGATTGATTTCTCCATAGACCAAAGCCTCCTCTCCGTTCTCCAGTGCACTTTGTGGTCACAGCGGCAAGCGCGTTCTGGTTATCACTGAGTGCTTCAAAGATGCAACGTGGGTGTGACGTGCCCCTTTGAAAAACCATAGCTCTGCAAATAAGCTTTCTTTAGCCATATTGTGTACATGCTTGAAGGGATTAGTAATAGATTTTTGGGTTTTTTTCTTGCAAGTCATTGGAAAGCAAAAGACTAAATCTATTTTGATTTCACTCGGGATAGATTAATGGGTGTCAAATGTTACACAATACTTGACATATCCACTGCTGCTAAGTTGGCCGTGGCAAAGGGATTACCCGATAATGAATCACCAAGCTCTTTAGCCGTTTAAAGGGAATCGTGCCACTTCCTTGCCCTGCCAGGGCTCCCTTCCCTGCCTGGGACCGTGCTGAGACAGTGCGGGTTCGCGTGTGGAAAACTCCACGCAGATGTGCGAGGCTTGACAGCTTTGTGTTCAGCTTCTACCTTGCTAATTGTTTTCGTGGGATTATTTGGATTGTGTGGAAAGCTTTTTCCAAATCCCCTTTATTACTGATGTTATTGTTGCCAGCAGGAATAAGATTAAAGGTGCTTAAGTCTGTAGAGTTGTTTCTAATTTGTACGTGTCATTTCAGTGGCATTTGAACAGAACTCTGTCTCTTCCCCTCCCTGATCCCCTGTGGTACTGTGCTTGAGTTAGGGCTGAGAAGCCAAGCTATTGGAAGAAAATTCATTTTGTTCCCTAATTATTATGCTGGCACTCGGGAGATAATTTTTCCCTTCATGCACTGCCAATTAATATGCAAATGAGCTGATAAATATTTATACCGTGATTTAAATTATGCAGGGAGCGCTTTCAGTGTACTCTGCAAATGAATTGTTCATGGACTTCAAAGTGCTGGCTGCTGTGCTAACGAGAGGAGATTTGCATAAGGCCCTAATCAGGCGCATACTGATTAAGCTTCATTATGGAAACTGCCAGCTGCAATCTTTGTTTCTATTTTATTACAAAAAGGGGAACTTTTCACGCTTCAGTCGCCTTGACAATGTCAGACACAGCTAGTAGGAGAGACTAAAACTCCACACAGCAACTGAAGTTTCCCTGTTCAGTTGAAGATTGCTATGGTGTAACTGAAGTTGTATTTCTCCCCCCACCTCCCCACTCCCTTTCATGTTCAGTGAGAGCAGTAGTGTAGATTTGATAGAAATTGCCATTCTCCCGTTCCTTGGACTATCTGAACCTGTAGAGGATACCACAGCAATGCTGGACTGCAGCGACTACGTTCTAGGTGGGTACCAGCTCAGCTCTTTCTTGTGGACACCGAGGCTGGGAGATTGCCTATGCAGAGGCTTCATCACATATGCAGAAGGTATTTGTGGGGCTGCAGCTCAGCAGTGCATCGGCAGCAATAGCTGCCTGCTAGGTGCATGGCTTGCTCTGTACCAGGGAAATACATCCTTTGGTTGGTTTGTTCGTTCCTTTGGTTGTTTGCCTTCTTTTCCCTGGCTCCAGGAGAATTTGTTTCCTTTGCACAGACTTGGGTGATATTAATACAGACCTTTTGCTTTTAGGATTTCAGTCTGAGAAGCATTTGCCTTCTAACAAACACTGGGCTTGACTTGCATATCTGTGTGTTATGCATTTTAAAGCATTAAAATGAATGAGAGGGAGCCTAAGTGTTGAAGGAATTTAGTAACTGTATTGAGCCATTCCACAACAGAATGTATGTTATGTCTGTGTGTTTTTAATATAGCAAGGTTCTTCGTGTGTAATAGAAAATAAGGGGGAGTGCACAGTGGTTGCCATTGATACCGTTGCAAGCTGTGCTTAAGGTTACTGGGATAATATATTTCCTGCACTGAGATTCCATCAGGACTGCAGAGCAGACATGCCATAATTCCTTCTTCGTGTCTTTTAAAGTTATTTATAGTAATGGATCATCTCAATTTTACAATAGGCTTTATTTATTTTCAAGGCTTTTCCCCCCGAAGCTCAATGTGTGTGTATATATATATATATATATTTATTTATTTATTTATTTATTATTATTCTTTTCATTCCATCATATAAGTTCATGTAAGAACTTATATCTCTAAGTAAAAGAATATTTTTTAATGGTAAATTTTAAAGCAGACATTTGAGTATGTTTGTTTCTGAATATGATGTGGTTTTTGAAAATGAGTTTCTAAATAATTCTTGTCCTGTTTTCACTCACATTAAACTTGGTTTTTCCAATGCACTTAAATGAATCATTGTTGCTGGTGCAAATGGAATATTAGGCAGTTCCACTTTAATGGGTGAAAGGAAACAGTTAATGGTTTATACCATGTTAAGATTTTCTTTGCTTTGCCAGCTGTGTGCAGTCTTTATAACGCTTCAGGTTGGTCCGGTGTGCACTGCTTCTGTCCCCTGAATGCCTTTGGAAATGTTCCTGAGGGTGTGTGAAAGGCTGGCACAGCACTGCCTGGCGACACCTCAGCCCTGCTAGCAGAGCAGCAGCATGGAATGGATTCACTCCTGAGAGTTTGATTTCAGTCATGCACCTGCTGCTTTCGATCCTTCCTTCTGGGGAGTTTGTTTTTAGATAATGTTGGCAGAAGTTGTAGCCCAGGGCCTTTATTTAAAACCCAAGGAAGATCTAAAGGAAGAAAAAAAGGTGAAGGCATTAAGGCTTGGGGTTTTTTTAGCCCACTTCATTTGTTTATTCTTTTAAGTTTGAAGCAGAAATGGCACGAGCACATATAAACCAAGTAGCCTTTTTATTCGACACAGAATGAATCGGTGGTTAAGTATCCCGCGGACACGAGCCTGTTTTGCTGGTAGCAGTTTTGTGCTTCAGATGGATGTCATACCATTTGCAATGGAAATAGCTGCATTGTTCTTGATGCTTTACATGCAGAAGGCCCACAGATTGAACAAGAAATAGTCAGCTGGTGAAATAATGGATGCTATCCTTCGCTTGAACCTGAGCACTACCAGAAAGATGTTTCTTCTTCCAACTTGCTGCTTTTTTCTATAGCAATGTTTGAGGTCTTTGTTAAGGATGGATCTTTACAATAAAATATTCTTCATTTAGACAGGCTTTTGGTAGTTAAGTAAACTTTGTGTATGACTAGTAGTATAAAACCTATTCTAGAAGGATGTATTTTGCAGCATAGCCTGACAGAAAAACGTGTCCTGGCTTGCTTTTTGGAAAGAGGTCTGTACAGTTATAGCTCTGTGTGACTGAGCAAACTTGCTCATCATGTAGGAAGGCTTCTTGTGTGAGCTTCCTCATGGGACAGAACAGTGACTGTCCTGCTTGTGTTCTGTGCACAGGACAGCTGTGTCCCTCCTCTGGGTTTAGTTTGTTTTGCTTATTCTATCATTAGTAGCCTGCACCTTGGCTCTAATATTTTAATTCCTGCTACAAACTGGCAACAGGAGGGTCTCTCATGTTTTTCTAGCATGAACTTTCTGAAGTGGTTCAGCAAATGGATTCTATGTTTCTGAGACAACTTTCTCAACCCGTGCTCTTCCCTTTTGTGGTCAGTTGTATCTTGGGTTCAAGCTATTCTTCTGCTCTGGGCTTAAAAATTACATCCTATGTCCAGCAGCCTCCTGAATTAGCCTGGTTTCCACAACCAAATGTATTTGACTTGTAACAACTCTTTGCTCATTTTCCTGTTGGATAAGGACTCTTCATATTTACTTCCAAAGCAAAGGACTCCCATTTGGTGTTCTCTAAAGTGAAATTTCAGTAGCCATCTGTGTGTAAAGGAATGAAGTAATGCTGCTTATCAAATGCATGTTGCCTGTAATCACTCTAAACAAGTGTGCTGTTGCCACAACAATAAACTCCATTTAAGATATATACAATGTCTAGATAGAAACACAGATCTGTCAGCAGAGAGGGCCAAGTCCAGAGCAGACATTTCTCTATAGTCAGTGGAACCCGTGTTCTGTTTCTAGAGTGTGAATCATGCTATCCAAATGTGGAAAATGACAAAATAAGGAGCCTGGAAGCAATAGGTTCTGTACCTGCAACCTTAGCAGAACTCTTGTTTTTCAAGACTCTGAATTTGTAGCTTGAATGTGCTAAGGAGAGGTTGTGAAACACAGGGCAAAACTTGCTGAAGTGTGGGCCAGCAGCACTCAGCTGCAAAGTTTCTCCTCATTCCCTCCCCCTTTCCAAAAGCAGTTTAACACATCTGCCTTTATACTAAGGGTAACCCTGATAGTCCAGATCTCTTGTACATGTGGCTGAACATGTGAAAGATGTAAGAATAGGCATAGGAATTTTCTGAGAAGAGTTGAGGCTCTGGAGATGTTGTGTTAGCTTGTCAGGGGAGGTTTTGTGGTTGTTACAGTCCTGGATTTTCACGACTCTCTTGGGTTCAACTGCCACAGTTGTTCATGTGGAAAATAATATTAGTTTTAAAAATATTGATCAAAGAATCACAGAATGATTTGGTTTGGGAGGGACCTTAAAGATTATCCAGTTTCAACCCTCAACCCCCCTGCCAAGGGCAGGGATACCTTGCTCTAGATCAGGTTGCTCAGAACCCATCCAAACTGGCCTTGAAAACTTTCAGGGTGGGACATCCACCACATCTCTGGGCAACCTGTTCCAGTGGCTCACCACCCTCCCAGTAAGAATTTCTTACTAATATCCAGTCCAAACTTGCCCTCTTTCAGTTTAAAGCCATTCTCCCCTCACTACATGCCCTTCTAAAAATTCCCTCTCCAGCTCTCTTGCAGGCTTCTTTAGGTACTGGGAGGCTGCTGTGAAGCCTTCATGGAGTCTTCTCCAGGCTCCACAGCCCCAGCTCCCTCAGCCTTTCCCCATGGCTGAGGTGCTGCAGCCCTCAGACCCCCTTGGTGGCCTCTGAACTCACTCCAGCGGGTCCCTGTCCTTGCTGTGCCCTGTGGTAGCAGGTGGTGGCACATGGCAGTGGTCCATCTTCTCATTTCCAGCTGTCATGGACTCCCAGGCAGTCTGGCCATTCTTCTTGGAGATGCAGCACAGTTAATGCTGCTCCTGTATTCTTCTTCAGCCTGGTGGTATTTTGGAAATCACTGCTTTGATGAAAGTACATGACAGAGGTAACCTTTTAAGCACCTAGGAAGAGAATATCCTGGAGTAAAGGGTTCATTTTAAGCTCATTGAAGTTGCTTTTAGCTCATTATGGGAATGGAAGAGTGTGCTCAAGGATTTGCTTACACTTCTTTTTATGAGCTGTTCTGTCTTGAGATTCTTTTTGTAATTTTGGTTTGTGATAATGTGGCACACTGGGGTCGGTGGCAAGGAATGAGGAGGTAATAAGCTGGCAAGCTGATGCTGTACACAGAACATCTGTATAGATTCCTATATAAGGAAACTATATTCTCTGTCTGCCATCTGGAGAGGCCCTCTGCATTGCACTGTATTCAGCTGACAGGCTTTGAAACCAGGAACAGACTTTTCAATGCATTCATCCACAGGGAGAAAGAAGAGGAATTATTTTATGTTTGTATGGTTTTGCCTGAATATATAGGAAATATAAAATAACTTAATGTCAGTGACATTCCAGTAAAATAGAAATGCAGTATTAGGAAAATGGCATCCATTTAATTATAATGACTGAATTTCCTTTCTTTTGTTGGGGTGGGGCGGGGGGAGCAAACACAAGAATAATGTAGGCCATGATAGTCAGACTTAATGTTTTTGAATCTTGGTGTAATCATTGTTCCTTCTTCCCCCCCTCCTTTTTTTTCTTCTATGACTTTCATTGTATTGAAAATTAAGTTTCTACCTATCATTGCCCTCCAGCATGCTGTCTTTTATTCCCTTAATACCATGTTTTCACATATGGGAATAATGTCATAGAAAATTTTGAAATAATATTTATCTGGAAGATTCAGTATTGTGTTCTGATTTTGCTTGTTCTTTTTTTTTTTTGTGTGTTATAAATCTGAATAAGGGTAAAGTACATAGCAAATTTCTTCTGTTCTGTATTTCCCTTGAACAAAAAGGTATGAACAGATTTGGGGATTTTTTGCTGTATTGTTTTATCTTTCTTTCTGTTTTAATGCAGACTCAAGAATGAACAATCCGTCAGAAACCAGTAAACCATCGATGGAGAGTGGGGACGGGAACACAGGTAGGAAATGATCAATTGGTGCAGATGTGTTCTGGTGGAATTGAATGGATATTAAAAGCAAAATTTCTTTACCTATTTAGTGGGATTTTAAAAACCCACAAAGCCAAACAAATAAAAAGCTACACCCTTTGATTTCAGATTCCTGGGAATGCTTTTGTCATTAACCCTACTGCATACAGGGCTTTATTCATACCTACTTTATTGGAGCACCATCCACGCTTTTTATATAAGATTTCCCTTCCCCATTTTTTTAATCTGTAATGTTTCTGGTACTACCAAAGCTCTGGTGGCACTAGCTCTCCATAAATAGTCTCATTTTTTCCTGGCAGAGCATACCTTTGGCACTTCTAACTTCATGGTTTATTTTTGGGTTGAAATTTTCCCTGGCAGATGTGGGCCACTGCCTGATCCTGTTTCCATTTTAGATTTCATTCAAGCTGTCACAACAGTTCTCAAGAACAAGTCAAATGGAGAAAGCATAATATATCAATTTTTTTTTTTTTTAGTTTTAGTCAGCTTTTCTGTAATTTCTTAGCGTGTTAGAAGAGAACCTTGAAATTTGGTGGGGAAGAACAGATTTTGTGTCAGGGCCACTCTTAAGATGTGACCAATTCTAAGCCATTGAAGAAGCTCATTGAGCCACTATAACTTAACCATGCTATCTCATGCTTTAGTTCCTTTCTGGAGGTAATGTAATGCTCATTCTGAGTGTAAGAGAAATGACAGTTCTGAATGGAAAGTAAGTGGTTTAGCCTAGCTCAGAATCTTTTCTCAGCTCAGAATAGCATTTGGGAAGAGAAAATTCTGATGAGAGGGAACTTGTTGCTTTGAGAGAAGTCTGGTTACCTTGTATGAGGAAAACAAGTTTTCTTCTTCATGGTTTGATAATAAGAGTTTTATTTTAAACTCTGGAGTTGTGATGAAGTTGACATTATTTAATTTTCTTTTTCTGAGAGGTTGGATTTTTATGCCAATGTATGGGTTCAGTGAAAAGGAATTCTTCCTGCTTAATAATCTGTGTTTTGTTGCTGGCATCTCAGGTTTTATAATTGTCATTGTATTTTAATGAGAGTGGTATCAGTTTTTTTTCTGCACAGAAGTGTTTTATTATGTATTTAAGGGTCTAAGATTATATAAAACATTATTTCAAAAACATATGGGCCATAAATATTTCATGATCATAAACAGCATCAAGGGAACAATGGTTTTAAATATCCCTGTGGACTCCTTGTAGCTGGGGGTTGTGTGTAAACTTCTGAAAAAATTCAGATTTCCTCCCCTGTGTGGCCACAGTTCCCTGCATGTGCTTTCTCCAGAGTGCATTCCCAACACATTTCTTTTAGTGCAACTTTAGCAGTTTCACCTCAAGTGAGCTGGTAAGGAGGAGGATTTGTTTTATTCAAAGGCAATCAGTCAGTTATCACAGGAGCATTGCATTTGCTTCAGCAGATGCTGAATTCTAAACAATTCTGCTCTCTTAGGCAAATATTTCATCATTGTGAAGGTGGGGGTCATGACATGAAATGGATGGATTGTAAAGCTGCATGTGTAGATCCTTTCATGTTAAAAGGGATACAATGACTGTATTTTTTTTATACTCTAATATTATGTTAAAGTTCATTATTACAGAAGTTTGACTCTGACTGGTGTTTAAAACTTTTGGAATTTTGCTTCTTTAGTTTAAATGTTTCCCATCTTTCCTTCCAGTTTTGTATCCTGATTTTTAAATTACATGAGCTAAAGTAATCTAGAATTTTTGAGGACTCTCTGTTCTGCAGTCATTGCTTTGTTTTAAAACATAGTGCTCCTAAACCCCTAGAGATAGTGATTGATGGCATTTGTGATGTTCTTTGGGAGCTCAAGCATCAGTTGTATTAGTCAACTTGGCAGATGTTAGGCTCTGAAAGGAATACTCAGAGAATGTAATTTTAGGCTTCTGATCGGGGTACTTAGATTATGGTTCTGGGCTCAGTGCATACTTGAGTGAAAAGAAGTCAGCTTTCAGCTCGGATGCTGAGGAACTGGAAGTGCCATTGATTTTCTGTCAGTGCTTGTGCTCCCCAGATAATGCCCGATGATGATTTTTATAAACACTCGGAGTTCTTATTTTTGTAACTTTCTCTAACTGTCTGCTTCCCAGTGACATTTGTAAATCACTTGAGTCTGCTGTGTAAACACTAATAGTCTATCTTTTAAACTTCAGTGGATGCTTGTTTGGGTCATTCTTGTTTTAAACTGTAGTGAGATAATGTGACTTGAAAATGTTAAGAGAAATTATTGTGGAGCGTGAATTTACATTTGGCAGAGCTGTTGTTCTCAGGGAAAAAAAATAACACCTCTGGTTAAAGATGACATCAGTAGTTCTCTGAACTATCAGCTAAGTTTCATGGAAGTTAACAAACTTGGTTTTTTTTATTTTGAGCTCTGACTATTTAAGAAACATCATAAAGTCCCCCAATTATGTTAGTCACAATACAGTGCCTGAAATATGTTATGATTTTAAATTTTTTGTGCTAACTGGACTTCCCTTTTAAGCATCTGAAAAACGAACCCATATTTCAGACCAATTAAAAACAACAACCAAAACATTTGAGTACAGGATCTGTTGAATGGCTGTTTTCTTAAGAACATGTATTGACCAACTGGTCATCAGTATTGCACCTTTGGAGAAATCTTTTCCAGGCTTCAGTTGTGGGCAGACAGTCTACATAGTATCTGCTGGAGAAAGGAGAAGTAAGAAAAATATCTTACCTTACAGTAAAACCCTTTTGATCTCCTTTTTATAGGCAGCAGAAAATTTTCCAAAACACCTCAACCTTTTTGTTTGTTTAATGCATCTTCTCTTGTAAAAGCTGTGTGAATGCAGAACTGTGAAAAGTCAAGGTTATAATGACTATGGAAACTGTACTGTTATGACATTTGTTGACATAGCAGCAAAATAATAATTATTGTAAGTGTAGTATTTGGAAGGATTCTAAGGATACTTGTTTGCATTGCTTCATTTCCAAAGATGGATATTTCCAGTTTCCATAAGAAGGATGTCTGTAGGAGGGAGACCATGAACTATTCTTCAACTGCTAAAATCAGGCAATTATCAATGCTGAACTTGGTGTTAGGAAATGTGGATAGGGAAACAACAATTTCTGAGTATTGGGGGTATCTCTCTGTCTTTCAGCAGAGGTGGGGAGAGAGAGGTAACCTAGGAAAATATGGTTGTGGTGCTGGGAGATGTCTCCCAGAGTGCACATACCCACTCCAGCTGGCTTTGAAATCATCCTTCTCCTTGGCTGCCTTCCCTTCCTGAGTTCTTTCTTGCACCTGATTCCACATCTCCCCTGATCTGGAGTTCCTCACTCCTCTTCCTTTCTAATGCAGTTTACAAACTCAGGCTGAGGTCTGATGATTTTAATCTGAAATTTTGAGAGTAAGTTTTTCTCCTGAGTGCAGGTGCAGTGTTACCTTGCCTGTTCTACTTTGTCATGCCTTTACCCTCTGCAAGTACAATTCCAAAATGCCATATAATAATCCCTGTTCAGTATCTATAGTTCTGTTCCTTTCCCTGGAGTAGCACTGTATTAGTCTTCATCCAAAGCAGCTCTGTGAAGTAGCTGAGCACATGGCTGAATTTATGCCAGAATTTAAACCTGCTTGGGTTACACTGGACCTCGACTGTAAGGGTGAAATTCCATCCCATGGCTGGCTGGGGGTGGAGCACCCAGACCAAAGCAAGCTCTACTGGTGGAATACCAAAAGGGGCAGGAGAGGGAGCTGTCCAAGATGGAGCTGGAACCAAGAAGAAAGGAGAGATGGAACATGGAGAGTTCCCACTCTTTTGGGGCTGTTTTTGGTGTTGGCGAGCTCTAGCAGTTATTGAAATTGGGATGAAGATGGAAAATGGATTAATACCCTGAACTGTTAAAGTCATGCTGCGTGTGATTGTATCTGCTATGGCTGTTAATCATCACAGAGTTTTGTATGTAACTCTCATCTTGAACAAAAGTGGCATTCTAGTCCTTTCTGTCCTTACAATATGCTGACCTTCTGCTTTTGACAGCACCATTTTCCAGCTCCTTTTCAGATATCTTAGATTCCATGGGAGTGGTGCCACATCCTTCTGAGCACCTTAAAAGCAAGGCCTCTCATATGCTGGACTCACTTCATTTTCCTTGCTGTTCTTCAAAAGACATGGACATCCTGTGATAAATGCAAGCAGCCAGGGTAGCATTCCTTCCAAAATTAAGGCTGCATCCAGGGGGGAAGAGACATTGTGCTTCTAAACCAAACCTAACTGAGTTTAAGCTGCAAGTAGTAGAACAGAGAGTGAACAGGTGTGATGTGCATTTTTTCACCCTGAGGCCTGGGGAGAGGGAGTTGATGTCTTTCAATTGAAATTGATTTAAATTTCAACTTAAACTGATCTCTTTGAATTTAAAGAAAATGTTGTTTTCTCTCAGTGCCTAAGTTGTTTGTTGGGAGCCATGAAGATTTTAAGCTCAATCTTGGAGCTTGCTTTGTTCTAAACTATCACCTTGGAGGCTTTTTTCAGATTTCCATATTAAGAGTCAGCAGAACTGATAACTGGAGCATTTCTTCTGCACACTTGCACAGTAGTGCTCTTTTAACATGGTATCATGATTTTTGAGGCTCTTTTTGGGAGATAGCTAACTAGAGCAGCTTCACTTATTTACCCAAGGTGAGGCCTGCAGCTGGTTCTCTCAGAAACAGATAAATTTTTTAACCCCCACAAGTTTCCTATTGGAATGAGGAGTATTTGCCCTCCAGTAGGTTTTCTTATCTGTATTTTTTTCACTCCTTGACCATTGAAAAGTAATTCAAAACCTTTGATTAAATGAGGAGGTGGTAGGTTGTTTCCTTTGACTTATGGTAGCTATTTGTCAGGAATTATTTTTATATATTTACCCAACTACTGTTTCATTCCCTTTGTATTCTACATGGAGAGAATTCTGTAGTTTACTGGAAAGAATGAAGATAGATGAGATTCTTCTGGTTCTTTCTAGCAGACCTTCTTATATACCATTCTTTGGAGAAAGGCAACCAAGTTGCATTCCTTCAGGAGCAATTCAGACCAGTGAGAGTCCCTGTATTCACGTTGAATGGGCATTTTAGACTAATTAAGCAAAATCATTTGATGCAGTTGAAAATTGGAATATTTTTAACCCATCTGTGGATCTTTGGCTGTATGTATGTCTCTTAAGTTTGTAAACCTTGGCCCAAAGCATGGAATTGAAAACTTGGGAGTCAACCAAATCTTCCCACACAGAACCCCCACCAAAGATGCATCAAAGGGCCACCTTAGGTATACTTTACATGGATGGTAGAAAGTTTGATATTATGTCAGTGTTCAATTGAACAGTGGCTCAGTCTTTGGAAATGTGACCTGTGTAAGCTGTTTACAGGTCAAAACAGCAGAGTGAGCTATTGGACAGTCTGTTTTACCAATCACATTTTATGCCTGTTTGCAAGGAATGGTAACCACCTGTTGTTGTTCAACAACAGTGACTCTTGCTCAGTAGATAACCTAGGTTTTTATGGCAGAGAATGTAGATGATGGAAGGAATTTTGAAGTTATTATGTTACTATGCACACCTGCCTGTGGGCTCTGAACAAAATCTGATTGTCATGATGAATAAACATGCAAGTCTAAAGCTGGTTTAGCTTCATTTCAGTCACGCTATTTTAAAGATTGCATCATCTGTTCTAGAAATTCCCTGCAGCCTAACACACTTGGAGTCTCCCTTCCTGTGGGTTGTAACAAAAATGCCTCCAAACCCACTTGTTTTTGTTTTTTTTCTTCTCACACCCAAATTATTTTGTGATAATTGGGAGGTTTTCATGTCTTCTGAGCAGTTTAGGGAAAGATTGCAAAAATGTAGGAAAAGAAGCGGGTTTTAGTTACATGAGAGTAAGTGAAGAAGCAGAAGCAAGCCAAGGCAGTTATCTTATCTAATGAGACCTCTGAAGAAACTTTAACAGAAATGTAGAGGAGTAATTTCTGGAAAGAGTAAAACTGTGGCCCATAACTGCTGTATATAGTTGGGACTTCTGTTTTCATCAAGTGTTATTTTACCTGTCCTTTAGGAGAGGTGGCTTTTATATGAGCCTTGCTGTTGGCACTTTGTGAATTTAAATTTAGTCTTCAACTGTTGAATAGGGGGTGCATGGAGAATGGAAACACAGTTTAATCACAGCAGCAAGCACCCATTTGGTTCTCAAGCTGTGTAGAGTGATGGGATAGCAGAGTACATGGAAACACAGGTCATAGAATTGTTTAGGTTGGAGAAGACCTTTAAGATCATCAAGCCCAACTGTTAATGCTGCCAAGTTCCCCTTTAAACCATGGCCTTAAGTGCCACATCTGCACATCTTTTAAATATCTTCAGGGTACACAAATAGATGATGGAGGCTAAAGAAAATATGATGTTGCTTTTGTTCAGCTGACAAACGCTCTGTTACTGAAGCTTGGACTCTGCTTCCCACCCCACTAAAAAAATGCAATTCTTGTTACTTTCAGAGTGTTTTTTTACTATATAATGTTGAGAGAATAGCAGGAAAGTTGGAGTGTTAATTGTTATTCCACTCACTAAAAGCAGTAATGAACAGTTTCCAATATCTCTCTTTCTCCAGGCACGCAAACGAACGGCCTGGACTTTCAAAAGCAGCCTGTGCCTGTCGGAGGAGCAATCTCTACAGCCCAGGCCCAGGCCTTCCTTGGGCACCTTCATCAGGTAAGAGAAGAGACATTTCAGACAGAGGAGCTCAGCTGCTCTATTGTGTTCCATGTTCTCTCTCTCTGTGGATGATGGAGAGTCATTTGTTGGAACATAAATCTGGGTACACCACCTGGTTAATGAGCGTGGATGGGAAAAGTCCTAATTGTGGCATTCACTTCATTGCATTAGGCTGCAGAACATGTCAAGATAGGGTGAGACCTCTTGGAGAGAACTGCAAAACACATTTTTGGTGACTTGAGAATGCCTAATTGTTGTGGTGTGGTTTTGAGTTGGTTTTTTGTTTGTTTGCTTTGTTGTTGTTGTTTTAACTTAATAGAGTGACCACATTGAAAGGTAAGAAAAAATTTAACATTTTTAGGAAAGGATTGTATTGGCCCAATGGCTGCCAAGGTTCCAAAACTGTCACTTGCCTAGTTAAAAATACTCTTACAGATGAACTACAAGGAAAGTTGATTGTACTTACTAAGCATAGATGCCTTGTGAGGTTTTCTTTTTTTGCAAAAAAGTTATTTCGGTGACCTGTTTGTCAGATGATATTCAGACTTCTAATACTATCCCTCTGTTCTGCTGCTGCTGTGTTTAGGGAATCAAAGCTGAACTTCAGATGCAGGCTGAAGCAAAATGGGGCATCCCTAGGTGAAAAGAAGTATAAGGGGCATTTTTTTGTAGTTTTTTTATCTGTTCGCACTTGATGTATGAAAACAAATGTCCTAATTTCTTTCCCTTCCTCTGCACCAAGTTAAACTTTAAAATACTGTACCTAATTGGATGACCTTGAATGTTTGAGGTCTGAGGTTGCACAGTTATTGTGGTATAATTGAAGTACTGAAGCTTTTATGCCCTCTTTTAAGAGCTCTGAACTGCCGTTTTATTGTATGGAACATTCCACACGTCTTGTCACATAATTGCAATTTTCCTAGCAGATTGGTTTATATAGGACTAAGGGAGTGCCACTGTTTGAATTTGCTGAACCAATAGGCTGTTGTAGGCTGCCTTTATGTGGAGAGAAGCTGACTAGTTTTTATGGCTTGCCAGTGTGTGTTTAACATGGAGACAGATACAGCTGTTCTGCAGAATTCTGTGTGTTTGTTTTAGACTTCGTTTTGTTCCATAGATTGACCCAGGACAGTAATTGAGTTTTGCACGGTGCTTTATCCTGCTTTGGAAATTTATTTATTTAAACAGTCGTCAGGATCTTTATAACTTCATGTTTGATAAAGTGTGATTCATTTCTTGAAACTGGTTCAAAGGAAAATCTCAGGTATTCTTTTATTCACCTGCAGGTGTGTGGAAATCTATTGTCAATCTGTCCTCTGGTAGTGAGGCTGCTGTTAGTGGGGTGTTATTCAACCTTAACACACAGTGCTTTGCTCTAGACTAATGCAAAATACTGGGCTGTAGGCAGCATTCAGCATTTCTAATTTGGAAATGTTGGCTGTGTGGTGAAAGGGATGTCCAAATTGCATTCACAGAGATTTTCAGCAATGTGCTGGCTGTACCTGAGCAATCAATATGTATTTGTAGTCTTTTATGTGGTGTTTGTGTAATTTTAAAGTATTATTTTGAGTATATAGTTTGGATGTCAGGGTGCTATTATTTAGGCTATTCTCTGCTGTTAATCCATGGTAAAAGCACAGATTACATGGACTGTGTCAAACTGTATTTTGCTTCTGATGAGGAGGGGCTTTGCTGGGACTGTTTGCTTTGATGTAGATCATGCTTAGTATGTCCAGTACCTTCATCTAAAGCAGTAGGAAATATTTCCAAGGTGACTCTTCCAAGGTTGCCTGTTCAAAATATTCAGTTATTAATTTCATGTACTGCAGTTTTTCCTGTGCCTGAAAATATGTGGACTTTTCTGTGTGGGGAGCATATAGAGGTCCTCCATCTAGAGGCAAGAGTGCTACATTTTGCTTTGCTTTATTGTATCCTTACATGTCACCTGGTTTTCAAATGAGCAGCGGTTTTCAAACATGTCCAGAGATGGAATTCTCTGCAGGCTGTTACTCTGACCTTTGAAAGTGTTGGTAATTAATTACAGAACATTCCTTCTTCATAACTAGGGGTGCTGGTAGAAACTAGGCGAGACTGATTCAAATGGGTTTCAGTAAATGAAAAGATAGCATTTTTTGTACATTTTCCTCATTAGAGATAAAAAGCACTCCAAAAATCTCACTTTCTGAATCATCCATTTTTCCTTGCTGCTCACCCACAAGACCACCTTTGGGCCTGTTAATAACAAACATCAAATTCAAGTTTTAAGTGTACCTGAATCAATACAGCCTTTGTAAAGTGTCTCCGGTGCTCTGTGTTGAGATGTTTTTTTCAGTGGCTGAGGGCTGCAAATACTTGAACGGGTTAATTTTAGGGAGTGTGGTCGTGCTCTGGGTTCTGTGCTGGGCACGTGCTTGCTCATGTCAGAAAGCTGGTGAGAGCAGTGGTGGGGTGAGACCCGTTCTGAAATGGGAGTAGGATGTCAATGAGTGGAGCTTAATGCCCTGCCCTGGAGCCTGGATTTTTCCAGCAGGAATAGGACTAGTTGGCATGTCCAGTTCAATATGCTCTGTTTCAACTCCATCCATAATATCTACATCCTTAGGCAGGGATACCTTCAGTAAGAGGTAGATAAACAGCATCGTGAAAGAGTCTTACACATCTGTTTCAGCCTGGAGTATAACCCCTGTTCCACTGATTCAAGTCTTAGAGGGTCATGCTCTGTTATAGGGGGAGTTTTTTTGGAATGTGGGTGGGGAGATTGTTTTTTTTTTACATTATTAGTTTTCTGTGGATTCTACATTATTTCATTTCCATTTTTGCACTGTTGTAGGTCCAGCTCGCTGGAACAAGTTTACAGGCTGCTGCTCAGTCCTTAAATGTACAGGTAAAGACAGTTACCTTCTGCTGCTCATCCTTCTCTCATCCCAAACAGCATCAGTAGAGATAGTTCTTAACCTGTGATACATTACTCAGTTTTTTTCAGTCTGACTAGTTTGGCAAGTGATAGGTATGCAGGAATAACATTTCTACAACTGTAAATCAGGTTCAGGATTCGTAAGCATTCAGGCTCTGGAGTTGTTTACAACTTGGAGTAACCATAACTTTATGCTGAATTTTAGTTAGTGTGGTATCATGCAAACCTTAAAACTCCAGGAATATTTCTTGTTCTTCTGCTTATTAACTTGCTTTAAACATGTAGTGAGTATTACTTAGCAATCTGTCCTTACTTCTGGTAACTGTATATAGGAATACAAGGTAGCATTAACTGTATAAATATGGCTAGTTCAGACTGCTTGTGTAAATAACACACAGCGACTTCCAAGAGTAATTGTTGTTTAATAATGTACGTGAGACAGCAAAGCTTTCAAACTTTGCTATGCTGCTGAACACTTCAGTTTATCTGTTAACATTCTACTTCCACTCTGTACTATATTAAGGGGCAAGGGATGCAGTTTTATTGAAAACTGGTTTCAGTATTGCATGTTATTAAAGAATGTAGGTAGTGCATTACATGAAATGCAATAGAATGTGGACCCACTTATACATAATAACAATTTGGAAAGAAGAGGAGGTATAGTGACCTTCCTTTCTAAGAGGAAGGAGGCAGAAAATTGCCTTGGTTGCCATGGTAAACTTCCATCCCTGAGAGAGATGTTGGCAAACAGGCTGTATCTCCAGTGCAGAATGTTTACAGTCCTGTGCTGTAATTATCGCTCAATGACTGGCAGAATTAATCAGAGCCTTTATGTTAATTAGCCCGCTCTGCAGTCCCCAAAACAGGTGGTGGAAAATATGCAAATCTATGCAGAATTGTAATGTTCTGCATAACCAGTTTTAATTATCATAAAACTCTCTCCCCCTCTTCATGCACTTGAATTTCCTCCCTCATGTCTTCACAATTTCTTCTTTTTAAAAGAAACAAACAACCAAACCACAAAAATAAATCAAAATAAACTTGAATCTTTTAAAATAAAGCAGTATTCAATTAAATAAATGCATTGAGTATTTAAAAGCACTGTATATATTATATATCTTGCTGTAGGTAAAGAAACCTGTGAGGATTTTTGAAAAAAGGATCTGTACAAGCCAACAGTATGATGACTTAGAGGTACAGGATGGAGACAGAGAAAATGGAAACACAATCTCCTTTCCCTCGTTCCATTGTTCAGGATTTTAGGCAATGAATAATTTTAACAACCTTCCCTTTCTTCATGGCGAAAGGTAGCGTCAGCTTCAGTTGCACGGTGTAAAATGAAGTGAGACCTGAAAATAATGTCAGAGAGTTCCAGGAGACCAGAGAGCCTCTTTGTTTTCTTTAAGCTGCATTACCTACAGACGTGTCTCAGCAATCGTAGCTGAGATGGTGGGCACACAGAGCCATTGCTTAAACACACTCTTAAAATAAACCCAAGGGCTTTTCGTATGCAGATGAAAGATTTTTATTGTGCAGTGTTGAGATAGCAGCGTCATACATTAACATCTGTTTTACACTATAAAGAGTTGTATTTTTTTTTGACTAGTCTAAATCTAATGAAGAATCTGGGGACTCTCAGCAGCCAAGCCAGCCTTCCCAGCAGCCTTCAGTGCAGGCGGCCATACCCCAGACCCAGCTCATGCTGGCCGGAGGACAGATCACCGGGGTAAGAGTTACCCAGGGATGCTGCAGTCCCACACAGGTATCATTGAGGGCATTGCTACTGCCTTTAATTCACTATGAACTTCAGTGCAAGGGGCAACGGGAAATATTTGGCTACAAAAATAAGGAGACTGGAATATTTGGGGTTGGTCGCTCAGTATTTGCTTCTGAACATTAACAACAAAGAATTCTTTCTCTCTGTTCTCAATATCCCTTCTGACCCTGCAATGAAATTAAAACCTGTTGTTTTACAACAGTTACAAATAAGACAGTCACTGATGTCATAAAGGCAATTTTTTTTTCAAGATTAAAATGAGGCATGGGAGACCAAGACTGAATCTTATAGCTGAGTGAAGAAGAAAAATTATGGGAATTGTTAATTTTTCCTCTTCTCTAACACATTTCTTTTTAAGTAACTCTATTAGTACTTTCCTTAAGCCTGTTGAACCCTTTTGTTCTAACCTAATGATTTTGAGGGGGTTTTAATTACAGCACTTTGGGAGCAAATATGGGATAAATGTTGTTTTAGACTTTCTGGTGTTTCTGAATTGTTGTAAAGGCTTTCAGTCATTTCAAAAAAGAGCAAGTTTTGTGAATGGGCTGGCTAAAGAATTTGCTTCCCCATAATCAGCTTTGCAGTATAAGAGTTTGTGTGTTAATAAGCTTAGGGCAATTGCTCTGACAATATATTTATGATTTCAAGTGTTAGGTTAGATCATCCCTGCACTTGCATGAAATGACTTCTTAATCTCAGGCTCAATTGTTAAATCTTCTCCTATGTTACTATGTAAATAAACATCCTATTTAGTTTTCAGTTTAGCATTGAAAGTTTTAAAAGTGAGACTGTTTCAATGTGTTGTTAAAACCTGGCATATTTTATTATTTTTTGTATTCTCAGAAAATACTGGTTTGTTTTAATTCATGATTGTCTGCTGTAGTGAAACATTCAAAACTCCAGGCCTATGCAGATACGGGTTGTAGTAAATATGGGCATCAAGATTCATTTACATGTAAAGGAGAGACTGCTGCCACCTGTTCCACAGAGATAATGTGTGCTTGGGAAAGGGAAGGGATGTAAAGTTGCCAACTCTATTCTATTAAAAAAAAAAAAAAGGCAGATGGGGAGACTTGGAGAGAAACAAATGGAGCTCATGTTCTTTACTTATATCTTAGGGCATAATGGAAATGATGGAATATGGCAGGGATTCATGCTAATGTGAAGCAGCTGGGGCGTTATCAGTTTGTTCAGTAGCCATAGCCAGCGTTCCTGCTTCACATTCATCTGGCTAATCACTTGCTGTTCTGGGTGTAAATTTCCTTTCAAATCCTGGCAATACCGATTCTTTTCTTTTGCTTGCTACTTAATTGCTTTTTCCCTGAAACTCCTGGTAGAGTTGTGAGGAAAACTTCGGAGCAGAGTTAGGTTCTGTAGGTTCCAGTAAGCGCAAATGTTGGTGGTGGTGCAGTTTGGTTTGTGTCAGGCCTGTGGTAGGTTGGTTCCCACACTGTGTTGAGTAGCCAGCTGTCCTTCATTAAGGCCAGAGCCAGTGGAATAGCCCTAGGATTGCCTGGTTAACATAAGTAGTACTGAGCTATCTAATGACTTTGTAGCTGAAGTGGCTCTTCCCATTATTAATGGCTGTGTTTTCTAATTGTTTATAGCTCACGTTGACGCCAGCCCAGCAACAGTTATTGCTCCAACAGGCGCAGGCCCAGTTGCTGGCGGCTGCAGTGCAGCACTCAGCCAGCCAGCAGCACAGCGCTGCTGGTGCCACCATCTCGGCCTCTGCTGCGACGCCGATGACGCAGATCCCTCTATCTCAGCCAATACAGATTGCACAGGTGAGCCTTGAGGCTTGAGAGGGTGGAAAACAAAGGAGGTTTTGGACTGATTGCACCATTCGAATGAAATCTGTTGTTCCTCGCTCAGTGAGTTGCTAGAGTCCTCGAGTGTTGGTAGTCTTTCCTTGTGCATTGTTGGATGGTGAGGTTGGAGTTTGATAGTCTTAGCGAGGAATGTGTGCCAGCTGCTCCTCATTTCCACTGGGCTTCTGGGTTTGTACCAGAGTCTGAGTGGATGCTGTGTTTGCTGAATTTTCCTCCTTGTAGTTAGCATGAGGAAGGAGAAAAAAGGGTATGGAAAGCTGCCCTGTTGCTTTCTGATACAAGGCTGGCGACCTGGTTTCAAGGAACAGCATGGCGACCCAAACTCTCCAGGGTCGCTCGGGCCTATGAAACACACAGACACCAATGTGGTGGACGGTCAAAAGGCTTTTATTATCTCTTCTCGTGGGGTTTTATAATCTAGGGGTTTTCTACATCATAAGGGGTCTGTCTTTACTATCTATGGTTAGTAAGGGGTGGAAAGTTACTGGCATCTGGTTTAGGGGGCTGCATTCTTATGTTAATTTTCTTATCTAAGGGGACAGGGGCCCTGCCTTCCCATAACATCGCAAAATCTTCCGAACACCTGACCCTATCTACCACAGCCCACAGAAGTTGCACTTGTTGAGACCTGCATGGATGAGAAGTGATGCCTGTGTATCAAAAGGATGCTTGTCAGACCTAAATGGTGCTTGTTAGAAGCAAAATGATGGAGCTGAAGAATGGCAGTTTGACTTGACCCGTTTGTGTGCTATTTTGGCTTGGTGTTTAATGCTGCAGGTTCCATGACCAAGAACGGGCACTCCTGTGTGTCTGGAGAGAAACTTGGACAATGAGTCTGGTGTTGGAGTCTCTCCAGTCTCATGATCTGGTACTAAAGACTTGTCAGTTCTGAAGAACTGCTCTCTGTGGATGTTCTGCTTACTAGAAGCAGGAAGGGACCTCCTGGGTCTTCCAGGGCTGGCTTAATTCAGTGTGGAGATTGCAGTGGCACTAACTCTGTACTTGAGTACTGTGAGCAGGGGAATGTCTTGCTGATGCTGAGGTCCATCTTTCCATAGATTAAAGCTCTTGGTACACAATAATAGTTTTCTTAGTCTAGCTGTGCAAAGTGTGTGGGGTATATAATCTTCTAAGTTGCTGCTTCATAGACTGACCAAGTTCTTTAAGACTTGTCTGATGCTTTCTGTTCAGGCTATTTTTTCTTGCATTCAGCTGGGATGAAGTGTCCAAAAAGTGGACATAAGGTCTGATTAAGGACAAGAATGGAAATGTTACAATTGTCTGTGAAGTCCGGTGGTGAAATGTTCAGTCCTTTACTGTGCTGGTCCACTAGCTGAATAACAGCAGCCTGGCTGTGCTATCAGGTTTCTGTTAGTTGAAGTGACAAACTTTTGTGGTGTTGGTCTAGAAGTTCTGACCTCTGTGGCTGTCCTTGGAGAGGCCAGAGTGGTGCCATCCTGTTTTTAAAAAGCAAGTGCTGATATTGCTGTGTTGGTGAGATTCCTCCCACTAAAGCTCTTGTTGCACTGAGGGAAGTCACATCACCAAGTAATATCTTTTTTAGCTAAGGAATCCACTTGACTGGCATGATGTAGAGATGACTGAAGGATGTAGCATTCAAGGAAACTTGTAATTCTCAAGATCCTATCTCAATTTTGTTTCTTCCTACTTCCTACTATCTGTAGGCGATAGTACACACAGATTTCAAGAGGATGGGCAATGTCCTTGTCAAGGAAGTTGTTGGTTATAGCTTCTGACATCTTCCATGCACCTGCCACAGAGTTCCCACTTGATGGGATGTGAGTCTTTTAACATATATGTATGTAAGCAATCCACAGGCGTGCCTCTCCTCTTCCAGATGTGCAGCTTAGGACAGCAAGGTCTGCTTCACTGAAGTCTGGTGGGCTAAAATTTCCTCTTAACAAAATCTGTACCTTGAACTGTCTGGCCTTAGGTTTGTCAAACAGGCCACCAAAGCAGTGGATACCAGTGTGATGTGTGTGTGAGATGTTTCTAATCCTGCTCTCCTACCTCAGTGCAAAGCTCTGAAAATGTGTGAAGCATTTACAATTACTAGTTTTGTACTGGCTTTTTCTCCAGAACTTAGAAAATCTTCAGAGAAGTGTTTGAGAGGAGTTGAAAATATCAGGCATGTGCTGTCAAATAAGAGTTTCTGAAGGCAGCATTGTCTGATTTGTGCACAGAGTGAGCTAAAGGCTCTCTGAAAAATAGTGTGTGATCTTGTAGTTGCCATGTGCAGAACAAATTAAAGTTGTACTTGTTTTCTGACGTTTCTAATTACTTAAATGTTTGACTTTACAATTAATGTCTTTTAGGATAAGTTATTTTGATACATAAATGAGCTTGCTTGAATCTTGTTAACTGCTCCTCATGATGAAAGAGCAGGGCATAAATTGTGCAGGTGTTGGATATAATTTGAGGTACTTATGAAAAACATCTACCATCTAGGTTCATGGGTAGATAGCACCATGCTTTTTGATCTGTCTTGGCAAGGATTTGTAAGCAGTGCTCAGCTTTGTTTGTGTTGCTATTGTAAATATATAGCTGATTATACAAATAGCTGAATGTTTGTTTTAATTGATGGTTTTTGAATAATTGATTAACTGGCAGGTCTCTGCAGCAGGGGGATTACCATATTTATTTTAATTAACTAATTGCAAAAGCATTACTTCTTTAATGTGCACTGCAGTTCACGTAAGGTATCTGCTGCAGCAGCCTGGTGAGGAGCTTGTGCTGCTCCTGCAATGACACTAAACAGTTTTGTTTCAACTTTTGGGGTTTTTTATAGACTTCCTTGTTTTCAGCATCTAGGCTCTGTATTTATATGAGGTAAATCTCAAAATGGGTCAGATGCTTAAGTTTGTGCTGAAGCTGTAATTGGAAATAATGGTATTGAATTTAGAAATTTAGATTTTTTTTTTAAACAAAAAATCTTCCTCACAGCAAGACATAGCACTTGACAGATTATTCTGCTGAGGTAGGATTTGGATTGTTTTGATCTTTCTAAATTGCTAGGCAGCACCAGAAGACATGCATGTCTCCCTGAAAGTCTTTCCATCTCTTTCTATGTGCTTGTGCTAGCATACAGATTTTAACACTGAGGAAAAAAAAAATCAGTATAGGAAAACAGTGTCAGGTTTGTTTGTGTGTTTGCTATTGGGAGATTTATTGTAATGGTATAATTAACTGAATAAAAAAACTTTCCCAAGGTGGAAATAAAGTTGAATTTCAAATGCATTTGAGAGGCTGGTAGGGCTACTTAGGAGTGATTAGCCTTGGAGGTATCATTTTCATTTTGCGTTGCAGAATTATATTTCTGTATTTAAACAAGACTTAGCCAACATACCATTTACCAAGGCAGATGCACAGAATAAGATTGCTTATATCAGTTCTCCCTGAGGCCTCAATTTAAAAACAGTTTTCTCATATTAAAGTGTAAGAGCCTGATGATAAGAGCTGTCATGTCTTGGCTGGGTAGCCAGTGTTATGAATACCATAGTCTTAAACAAAAAGCTCTCCTCTTCCTTTGATCTTACAGATACACTGCCACTGTTTCTTTGTATTCTTTCTTGCATGTAACTCCATCTCCTGTGGGGGTGCTTCAAATCATCTGAGATCTCCTTGGTCATCTGGGGTGATTTCATTTCTTTGCTTTTGATTGGGAGAGGTCCTTAACCTGTCTGTTTTTCCAATGATACTTTTTTCTTCCACGGTGTCTTCCCAACTCTTCCTTTTGTGTTTATGTTTTTTTTTCTTTTATATACCTGTATTTTCATCCTGCAGCCTCTCTTCATTTCCTTTTCTTCTGCCCAGTGTTCACAACCTGAGTCAGCTTGCCCAGCTCTTCACATTTCTGTTTTCAACTCTGCATCCAGTCCTTACATCCATTCCAGTATGAGCCCCCTCTGAGCTGGAGGGTCAGCACAATCTGCAACCAGCTGAGCATTGAAAATCACTGAATAAATGAGTGGAGATCTGTGTTGTGTTGAGCTCAGGGAGTAAGAGGTTTTGGTAGCAGTTCTGACCCATGTGATGTTAAGATATGAAGTCATAAGAAACATGGAGTTCCAGGATAGAACTGAAGTAATTATTGCTCTCTTCCAAGAGGGAATTTTGCCTTGATTTCTTTGGAATAGTTGCATTATTTCTGAAATTTTCTGAAAGCAAACAATACTATTGACTTTAAAACCACTTTTTTTGGTCATGAACACTTTTTACAATTTTAGCATTCTCTTATAAAATGGAAGTTTCCATTTCTTAAAGAGCATTGCTTTATCAATCCATCTGGTGTCTGTCTACCATATTATTACACTGCATGCTTTTGACTTAACAGGGCTAAGTAGCCCCAGTGATTGATGACCAGTGTCTGTGTAATGCAGCTTAAGTAGTCGTTTTCTTATAAAGCCTGTCTATGATCTCATAAATCAGTGGACTCCCTATTTTTTCCCTCCCTAGTCTTCCTTTCTGACATTCCCCACCCCTCATCTCCAGAAGGAGATTGTTGCAACTTCCAAGTTACAGTTTGAACAGATTGAAAATAATGCATTGTGTAAGAAAGAATTTCTCTTTGTCAGTCTGTCTTGACTGCTCATCTCCAAATGCACTGCTGGCAGTGAATGTCCTGTCCCATCCTCTGGCTGAGCAGGCTGTGGGAGTGCTCAGTAACCTGCTCAGCCCAAGGAGCAGCTTAAGGAGCAGCTCTTTGTTCCTCTGGTTCACTGAACTCAGGTGTGTTTGGGGCTGTGGGAGATGAGCAGCTCCAAGCAGCCACACAGGCACTGCTGAACATTTCTCTGCAAGCAGGGACCTGAGTGCCTTCCCTGAAACAGCTTTGGGGGAGTCTGCTTGGTTTGCTTTGTGTAATGGGAGGTTGCAAGTGTGGGAAGTATTTCATTCAGGCTTTTTTCCACCTGTTTGGTGAGGATTTTGAAATAGATTCTTCCTGGAAGGATGGAAAAAATCCAATAAGTGTTGTTTAGATCGTTTTCATGGATTACCACTGTTATGTTGGCTGACTTCACAGTGTGTTTTTTAAATTTCAGTTGCTCTTGTTATTGTGTTGTTTGGAGATGAAAAGAAAAAGGCTGTTTAGGGGGGAACGATTTTTAAGCAGTTTTCTATGTTTTCATTCTCCAGATAAATGTCAGGTTGAAGTATTTTTCTTGAAAACCTCAGTTTCTCAGAGACTAACATTTTACATTGAGACCTGTCATTTAGAATTATAGAAAATTAATTAATAAATATAGAAAATTAATAGAAGTAGTGTTCTTCAATAATGCAGTGTTTTGTATTATTCCTTTTAACCTTTCATTATAGCCATATCTATTAAGCTTATTGTAATTTGTTTCAGAACAAATGGAATATATTTACTAATTGAGTTAGCTACTTTCTGAAATTTGAACCAAACAACCAGAGTGCAAACAAGGAATCTTTAATATTTTGCTTCCTTGTTGTTGATTCGAATGGTAATTGCAGACTGTTGTTACCAAAAAAAAAAAAAAAAAAAAAAAAAGCTCCCAGCTAATATGCTTGATTTGTAGCAGGGTTCCATGCTCAAAAAATAAGTTTGAGAGATCTTTGTGTTGATAAGTTTAATGGATTTGAAAACTCCTGCATTTGTGGAGGAAGGAAGATTGATTTGTTTGTTTGTGTTTTGTTTTTAAAGCAGAACAGTTCTGGATATACTTTGCTGGGTTATTTAGTAAATAACTTTGGTTTTATGAATGAAAGTGGAATTCAAATTGCCATTTTAAAGGATGTTCAGTAGCAGGACTTCTGCTGTGTTTTACATCTACTTTTTTCTCTAAATGTTGGAGTATAGCTGGCTGATAGGAAATCTTATATTGGGAATTATTGCTGACTTACATGTCTAACACACAGCTCTTTCTTTTCTTTCTTTTTTTTTTTCCTTTTTCTTTTTACTTTTTTCTTTTTTTGTCTCCTCTCTTTTTTTTTTTTCTTTTTTTTTTTCTCCTGGTTTTTTTTGGTCTTCTTTTTTTTTTTTTCCCCTTCCCGTTTCCTTAAGGATTTGCAGCACTTGCAGCAGCTTCAGCAGCAGAATCTCAACCTGCAACAATTTGTGTTGGTGCATCCAACAACCAACTTGCAGCCAGCACAGTTCATCATCTCACAAACGCCGCAGGGGCAGCAGGGTAAGTGCTCCTTGCCACAAAAGCAAACCATACACAGCATTTTTTAGGGGAAAAAGTGAAACTCACGTGGTTCATACCAGTGCCCAGCCTGCTCCCAGCCAGCTTTTTCCCCCTGGGTTTATATCCTGAGTATGAGACTGGGTGGTGTGGAATATCTTTGTGCAGTTTGGGTCAGCTGTCATGGCTCTGTACCCTCCCAGTCTGCTTGCTGGTGAGAAGCTGAAAATTCGTCCTTGACTCTAAATACTGCTTGGCAATAACTAAAACATCAGTGTGTTATCAACATTGTTCCCATCCAAAATCCAAATCACAGCACTGTACCAGCTGTTAAGAAAATTAACTCTATCTCGGTCAAAGGCAGGACAGACTGGGAAAAGATTACAAAATCAAAAGTCCTTGTGGGAGTCTGGAAAAGTGCTAAGCCTAAAGAGCAAACAATAAATTTTGTCTAAACTGAACTAATAATTAACACCTTGGGAAAAGAGCTAGAATGCTGGATTTGTGTAACAGCTCTTATAATAATATTTTGGCAATGCACTGGGTATGACTTGCATGCCAAAGACAAGGCAGTGGTAGGTGGTGCTGTGCCAGAGCAGTGAAGTTGTTGTACAGTAGCTTTGTTCTGAGGACTGATGTGTTCAGGCTGCAATGCATCACAGTGCTGATTGCACCCCATTTGTTGATGCCCACAGAAAACTGCATTTAGCCATGGCTTCTTATGCTGATATACTCCAATGGCCTTTTTTCCCCCCTTTCTCTTCTACATGAACTCTACTCAGTTGTTCAGGTCTGGTAATCCAAAGATTCTTGCTCAGAAGGCAAATCCTGTTATGCTTGAAGAGTCCTGCAGAGCCTGGCTGTCCTATAAAGCAGCTCTTTGCACCTCATTTTTTCCTGTTCTTTTCAATTTTTTCATGCATCATTCCTTCTTACATACTATGACTTGGATAGAACTGGCTTTCCATTACACTGAAGGGCTCTTACTGTCTGAATGCTCTCACATTTGAATAAAGGGTTAGTCAAAATTACCTTCCTTTTAATAGGACTTGATTTAGGAGAGATTTTATACCAGCACTGGAAGAAAATGGCTGAAAGGCTATTCTTGAGAGCATTTAGTGATGGACTGCTTTCTTAAAATGAAGCAGAACTTGTAAACTTAACATACTCTACTAGAAGAAATCAAAGCACTAAAATTTACTTCAATAATTCTTCAAAATAGGTGCTTGGGGTTTTCTTTTTAATATATTTTTTTAAGAAAACAGCAAGCACAAAAGCATTGTTTTGAAAAACTCGTTGGTATTGTTGTCTGCCTACATTTTGAGATAAATTCTTGTGATTTTATAAAATACCTTTGAAGATGCTTTACAGAAAGGAAAACTAAGAGAAGCACATTGCATTCATTCCCCAAAATGAGTTGTTTGAATTACAGAAGGGAAGACTTTCTTGTTTGCTTAAAATCTTCTGAAGTAGAATAAGTACTAAATGAGATTTTCACAGCACCTTTTCCAGAGGCCATCTCTGAAAAATCATTTCTTCAGTACAATTGAAGAGCTGCATATTGCTGTCCTCAGTGACGCAGTGGAGGTACAGACATCATGTTTTACTGGTAATGTGCAGCCTGGACAACTGAATAGCTCAAAAATGTAGGAAGATTTATATGCTGAATTCTGACCATAGGCCATTAGTGTGTGACAACCTTCCAAACTGAAATGCTTGAATAGATCTCATTTTCTTTATGAGCACTCAATGATAAAGCAACATGTGTGTCATAATACCCCCTATATCACTTTTTGATATGTTTTTTTTTGCAGTGTTTCATGGTTATGGTTAGAAGATCTCAAACAGTACATTATTATTTATGAGAAAGATTGAGAAAGTGTGTATTGTTATTTTGTTATTTCCTGTTGCATCTGACTTTTCCATGTTGTTCATGTCCTATTGCTCCATTAGTCAGCTTCATAAAATAATAAATATTCTAAAGAAACTAGCATAGAATTTTTTTCAAAACCAATGGCATTCTTTTTTTCTTTTATGCTTCATTGGTATTGCATGGAGATTTATATATGTACACATTTAATAATGAACATAAAAATTCAGATTTGTGTCTAGATTATGTATTCTGGAAGAAACTTCTTGCTTTACAGACTATGCTACATATTTTGTGTATGCCATGTAGTCATGTAAATGAGAAACACTGTTTTTAAATGAGAAAAGTTTTGAGGGAAATAAGTGAAAAATAGTGTATCTAGACAAGATTATAGAAGATGTAAACATTTGGTGAAGAAAAATGTTTTACTTCAAGAGGCAAAGGGTACAGAGAAATGCAGTTATCAGCAATTGTATTTAGATTGTTGAAGGGATTTAACATCGTGAGCCGAGATTCAACTTGTGAAAAAATTTAGGAAATTCAGTACCTAAAATATTAATCAATAATTGGGATGTTATTCTGCTATCTTTCTTCAACACACACATTATAGCTCCCAGCAGCAGATAGGAAATTTTCCCCATAAATCCACTGCCGTATGTCTAACGTAGTCACCTTCCCTTTCCACACGATTTCTGGCTATTTAGGGGCTTATATGAAACAAATTTTAAAGTTCCCATTTTTCATGGCTGGTAATTGATAACATCATAACTGAAAGAATTGTTTCAAGCCTCAGCAGATATGGAGAAGATTGAATGGAAATAGAAATTTGGAACATTTTCTTATTCAGTGCAACTGTTGTTCATATTATTGTTAAAGTCACCAGCAGGAATGTAGCACCTTGTAATACCTTTTTATCTCTTGTATCTGCTCTTGTATCTAATAGAGCTGTCTCTAAAATAATCAATTTAACATCCCTTACTACAATTAGAGCTGCTTCTTAAAAATATTACCCTCATGAGGTGACTGTTCACCTTTTTACTTGTGAGATATTGCTAATACAAATCGTATCAGTAAAAATCTGAACGGAGGGGGAAATGGTGCTGTGTTTAATATAAATTAATCTTGCAAATAGGAGTTGTTGAGATCTAAGCAAAGACTATATCACAGTGGTGTTTAGAAATAGTACTTACAAAGAAAAATCCAGAAAGGAAAATGTGGAAGACAAGCTACTAATTAACTATAAACATTGAAACTGGATCTACCTAGTCTCAAGTTATCGCTATTTATTATTAAAGACTGCCTTTATGATTTTTTTTTTTTATTGTGAAGTTGCCTGGGCCAAATCCTATCCTGTTTTCTTTTTTCATACGTGTTATACAGACTTTGAGACCTCACTCATGTGGAAGTCCTTGTAATGGCTTTGTCTTGCAAGCTAACTTCCAGTGAGGGGATGAACAGCTTTGGCAGAGATAAAGCAGTCAAGTTCTTACATGAAAAAATTCACTCTTTTGGGAGATCAGTTTGGGATGAATTATGCATTATGCTTCTGGGCCAACTTTTTAAAAATTATGCTGAAAAAGTCTGTGCTTGAATGTTTGTTTTATCTTTTGTTTAATTTTAGATAGAACTGAAGCCCAGATCAGTCCTGAGGGACTCTTGGCTGGCAGGAAGAGTTTTTTGGCTTGGACCATTATTCATGCTGCTCTTAGACATTACAGGAAAAATCCTGCATGACAATAGATCTATTTACTATAACTATTAAAAAAAAAGACTCTAAACTATCATACTTCTGCACAGATCCTTATCTGCCTCCATGCAGTCATTCTTGTAGAGTGCTACCTAGGTGATTTGTGTACCATATTTAATGCAGTAATAGCACTAGACTCTTTAAACCCAGGACAGAGGATTAGGAATATGACCTATGTAAAGTATACAAGTACAATGGCAGCTTTTATAGGTTCAAAAATATCATGTGGGTTGGAAGGGACCTCTAGAGACCAGGTAGAATTGTTCAAAGCAGGTCCCATTACAGCTGCTATTCAACACCTTAGCCAGCTGAATTGAACATGTCCAATAATGGAGTTTCTGCAACATTCTCGAGTAACTGCCCCAACAGTTCACTGCTGTCATGGTAAAAAAAAAATTTAAATGGTTTTCCTATATCTAGTTGGAGTTTTCCATGTTCTGATAGCCATTGAATCTCATTACAGTGTACCCTTGAGCAGAGTCCCTTTCTGTCTTTGAAGAAAGCAGTAGGATCTCACCTTAGTCTTCTCATCAGGCTAAAAAACCAGCTCACTTACCTGTTCCATCCTGTTACCCTGGCTTCTGGCCTGTTGACCACTTCCCCATCTTGGGCATTGTCCACAGACCTGCTGAGAATCTATTTTGTCCCATCAGCCTACTTGGTAATAAAGATGTTAAGCAGTATTGGTGGCAGTGTGAGTCTTTAAGGAAACAGCATTGTTTGAAATGCCAGGATCTCAGCAGGTCCCTACAAGGTGTGTGTTTACTTAGAAAAAGCAGTGCTATGTGCTCTGTGAGTTCAGTCACTGAAGTTACTTTGGACCTCAGGGATTTCTTCTCAGAAAAGTAATGAAGGAGGAGCTCAGACTGGTTCAAGTCATGTCTTAAAAGAGCACAGCTGCAGCTGCCCACCCCTGAGAGCCATGGAGTGCCCAGTGTGTGTGCCTGAAAAGGCTGTGATCAGGGGGAGAGACATTTCCCAAATATTCCAGCTGCTTTCCCCATCCCCTAAAGTCAGCTGCAGGTTGAATTGACTTGTTCTGTCTCCAGTTTCTGCCTGTGACACCTTCTGTCAGCAGCTCTTACATAGGATAAAATTATGTAAAAACAGAGTCGATTAAACGTGTTCAGATTATTTTATACTGGTAATTCTATTATAATTACTTCAGACCATGTGAGTGAGAATAAAATTAGGAAGAGTGTAGTCATCTTGTGCTCTTTAGCAAAATTGTTAATGCCAGAAAAACATCCTCTGGGATTTCTCTGGGGACAGAAAGTCACAAAAGGCCAGTCCTAATTACTCTGATTGCAGTCATAAGACAAGTCCAGTAACTTGTAATCAATGGTGTTGCCAGTGACTAGAACTCAAATGTCATCACTGTTGGCTGCCTGGTTTTCATTTGTTTGTTTACAGCCCCTCTGTAGTGACAGTGTGATGGGTTTGCTCCTTTCTCTTTCAAGCTGTCAGTTTAAAACTCACTGTCACTGAATTAAGGTAAAAAACTGCACTTAGAGGTGACTGTTTACTAATTAATATTTAGATTTGGGCAGCTGAAATCATCTTTCAGGTGAACAAATATTTGCATTGTAAAAAGCAGTGTTTGGCTGTAGTAGGTGGCTGTCTTGGAAGTTCCTTGAGCAGCTCTGTTCCCTCACTGTGGTTTTTCAAAAACACAGCTGGAACACGTTGATTATGTGGTGCAGAGCAAACTTACATTGTTGTCTGTGGTGTGCTATTATGTTACATAAGCAGCTGGCTGTATTCTGTAGGTCCTGAGCATCTTGATAGCCACAAGATTGTTTAAAATACATATTCAGCTCTTTGTTTAGCAAATATCAAGTATTGCTGTCAGATGATAATTCTTCTATGCTTGTGTATCCCTTACTGAGCATACATTTTCTCCTTCTTAACCATAGTAATCCCTCTTTCCATGTCTCTTATGGCCTTAACCTTGCATAAAACATCCAGTTCTTCACTTGGTATTTATCAAATCCTAAATTCTGTTTCCCCTGCCTTTATTCTGCTAAGAGGTAGATCAGGCAGCAGATGATGTTGAATTTAAGTGCTGCATAGTTGATGGTGGCATAGCAGTCCATCCAGCTGTTGTTCCCCCTGGGTTTTAGGGACTAGGTATATTGAAATGTAAGTTTAATTAGTTGGGTTCTTAATTATTTTAGTGGAAATTGATAGTTATAGCCAGGAGGTACCTAAAAAATAACAGTTAACATTTTTCACAGTAAAATTGAGGGATTTGACTAACTGTAGGTATATTTTTGTCAAGATTCTGTCCCTTAAAAATAGATACATTTTTGCATTAGAAATGAAAAAAAAATTGATAGTTTCTAGTTAAAGTATTTAGAAATGCAGGCATGTATCTCAGTTTCCTCAGAGATTTAATAAACTGTACAATTAGTGGACTGTAAGGGAATTTATTTGTAGATTGACACCTTATTATACATACTGGTTCTATCAGTTGCAGCTGGTCTTTGATGTTGGCACTTTTTCATAGTAGCAGGGTTTTCCCATATTCATTGTAGTGTTTATTCTATTTGTTAAATTTGAGCAGTGTTCAGTATCTTACCTAAACTTTAATTCCAATTACTTTTCCAAAAGATTCCTACTTTATTTGACCCAAGAGGGAGTTATCTAGGCTTGTTGTGTCTTCTGGTGTGGTCTGCTTAAGTGTGCCAGAAAGCTTCCTTCTTGTCAGGCAGCTGGCATGGGGTGGTTTGGAGAGGAAGGAGGGTGATCAAGAAGCCAAATTTGTGATTTTAATTAGTATTCAGTTGTTGAATTTGATCTCATTAGTCTCAGTATTTTATATGGCTCCACAATTTGTGGTCAGCTCTTGGTTACCAGAAGAGGTGCATCCAAACTCTGCATGCTGGAAGGGGCAGTAAGTGATTCCTGCACACAGGACTGGGATGACCTAGATCATTACCAGCTCTTTCTGCAGAGGACACTTACACACACCTCTCCCTCTTTCCCTTCCATCACCACTTACACTTCAGAGAAATGCAAGGGGATTTGGGGCTGAAAACTCCAAAGTCTGAACTTAGCTATGCATTGATGAAACAGAAGCTCATATCTCTATTTTTTTAACCTTTGCCTCATTTGGCAAGAGCCTTGTTTTACCTCATTTCATGTTGTAGTGTTTTTGAATGACGAACCAACCACTCCCTTTTCTCTCTGCAGGTCTCCTGCAAGCGCAGAATCTCTTAACGCAACTACCTCAGCAAAGCCAAGCCAACCTCCTGCAGTCTCAGCCAAGCATCACCCTTGCCTCGCAGGTCAGGCTTTTCCCTACACTTCTTGACTTGCTTTGAGGGGATTTAAACTATGGCAAGTGAATGGACCCTTTGTGTTAGTTACCTGAATAGGTGTTGTAGCTATAACCATGCATTTGTCTTTCTAGCTCTAGCAGTGCATTTGTAGCTCCCACCTCAATGTGCCTCTTTCAGGTTTTAATATTCTAAGGTGGATTTTTAGCTGGAAATTTTCCTGATTGGTACCTTGAGTTAATGGCATTAGAGCATTGTTTCATTTCCTGTAAGGTTTTCTTGAAAATTCAGAGGAGCAAGGTGTGAGCTCCCTCTAAAGCTTCAAAAGGGGTTCACTGACAAACCTCTTTCTGAAGACTGCAGTGGTAACCTATCTTTATTTTAGTGTAGTTATTTTGCAATCACTGCTAAGTCACTGCCAGTCTTATCAGTTAGCATCTGTGAAACTGAAGAGATTGTTAGAAATGAAATATTCGAATATTCTGATAGATGTATATTAAAGTATTAGAGCTCTGTGATTAAGTTTTCAGACTATAAGAAAAGCAATTTTAAGGTTGCATGTGCCTGCAAATTTAGTTGTGCTTGGCTCTGGGTTTTACTGTGCAGTTGAGTTTCATGGCTGCATGCTGTTTCTCAAATGCCATGTAATATCACACAGTATCTTCCTGCCACCTCGGTTACATACAAGAATTTTCTAGTCTGCAGTAAGGTGCCTGAGTCTATCAGAGTCTTAGAAAACTACATTTTCTATTATACCACCTCTGGTAGTTTTCATGCACCATGTGGAAAATGGAATTTGTCTCACCTCTAGCTCATACCTCAGCTTGCAGGATGATTCCACACTAAAGATTATTCTTTGATTTAAAAAAAATATTAAAACCACTAAGAAAGAATAAATTATGTTAAGTGGGTGAAATCAGTGAAGACATATTGCAGTAATTACCCACTATGATTAATATAAATTAAAAAATATTAAAAACCTTTAAGTGTGACACATGTATCTGCAATTCTAGAAAAATCATATATGATTACATTATTTCTCAAGTAATGGAATTATAGTTCTTGACCTCCCTCTACCATCTGCTGTGCGCTGCAAAGCACTGCACTAACCCAGAAGGAAAACAACATAAGGAGTTATGTAAAGATGTAAAGAATGAGCTACAACTAGGCCATTTCTTTTAGAAGAGCCTTTTCTGAACCTTTGCATAGACTTTGTATAATACTCTAGTGCTGCCTGGACTTGTGGCTGTTCTTGTTTGCCCTGAAGGAATCCTGAGTTTCAGAACTGGGTGCAGGACACAGAGGCATGAAATCACCTTTACTGAAGAGCCCCAGCTAAACTGACTAGAAATTAACTGGAGTAGATGATTTGTCTCTGCATCTCACCTGATCATGGCATGAATAATTTTCTGCAGATTGCCTTTGCCTAATTTCTTGTGTTACCAGAATGTTCATTTTATTGTTGCAACTGTCAACAGAAGGGTTAGAGGTAAATCTAGTCTTTCTTCCCTGAACAGTTGAGTCAGTCACAAGAGATGGCATTGGAGGAAACTTGCCATGTTTGCTGCATCTGGATCTGCTCACTCTTCCAGAATTAAATAGGGGATTCGCATCTTTTGGGCTGATGACAATCTGCCACCTCACAAGACCAGTAGATTCAATTTTAATTTTTTTCAAAAGGGATGAATGCCAAGGTGTCTATAAGTGATAGAAGCATATCAAGTAGAGTGTATTCAGCCTTTACTTGAGCAGCTTCTGCAGCAAGTGAAAGCTGTTGGTTACCATGGAACATCTCTTACAACAGAACCAGTAAAAGCCTGTGATACTATTGTAGTTTTCTGGATTGTGTTTACTTCTTCTGGAGAGGAATGTTGATAAACGGAGGAACTTCCAGATTTCAGGAAACGTCCAATCCACTGACCTCTCTCACAAGAACATCACATAGCTTTTAGGAATTTAATTTCTGTTGATTATCTTCTTAAGTCTGATTTTCATCCTTTCCTTGCTGTCTCAACAGCCAGCAACCCCAACACGCACAATAGCAGCGACCCCCATTCAGCCACTTCCACAGAGCCAGTCAACACCAAAGCGAATCGACACTCCCAGCTTGGAGGAGCCCAGTGACCTTGAGGAGCTTGAGCAGTTTGCCAAGACTTTCAAACAAAGACGGATCAAACTTGGATTCACTCAGGTGAGACTGCGTGCCTTAGTGCCTGCCAGTGTGGAACCTGAGGTCTCATCTTTCAAGTCTGGGGGGAGACTACAATTCCATCATTTCCTAGGAGAACCTGCTTAAATAGGGTTATGCTCTGGCCTTTATGTGGGGGATTTCTAAGAAATAACAGAAAAAGCCATACATCCATCTTACTTCCCTGTTGGTTTTAAAGCATAGCCATTTTCCCAGCAGGGGAAAACGTGCATTTACCAGCTCCAGATGTCATTGCATGTGCACTATTCATTCCATGGGATGTGACATGAATGGGACAAAGCACTTTAAAGCTGCCTTCAGAAGTACAAAGTTCCAAAAATCATACAGTACAATTAACTGCTCTGTGTGTTTAAAAAGTGTATCACATCTGTGCAGTTGCTTTGGATGTCAAAGGGTTTTTATCTCTCGAGCGTATTTTCCTATTAAACATCAATGATTTCTGTATTTAATGCTTTTGCTAAGGTTCCTAAACAAAACCTGAAAGGACTGTCACCTTTGAAGTTTTCTCCTTACAAGGGTGAACTGGAGTTGTGGTTTGTTTTGGTTTGTTTAAAAGCTCAGAAATACCCATAGAGCAGAAGAAAAATAATCTTGAACGTAGTGAAGGTGGTTGAATGAAGGCCACAATTAAAAGTACAAAGTGTATTTATATGTTTCATTATTCTGTTGAAAGGAACTTGGTTCCAAGAGTCCTTTCTTATTAATATCAAAATTATTTTTTCCCCCTGCAAAATTAAAACATCTCCCCAGGTAAACAATTAGTTTTGGCAGGAGTCCATGGTTAAACATAAGCATGATTTTGCTAGAAGAAAGAGCATGCAAATATCAAAGTATTTAAAAGTCCGAGCTCAGAGCAGTCAGTCCAACATATGTGATGGAACAGAATAAGTAAATCTACGCTAGCTGAAAGTATGTGCTGAATTCAGATTTATTTTTCTGGCAAAGTCCTAAATTGAAAAATCAAAGTTGATAATGAGAGTTCCTGGCAGCATCTTAATTATAAGTCAAGAACAGACTGTTCTTAGTCAAATGAAGTGCATTTTGCTGGCATGTGTGTCTCCTTCCCTCCCTTCTTTCCACTAGAGGGAGGCACAGAAATACAAGTGATGGACACACACAAAAGCTCGAATAGAGCAGCACAGAATAGGGTAAAATACAATAGCTTCCCTATAGCCTGACAGAGGAGGTTCGTGTAGATCTCTCATTATTATGTTTAATCTGCCCTGCTGTGAGATGATTATAAAAGCTCAACTAGACTTTTTAAGCTATGTGTTAACCTTTCTTTATTGACCTGGTTATGAATTTTCATGGTGAGGAAAAATGAACACAACTGCTCAAGCTTACATTTTAGTATTTGCTTTTCAGATTAAAAAAGGGAATCTTGAGAATGTGATAAAATTGCATTCGGTCATTCCTATCCTGCTCTGAGTTTGTATGTGTGTAATTAGGCTGTTCTAATAACTTTAACCTAATTGCATAATTGGATGATAATTAGAGACCCTGATTACTTTGGTTTCCTATAGTTGGATAAATAGACTGCCTTTCAGAGGATAAAAGAAATTTATTTCCAGCAGTACTGTAAGCTTTTTCAGACTCACCCCACCCCTGCCTTTCAAAAAATAATTGTAAGATTTAGTTTGCATTGCAAACTAATCACTTACTACATTCTGTCGTGTGAACAATAAAACAGGTTTTGAATTTCAGCAGTTCTGCTTCTTCTCCCACCCTGAAATGTGGGTGATGCATTTAAATCCCTTTGTTTGTTTTCCTTAAAAATACCTCCATGTTTGACACACAGGGACACAATGAGCAAACTGCACCTTAGCATCATTGCAGGCCTGGGACTAATTGCTCAGTACAGGTTCAAGAGACGTGAGTGAACATTTTAGAAAATGTTATTTTTATTCTGTGAAAGGTATTGCCTCTGCTAGACCATCTGAGCTTCTTAACAGACCAGTACACACAACAATGATGCACCTTATAATCAGTTGCAGTGCATTACCAGAGCTTCAGTCAGCCTACAGAGTAGATCAGATGTGTATAAAGTGCCTTTATGCTCTGTTCCATCCTATCTGTGGGCCATCCCAATATATAAAATTCTCATCCCAATATGTAAATTCCTTTGCCTGCAGCTGAAATGCTGCCACCTTTTGGCATTGACAAAGAAATGGTTAACTATTCATTTTAAATCAGAAGGCAAATGTTTGTAAGAACAACATAAGTCCAGAATTAAATTTAGTTGGGCGACTGGAGCAAATTTCATAACTCTTTCCTGCCAAGACATAAATCAACTTATCTCTAAAATGGTTTACATAGCCAGGTTTTCTTCTTCATAAACCTGGAAGAGCATCCACGCTACTCCTCTTGGAATGATTTATGAGTTTTAAAATGCACAGAATCCTGGCATATGAGTAGAGGCATAAATGTGAGTTCCCACGTGTTTCCTCTGATTGAAGGGCACACAAACCAATTGTTCTGGTCCTTTTCTAGGAAGGAAATTGTTTTCTTTGCTCAACCTGCACAATTTACTAAGCTTCCCAAAGGTTGTTTTCTTCCTGGCTTGTGTGTGGCCACTCTGCATGCTGTCAGTGTACTCATACCCAGCTGTGGTTGTGGAGCTGACCTCAGAGAAAAGCGAGCTTTATGCCCAGTCCAACTAACCCATTTGCAATTAAACTCCACTAACTGTGCTCCAGCTTTTCAGCCTCTTCTTCCACGCTTCTCATACCTCGTTTTGTGCTTAAAAAAGTAAAAATCTAAATAAAGCTGCTTTAGAAGTAGTATACTTGAAATATAAGTGCTTTTTTTTCCCCCAAAGGGCAAGATCTTCCAGCTTTAAAGCAAAGCATGAAAATACTATGGTGTTTTTAATGGCCACAATCAGGAATGGATTGATTTCTTTTTTTTAAACACCACTTTTCAAGTGTATACTTACACAGCTATATAATATATACATAAATATTAGGATAAGCAGAATGTCTGCTAGCAGAATAGCTAGCTAAAACTGAGTTTAGAAAGCAATAACAGATGTAAAGAGATGATAATCTGCCTGTAAATCTCCTGGATAGCTTTCTGGCAGATGGGTAATGATAGTCAAGACTGCAGTTAATCATTACTTGAAATGGTTCAACTTCTTGTCTGCTTTGAAATTTGTATCTATTGGGGATAAATTTGGTTTGAACCTCAGAAGATACTTGCAGTTCAGATAAAAATATTTCTGCATCTATTTAAATGTGATGTATGTTTGCAGACATCTTGTCCTGAGTATTTTCTACAAATTTGGGAAAGTAAATTCATTGCATTTCTGCTTATTCGAACTTCCAGTGTGAAATATGCAGAAAAACTTAAATCTGCTCCCAAAGAGAGCTTGGCCTTTACTTATTTCAAGAAATTACAAGTTAACATTTAGTGGAATGTGCTGCTCAGTGATAATGCTAAGAAGACAAAGCATCAGGGATTTCCTGGAAAGAGTTGCAAGGTTAAACTGACTGAGGTTTGACATTTCTTTATGATTATTGCTTTAGCATGAATCTTGGTAGCGCTGAGAAAGCCTCTGTGAAACTGCAATCCCACACAGCAGTGGTGTCACTAAGAGAACACCAGAATGTGACAGGATTCCTTGCTTTGGAAGTGCCTATGTCAGTGAATCCCTTTTTTCTCTTTCTTTGTCCAGGGTGATGTTGGGCTCGCTATGGGCAAACTCTATGGAAATGACTTCAGCCAAACTACCATCTCTCGCTTTGAAGCCTTGAACCTCAGCTTTAAGAACATGTGCAAGTTAAAGCCACTTCTGGAAAAGTGGCTCAATGATGCAGGTGAATGAGTCTGTGTATTTCTTCACCAGCCTACCAAAATCAGTAGGATCCTGAAAAGCTGCTTCGTTTGTGCCCTTATGGTTTTATGAAGCTACCAGCCTTTGTAGCTGCCCGTGGGACAAATGAGGGTGTAGAAATAAGGGTCCATAGTTCCCTTTCTATGTGCCTGTATGCATCCAAAATAGTTCCAGTATGAACTTTCAGAAGTGTGTTCTCTAGACAGCTGAACCTTTGCATGGGATGAGGTACAATACGTGTCATGGTTTTCCTCCTTCGTGTATGTTAATGCATATAACTTCTAATCCTCTTCTAGCTTTCTTTTTCAGATGTGTAGTAGAAAGAGGGTTGCATGATTTGTTGTTTCAGTAGGCAGAGCTTATTGCATCCATCTCCTTCCATATCCCTGTGTGCATTCCTTTTATCTCTCTCCAGTGGTTCAGATAAATAATATTTTTCCCTGTAGGAAGAGATTTTGTGGGCTAGGTTTTGCTTTTTCCCTCCCATATTAGCTTTTTTTTCTGGGATACAAGTTATTCACTATGCCAATGTTGGTAGTGTTCTTTTTTTTTTTATTTCCCACCAGGAAAAGGAGCTTGTATGGTGGTGCTAGATGTTAGGAGAGAAAGTACTTGAGAGTGCTGTCAGCCAGATTTTTCTTCCAAGTATGCAATTATGCATAGCATAAAACTGATGGATATGTTAAGCAGATGGCAGGGATGGTGTGTGCCTTCCTATTTTTACCAAAATGGAGAGAGCTTTATGCTGGCACCTACAACATTCTCTGAAATTTCGAAAGTAATTTCATGCAGCATTGAAAATTTGTCCTGCATTGAGAAAAGGAAATTTCATTCTGTTGTGCTGACAGGAGTTATCATTAGGTGTTGTAGGTCTGTGATAGAAAACATAAATACCTCCACACTGAGTGCTCAACTCCACAGGACAGTGATCCCCAAACCTTCCAGCAACATTGTAGGAGTCCAGTGCTGCAAGGAGTGTCATAGGGGTTATTTCTGCTGCTGTCCTGAAGAAATTATTGTACTTGTCTCTCTGAAGTTGAGTGAACAGTGTCATGGTTCTTCACTTCCTGCAAGCCATTGTCTTTGGCTCTGACTCAGTTCCATGAAAATCTTTGGAAGAAAGATTCAGGTGACTTTAGAGGCCACTGTTTTACTTTCAGGTAAAAGTAGGCAGAAGAGGCATACTGATGGTTCCAGAATTTATTGCCATGGAACTCAGCTGGTTCTCAGTGAAATTTTCTGTCTGAGGAAGAGTTTCCACATATTTGTAGGTGCCATTACTATTTTTAAAAAAATCTAGAAAATACTTGCCCATTTGAGTCTATCAGAATAATCATGGGCATTGTGAACTTTGACACCTGCTTATCACCCACATGCCCCAGTGCAATGAAGGAACTCCAGCCATAATGAATAATTTGGTTTAAATTCCCTGCTGAAACTTGCCATTTGGTTAGATTGCTCTCCCTGCTGCAGAGTGGGGTTAAATGTTCTCTCTTTGCTCCTCTGTGAAGCCAGAAAGACAGGATTAGAGGTTAAGAGCCCTGGTGAAGTTAAGAAGGGGGAGCTGCTTGCTGTGTGGAGTGGTTGGTAGCCCTGAGCGTCTGCTGAGATGTCCAGAGAGAAGAGACTGAACACTGTGGAGCTGGTTATGAACTTCTCTTCCTCGAGTGTTTTGTAGAGTGGGTAAAAGAAATTTCAGGCTCCTCAGACTTTTTTCATAACTGCCTGTGACTTTCAGCTATGGCCCATGGATATCAAGTACTCCTTTTTCCTTTAAACTGGGGCTTGCAGTGAGTCAGTGGGGAGTAGAATGAGATATGGGAAACAAACTCTGTATAGGTACTGTAAAAGGGATGCTGTGGTAGCACACAGGAGCAGAGGGCATCCTCTGGGCATATTTGTAGGTTTTTAGTTTCAGGTATATGTTGTAATTTGTAAATACAATGATTAATGCATGTGATCTTCATAAACCTCTGTGAAGAGGTTCTTCACCACAGGTGAAGAACACTTGCATTAGACTGCACTGCATTCAGATGAAATCTCCTGATTTGTATTACTTTCTTCTTTTTCAGAAAACCTCTCATCTGATTCAACTCTCTCCAGCCCAAGTGCCCTGAATTCTCCAGGGCAAGGGATCGAAGGCTTGAACCGTAGGAGGAAGAAACGCACCAGCATAGAGACCAACATACGTGTGGCCTTAGAGAAGAGTTTCCTGGAGGTCAGTGCTCCTGCTGCTCTTAGCCTAGGAGAAAATGGAGAAACTTCATTTAAGAATTTTATGTGTTAGAGTGAACCTGTTACTGTTCTGTTTAGGAAAGTGCTAGTATTAAACAAGGGGAATACAAAAGCCATGCCAAGAAACGTGCATGAACATCTGTTTCACTTTAGAAACAAACACAAACCCCCCTCAGAAAAACTCACTGGTTCTTGCACTTCACTGACTTTGTGATTTTGCATTCCACTATACTCAGACTTAGGTTTAAACAGTACCCTTCATGAGGATGAATAAATGAGGCAATAATCTAAGCACACATAATTTGAGGTTTTTAGATGGAGGGCAGAAGCATCTACTGTGGTTTGTCTCTACAGTACCACTGACCAGATTCTGGATCTAAATCACTAATTCAGATTTCTGCCTACTGGAGAAGAAGCTATGATGCAAAACTTCAGGAGGTAATTTCAGAGCTTTTCAAATGCCATTTTCTTTTGTCAGAACCAAAAGCCTACCTCGGATGAGATCGCCATGATAGCTGACCAGCTAAACATGGAGAAGGAGGTGATCCGCGTTTGGTTCTGTAACCGGCGCCAGAAGGAGAAAAGGATCAACCCACCCAGCAGTGGTGGAACCAGCAGCTCGCCCATCAAAGCAATTTTCCCTTGTCCAACCTCACTGGTAAGAGTCAAGAGCTGTGTTGACAAAGATCACTGTTGGAGGTAGTTCTGCTGTGCTCACTGTGGAAGCTGCACGTGCTGCCCATTCTTTGTACGGCAGACTTTTCTCACATATTTATGTTTTACTGGCATTTTGAGCGTTCCACCTGGATACTGTCTCAGAGGGATAATGCTTACAAATCAGGCACCAGTCAGCCCTTCAGTGAGGGTGTTTTATTTAGTCAGCTCATGAACAAATATTCTGACTACCAAATTTGCATTTGGGGTTGTTGCTTTGAACTTACTTCAGATAATGCCTCCAGTTCATATCTGGACTTTCCTTCTTCTACCCAACTTTTAAAAAATAAAATAATAGTAATTTTTTTAAAGTGCTTATTAGCTCTCCCCACCACCTCTTATTTTAGCAGCTCTGCTCAGTAAATGAGCAGCAGTAAAATGTGTCTTGCAGTGGAACAGGTTGCCCAGAGAGGCTGTGGAGTCTCCCTCACTGGGGTTACTCAAGAACCATCTGGATTCAATTCTGTGCCATGTGTTGTGGGACTGACCCTGCAGGGAGATTGGACCCAAGGACCCACTGTGGTCCCTTTCAGACTTACTCATCCTTTGATTCTGTATCATTTGGAGACTTAGGTTACACAAATCCAATGATACCGTTGTTGTTATTTCTAGTCAGAAATTATTTATATAAAAGAAAGGCATGGAACAGAAGAACAGTTTAGCTAATACTCATGTAATTAATTTCCCACACTTGTATTTACCTCAGGTAAACACAAACTTCATGAAAATAAGAGTAACAAAACACATGCATCAAGGTTCCTTCAGCACCTTTGCTACCAATGTCCATGGAGGTCTGTTTTCATAAATAGAAACAGTAGCTTTTAGATTTCATAGTAGCTATGCTAATAGGAATGTGGTGGAATTTATGTAGCCTGTAGCTGTCCTTTTGTAGTATTTATTCCACCCTCATCACTGTAGTAGCTAATATCTTCCAGTACTTCATTAAACCATTAATTTTGGTGACGTGTTATTCTCTCCCCTCATCCTTGTCTCAGGGTGTGTGCATGCAACCTTTTGTTTCAGGGGAAGGGCTGTGTTAAGTGTACCTAGTCCTTTTTATTGTTATTTTGGTTTGGGATTTTTTTTTGCCCAGTTACAAAGCAAGGTTGCATGCCTTGCTACCAAAGCAGAATATAGTGAGATTTATGATAGTATGTTTTAGGAACTGTGCAAGTTCCCTCAGACTGCAACTTAAAGGAGCTTTCCTAGGGAAATTTTCCTGTTGCTATAATCTGCCATTGTATATGAGAAATTGAGGTGTTAACCACAGTCTCCCTTTCATCAGTGAAGTTTCACGAGTGTTTTCACTCATTCTAAGCCTCTCTTAATACTGTGCTGCTACTCAAATGGATGTTCCAGCCTTGCTGCCATCAGCCTTCAGTGACTGTGTGCTTTGTTGATTCCTTGTGTCAGCTCTGGAGATTGTGTCCATAGGATGCTTGGGCTTACTTTAGTAGTTTGACTGCAAATTAGCCATGTGAGGAGCAATGATGAATTTTCAGTGTGGGTAGATAACCAGTGTGACTTGCAGCCTGGCTGCACGAGGGCAAGGGCTCTGCAGCAGGATTGGAGGGGAAGGCTCCTTTTGGGGGCAGCCCCCTCTTGCATTGGCTGGAGTCACTCACTGGAACCACGGGGTGAGCTGTATTAATTCCAGGTCATTCTCTGCCCTGAAATAGGGATGGTGACCTTGGCCTTAACTGCTTGCTGGACAGATGACAGATGTGGTGGCTGGGCTGCATTAGTGGGAGGTGTACTGTGCATCCAGCTCCTCTTAATTTCATACACTGTTTGAGATGGGCAGAAAGCTTTCAGATTTGTCCCAGTTGCCCCAGTCTTGTTTAAAATGCGTGAAGCATTTGATTCCCTCTAAGAGGCAGGAGAGATATTTCTCTGATAATAGACTTAAGGTAAGAGAGTGGAAAGGAGGAATGTTTAGCCTATATCCTTGGCTATGTTCTCTTGGGCAATTCTAAAGGATTCATTTCTCTCATTGATGTATAACAGCCTTCAAATATTACTGCTGGACACCATTTCTTGTCCATAAAAAGTCCTTTCCTTATATTTCATTTTTCCTTATAAGCTGGTTTCTCCAACCTTAAATCTTTGGTGTTTGTCTGTAATGTCTTCAGTTTATTGTAGCTTTCTTGTAATAAGCCATCCACAATTGAAAAGTCCATTTGTATGTTTTAAAATTCAGGGATCCTTCCTCTGGCACAAGGAAGCTTATCAAAGTAAAGTTTATAGTTTGGTTGAATAAAAGTGAAATGTTTTTCTGCTGCTCTATATAAACACACTACTCTAAATACCTTTGTTAATGCTGGGGCATTTACATAATTCTGTCAGAGAAAGATTTGGAGCTGAAAAGATGTTAAAAAAAGAAAAAAAAGTAAAAATAATATATTTTGTAACTCCTTCTTAAGAGTGTCTCTATTAAAACAAGATGCTATCTTTGTGGGGTGGCAGAGAGGGCCAACTTGCAGTCTTGAGACAATATGGATGGGGTGTATCTGCTTTCAAGTACTGAGTTATTAGGAATAAACATACTGCTTGTAATTAGAGAAGATGCTATGTTTGTTTCATTGAGTGATAAAGTAACCAAATTACAAAAAAAATTTAGTTTATATGCAGTGTTTTTGCTGATAACTTCCTCAGCTGAGGATGGAAAGAAAGAAATCAAGGTCTAGTGTGTAACACTGTCTTTGAGCAGCTGAGCAGTTTTATTCGTTTTTGACCTCCAGGTGGCAACCACGCCAAGCCTTGTGACTAGCAGTGCAGCTACAACCCTGACTGTCAACCCCGTGCTCCCTCTGGCCAGTCCTGCTGTCACCAGTCTGTCAGTCACAGGTAAGGGCTGATCTCTGCTGCCACCACATCAACCCCTGCCGTTTGTCCCTTTTGAATTCTTAAAAGAGTCATTCACTATTGGTCACTGCTATCCCAGGACATTCCTGTCATCCTTCCTTGTTGCTGCACTAAGAAGCTTCAGTTTTTGTGACCACTGAGTTGACTTTTCCAGGAATAAAATCACAGGTGGCGCTGAAACAAAATATACAAATGAAACAAAATATTTCATTGCTGACTTCTGGAGCTCCTCAGCCCCCCGCATTGGGAAGTGTAATTTCATTTTTTCATTTGAACTCTCGGTACTACAGAAATGTGTGCTTGTGCCCCTTCCAGCTGGACATGCAGTTGAGATCAGGTGGGCAGGAGTTTCTCTTGTCTGGTGTCCCTGTTTTGTACTGATCTGACCAGAGCCATTCTTGCAGGCACAACAGAAACCACCTCCAACAACACGGCAACAGTGATTTCAACAGCACCTCCGGCTTCTTCAGCAGTGACATCACCCGCCCCGAGCCCTTCCCCTTCTGCCTCAGCCTCCACTTCCGAGGCCTCCAGTGCCAGTGAGACCAGCACAACACAGACAACCTCCACCCCCTTGTCCTCCCCTCTCGGGACCAGCCAGGTGATGGTAACGGCATCAGGGTTGCAAACGGCGGCAGCGGCCGCCTTACAAGGAGCTGCACAGTTGCCTGCAAATGCAAGTCTTGCTGCCATGGCTGCTGCAGCAGGGCTAAACCCAGGCTTGATGGCATCCTCGCAGTTTGCAGCTGGGTAAGGATCCATTTTGCACACCCTTTTAGGTGATAAAAGAGTGAAGGAAAATTTTTGGGATAAATTGCTTTTTTGTATCGCTGTCATTTATCTCAGATTCTGACGGTTTACTCATAGATGGGAATGGACCATTCCCATCACAGTACACAAATACTGTGCTCATTTTAAAGGTGAAAAGGCTGTGTTGCAGTGATGTTGTTTGATAAATCATTCATCCCACTGCAGAGCTTGACTTAAAAACTGCAACTTGCCACTGAACCATAGAATCTGTTCTATTAATTGTAAAATGGAGAGATAGCCTAGACCCACTTCACACCTCTCTGTTCATTTCTCCATCGTGAGCAAGAAGTTCTTAAAAATGGAAAATGATGTATTGTTGAAGTTACAGTTTTAGAAATGTTGCTCAGACAGATGTTTAATTCTTCTTGAATTACATATTTCTTATCTGCATTTGGGAGAGGATGATAGTTCTCTAACAATTAACAGTTTTCCCCAAATACTTTACAAGAATATTTTACACCAACAATCACTTGTAATGTATTTACAAGTGCTTGTACTTTGGGCATGTCATGAACCCCTCATGGAGTTAAAAGTAAAATAATCCAAAAATAGCCCTTGATCTCTGGTCTTTCCTCCCGCCTTGCCCTTCCCCCCTTTTTAAAAATATGATGGTGTACTTTTGAACAATGACAACCTTTTCTTAAAAATAACACTCTTTCTCTTTCCCACTTCTTCCATGATCGTGCTGCAGAGGTGCCTTACTCAGTCTCAATCCAGGGACATTAGGTGGTGCTCTCAGCCCGGCCCTGATGAGCAACAGTACACTGGCAACTATTCAAGGTCAGTAGTGTTCCTTTTAATGCATCTCCATCACACAACTTCAGTTTATGCACTCTTATTTTGTCTACCAGAGAGCACTGACTCCTCAGCACTGGGCATAAATTCTGTAGGAGTAAAGGCTTTACAAAATTAAATGTGCAAATACATTTTGTGGGTCACAGAGATAAGAGCAGGTACAACTTCAGATAGGGAATCAGAGCTGTGTATGATTTAAAGGAGGCATTTAAGATACTGAATTCAATCTGGAATTTATTTTGTTGTGCTTGCCTCATTGGCCTGTGTCTTTAGCAGGTTAGAGATTTGCTTTTTATAGCTCTTCTGTAGTCTGCTTGAGCAGACTTGCACCATTCTGAGGTCTCTGGGAAGGGCAATTCTGAGCAAATCTTGATCCTGAATTCTTGTCTTCATATGTATTAGAAAAGAACCTGCAACAAACATCCTTCCTCCTGAAATCCTTACGTAGAACTTGAAATACGTAAATCCACATTCAGAAGAGGATATATTTATTTGTTTTGGAAGTAGCACAAAGGCAAAAGTTACCACTGGCTTCAGCAAGAGTTGTTCATAGTTTGCCACCTGTAAAAACTGGATGGTACAAGTGTCTAAAGAGCTAGGTAAAACCTGTGTGTTCAAATATCCTCTAAACTAGCTGAACAAATCTCGTTTCTAGGTTGCAAGAAAGAACCATTTCATAAAGTGTCACAGATAAATTTAGGAGATCATAATCTAAGGCAGACTGAATGCTGTAGACCCATGAGAGTAAGTTGTAACAGTGGTTGGTTATATGTCAACATTTAAAATGGTACACTCAAGGTTACATGACCTTCTCCATCTTGTGATAGCTGTCATTTCACATGAACCCTCATCTCAACCCTTCCCAGTGCAAGACTCTCTGTGGCAGAAAACATAGACCAGTATTGTACTAAAAGAGCTGAGGAAAGGCACAGTGGAATTAGTTTAGCAGCAAATGAAAGATGCATTTTAGTATCTGCAAGATCTCCAACAAGCGATTTAGAGAGCACACGCATCAGAGAAAGGCAAATGCAGAGACCCCTTGCTTTTAGGCTCATTTTGCATTGTTGCTTACTGTTAACGTTATCTCCTCCCTGCTCAACTTTCCCTGTTTTTAGCTCTTGCATCCGGTGGCTCTCTTCCAATAACATCACTGGATGCAACTGGAAACTTGGTGTTTGCCAATGCTGGAGGTACCCCTAACATCGTCACTGCCCCTCTGTTCCTGAACCCTCAGAACCTTTCTCTGCTCACCAGCAACCCAGTTAGCTTGGTCTCTGCAGCTGCAGCCTCCGCAGGGGCCTCTGGACCAGTCGCCAGCCTTCACGCCACCTCCACCTCAGCCGAGTCCATCCAGAACTCTCTCCTCACAGTGGCCTCTGCCAGCGGGGCCACGTCCACCACCACTACTGCCTCCAAGGCACAGTGAGCCGGGCTGGGCTCTGCTCCAGCAGCCTGGGTCACTGTGCGCTGGGATCGGCTGCCAGCCCGGTCGATGGACTGAAAATGCCGTGGGCATCCTCTCACCGTGTTGCTGGGGACAAGAGAGAGAGAGAGAAAGAGAGAGAGAGAGAGAAGGAAAAATATTTAAAAAAAACAAAACAAAACAAAAAAAAAAAACCAAAAAAAAAGGAGAAAAAAAAAAAACAAAAGCAAAACAGGAAGGATTTAAAGCTGGGACAGACATTTGCCTAATTTTATAATAAACACTGTCTTTTCAGGATCGCTTCATGGATCGGAGAACTTTCTAACCAAAAATGTAAAAAAAAAAAAAAAAACACAAAAAAACTAAAAACCGCAAAAACACAAAAAAAGTGAAAGGACTACTTATCATTTCCAGCAGTCACAATGACAAGTTAAGGTGGGTTATCAGTTCAAACATAGGAAGGGGATTTCTTGGTTTTTTTGGTCTAAATATCTTTCTTTTTTAATTATCATTTTATAGGTCTGTTGTACAGGCCATTATGTCATACAAGGTGTTTATAATCGTATCAATCATGTTGGGGGTTCCTTTCTTAACTGGTACAATTTAGGCAGGCCTGTATTACTGGTGTATCTCTATTATTATTATTATGATTATTATTATTATTATTTTTATATATATAGTTTGGACGCGTTTGTCTTTTGCTCCTGGATTATTTTCAGCGAGCTCCCACACCATGGGGGGAGGGTGGGGGGGTGGAGAGGAAGAATGGAGCACAAATAGACTTTCTATCCTAATCTTCTGGAAATGTTCTGAACAGTTTCCTCATCCTTGAATTTGTCTAATGCCTACTTGTAGGGATCAGAAGAATTTATATTCATCATTTGTGCAGGAAGCTCAGTGCAGCAGCAGAGATCATTGTGTGCAAACTTCCAGGCTGGTCTCTGCTTGGTAAGCAGAGGTAGGAATTTACTCCAAACTGCCGTTCTTCTCCTCTCAAATATTTAGACCAAACAGCCAAATTCTGCTCTTAGCCTTGTGTGCTTGGTTCCTTTTACTCCAGAGAGCAGGATGTGACCTCCCGAGTGTGGATTGTGTGACAATACTGATGGCTCTTCTGTTCCATAGATTTCATTTTGCTGTGCAAAAGCACACACAAATATTTAAAAACCATCATGACCCAGGCTAATTGGCAGCATGTAAAGCAGCATCTAGAGTCCTAGACACCCTCTAGGTGAGTTGGTACCAGATTTCAGAAGGTCACATTCTCCCCATTCATAGCAATATTCCTTTTCTGATGCTTCCAACACTATTTAGAAGAGCTTCCTAGTAAAACAAAAAGTGCTTCTGCCTGCAGAAGACAGGAGCCAGGACTATGGGAACAGAAGGTGCCATTGTTAATGCCAACACAACAAAGCCACTCTGGGGCCTTGCACACCCCGGGCTGATCTCGTGTGGGCTCTGAGCTGCAGGGTGAGCGCGGCTGTCGGCGCCTCTGGCCAGGCCTGGCACTGCAACTCACTCTTTAAGGGTGATTCTGATCTGTGGAGCAAAGGATATTTTTGTGGATGAGGAAAGGAGTAATGAACTGTACAGAAGTTAGATCCGTATATTCTTAAATATACAATCCAGTGTCTGAACCAAAAAAGAAAAAAAGATTTTTAAAGAGAGAAGACTGGATCGCTGCAATGCAGTTCACGTTAAACTTTCCATTCCTGATGGATTTAAAGGTTTCTGCCATGTGTACAAAACTAAATTACTTTTAGCTAGTAAGGGTATTAGAAGAGTCCCTTTCCCACCCACCCCCTTTTCTTTTGTCACCAGAGTGTCCTAAACTAATGAGCTGATGCAGCTATGTTCGTTTTGTTGATGATTCAGGGGGATCCTGGAGTTTCTCATCCAAGATCCGGAAGGCAGCAACTTTAAACTCCACACATGGTCTGGTCTGTGGCCTGAGCATGTGGGAGTTGTGTTTGCACTCAAGTGGCAGAACCCCTTATCTCTCCCCCCACCACCATGGTTTTGCTCTGTTCATCTCTAACTCTCCACCTTCCTGTTTTACTGATATTTAAACCAATTACCCCTAAAACTTCAGAACTAGTGAACTGCAAGCAGGGAAACTAACAAATGTCCGTCCACCGTTTCTTATGTGTTTTTGATTTTTTTATGTTTTATTTTTTTAAAACTAAGCTTGAACCAAAGTCAATTTCTAGCAAGCTGCTGTACTAATGGACTAGTTTGTGTAAGTGCAGTTCAGATGCAGAGAGGCGATAGATGCTACTGACAATTTCTTTTTCATTTGTCTTTTGTTTTTATTAATTTTATATAAAAGTTGCTGCTTGTTTTTAATCTTTTTTTTTTTTGGTTGGTAATTTGTGTTATCCTTGGGGCAGACTCTTAACTTGATTTTAATTTGTTTTCTTTTATTTGATGTGTAAATAGAATGGCAATGTCAGAGGATTGTTATCCAAGAGGTCCCACCTTTATCCCCCCAGTATGGATGAATCTCTGTATTTTTGATACGTCTCTACATCTTCAGGCTGTGCAGGAGACTTTTAGGGCTATGAATAATACTGCAAAAATGGCAATGGCCCACAGCAAAAGCTTCAGAGCAGCGACAGGTACAGCTGGGTGAGCTTCAGGGAGGTAGGGAAAAAGTAGAAGAGAAGATGCTGGTACCCACTGTGCTGGTCTGGAGGCCACAGCACGGTCTGTAGTTTCTACCAAAGGAATGCAAGTCCTTGGACTTGCTTTGGGTGAAGTAAGAGGATGGGGAAAACCACAGCTGTGGCGTTTGTTCCTGACTCTGAAAGTCCCTGCTTACTTTCACGCCTGTGCAAAAGTACAATTTATCAGGAAGCTTCTTTTGTTGGGGGGAGACCACCGGGCTCGTCTTGGATGGATTCCCTCCTCCCAAGGGTTTTGTGGTGGGTGGGGGGCGTGGTCCTTGCAGATATCTAGGAAACACAAAGAAAGGTGGGCCTTAAATCAGTGGAAAATCCTCTCTCCACAGTTCCAGGAGACTGTGCCATTAGCTGTCTGAATGAGTTTTCATGTCCCATTCTTGCTGGTTTGTGGTTGGGAGAGGGTCTTGTTGAGTACATATCTGGAACACTAATGCAGCTTGGATGGTTTATTTATTATAAAAATCTGCTTTTTTTCCTGACTACCTTTGCATTGGTCACATGGCTTTGGTGTGAGCACCTTATACCCCTTTCTTTACCCTCCTCTTCTCTACCCCATCACCCTATCTGGGGCCCAGATTCCAGGGAATTTCTTAGCGATTTTTTTTTTCTGAGAGAAACTGGAAACTCAGAGTAGCCACATATCCAAAAAAGCTTGGTTTTGTTTGCAGAAACTGACATAATACCCGAACAGCACATATCCCATGGCATCCATTGCCAGTGTGCTCTGATTCATTGTCCCCTAAAACATCCCTGTGACTGACTGGCTGTTGTTCCTGCAGCCTACCTTTCATCCCTATCAGAGTTTTTCCTCATGGATGCTGGCTACCTCCAGTGTTTAGGTGAAAGACAGAAATCAGACTGGCAGTCGGTGTACATCTCCCAAGTTAGAGTGCATGTGCTCCTTCAGAGAATGAAAAGAATATGAGATCATGTACCAGAATTTAGCAGAAGTTTCTTTTTCTAAATCATCATCGTGCTGGCAGCAGAAATTGATGCATCTGAAAAGAAACAATAACAATTGTGTACAGACCCAGTAAATATGATCACAGGAAGTTTGGTGGTGTGTTGGAAAGGGATAATAGCATCTCTTTTTCAGACTTCCATGTCTCTGTATTTAAAGGTGAGAGGGTTGCTTTTCATAGTTGCAAGCATGTCACAGTACCCAGGCAAGAAAAGATACGGTGAAAGCTCTCCCTGCAGATAGGGATAGTTCAAAAAGCAAAAGATTTCCAGGAAAACAAACACAGATATGCCCAGAAGGTCAGAAACAATTTAGAGAATGGCTTCAGGAGTTGGTCTTGTAGCTCGGTGCTGACATTTTTTTCTGATCTTAAGAAAAATGTGTTTTGCTTTAGCACACTTTGGCTTTAGCACACTTGGTCACCTTAGAACCCACTCTCCACAGTCACCGTGGAAGGATTCACAAACAGCCCAAAGAAAGTACACACAGCCAGGTGTGGCTGCTTCCACTTGTTACATCTGCTTAGATTTCCTCCAGAGCATTTATTTTGTTTCTGAGTCACTGTACAACACCTGTTAGTTGAAGTATGTTTTTATCAATCACTGTGAGGTGGTGTGGATGTGACATCTCTTAGAACTGTGACCTAATGTTCAAATGCCATCTCTGTAAGCCTCACACATGGTGCTTTGGCACATTTCTGTAGCTGAGTTAGTGAAGGACACAGGAGAATTAATTCCTTAACTCTGTGCACATTCCTGCAAAGCAGCGTTCCTTAAAACGGGAATTCCCTCTTTTTTTGTTGTTGTTGCAAATGGAGCAGCACAACTATTACAGCTGGAGCCATACCACAGATACTAAACCAAAGCAACATCTAATTTACCTTAAATATTAATTCATATTTTCTTAGATAAAGAAATATATAAAGATAAAAAATTATCTAAAAGAGACAGGTAGCTTCTCATGGTCATTAGAGTGTTCTAGGAGGGATAAAATAATGCATGGTCCAAACTTTCAATGATACGTGGTTTTAAACTGGAAGTTTAAAATGTAGATGTTTATATTGCCACATTAACTTTACAAAGAGTCACTATTCCCTGTTCCTGTTCTACCTGAAATGGTTAAATGCTTTTTCTCCACACCCTGTACCCCAGCAGGGCCTGTGTGTCCCTGTTGGATGATGCCTAGGGTGGAGTATTACCAAAGGAATAAGCTGGCCTGCTGTTCCCCACTTCATTTATGGCTGTCAGTTCTCACACAGCCAACTAATCCCTTTCTATTTTTGCAACCAGGACAGCTGCCCTCTCCTTCCCAAAGTACTATAGCAATATAGAATTCAAGATACTTACCTTGCACAAGTTCTGCCCTTCTCACTCATTAAATCTCTTGTTGCTGCTTGTGAGTTTCTCTCTTCTTTCCAGAGGGGACTCCCCTAAAATACTTTAAAGATATTTGACAGGATATTTTTGTCAAAAAGCTGTTGGCTCACAATTCACAGTTTCTTAGGTTCATATCTTTGTCTCCATGTTGTGAGTGGTACCTGGTTCCCTCTGTGTCAAGGAATTTCAGTGCTTTTGGAACGATGAAAAGCAATTCCTCTATTTGCATATCTTCACACATGGACATAGTAATGCACAGAAAAAAACCCTTGATTTTTTTCAACTTATCTATCTGCATTTGATCTGTCTGCCACTTCTCCCAGGATACTTCAAGTGCGGACATGCTCTGAATTTTTACCCCTGTTGGGATGCTGTTACAAGGGCGTTAGGGAGATTGCACTGAAATGACAAGTAGTTTAACTGTGGGAGAAAAGACATCTTTTACTCACATGGACAAATAAGGTCAGCATGTAGAACGTATCAGGTACTTATTTTCTGACCAAATTCCTTAACATGAAGCAGCTACTGAGCTTTGTCTTGGGGCAGCTTTTGGGTCCATCAGTGATGCCCTGCTAAGAACCGTCCATAACTGGAATAATCTGGGCCCCCTTTCTCCCTCCTTGTCTCCATCCCTCTGCCTCTTTCCCTCCTTGCTCCTTCCCCTTCTTCCCTCAGTGAAAGGTAGCACCATACAGCTCTGAGAACAATACTTGTGGGTAGCAGCTGGCTTCTGGCACCTTCATAAAATACCTCAGCATAGCTTAGCATTGTCGCAGAACTGGTTTTAAACTGAAAAAATCAGAAGAGAAAAGCAAACTTTATAAATAGTGGAGATAATTCTAGCTGTAGAGTTTAGTTGAACTGATGGTTTATTATGATTGATAAACATGATTATGCTGTATGTATTTGAGATCCTGTTTATAGGTTACAACTTTATAGGGTCGGGTGGGGGTGGGTGGATGTTGAGGGCAGAGAAGGGGGTTTGACTGTGTTAGAAGGAAAATGTTTGCTCATAAATTTTTTTCCTTGTATCTGTCTTGCCAAAGGAAACATTTTGTCGCTCCTGGGTTTGGGATTGTTGTTTGGTTGGTTTATCTGTGGTCTAATCTGCAGCACAGCACGTGGTGGCATGCAGGTTACTGATGGGGTTGCTGTTCAGGGTCCTTTCGAGTGTGCGCACACTTCCCTCCCTCTCGGCCTTTCCTTGTCCCTCGCTGGGATCTGAAGATGAGGCAGCAAATATCGGGGAGGCTCGAGGGAGAGATGGCTGTACTGGGCTGGGATCGACCTCGGGGCTGGAAATCCATTTTGGTTGAGTTGAGTTGCTCCAGAGCTGAACTGGGTCCGCTGTGTTTAACTCCAGGGAGGGACAAGAATGGTTGTCGCATCTTAATCTATCTGGGAGAGCAAAAGTGAAACAGGTTCCTTTTATCCCCCTTGTCTTGTTACTGAATGTAGGGCTTGTAGTGCTTGATAATAGGTGGAAAACTTTTTAAACACTTCCTTTTCTAATAGCAATGCTAATCCTGTCTAGACCAAAAACTATGAAAGAAAAAACCAAACTGAGAGAGGTGAAAGCTAACCTACTCCTAACACCTGGCTGGTCTGCCTGAAAGGGTTGAAATACTGTGAGAAGGTTGTGGGAGAGGAGCTTTGAGGCGTTGTTGGCGAGGGACCGGGTCGTTCTCCTGGCCGATGTCTCGGTGTTGCGGTGGCAGTAGCAGAAGAGCGAGTGGTTCTTGCCTTGGGAGGGTGTTGCAGCCAGCTCCGTGCGGGCTCCAAGGCTCCCTGCCCGTTTCCCCCGGGGTGCTGGAGCGGGGGAGGAGGGCAGGGTGTGCGTGGGTGGGTGTGTGTGCGAGTGCGAGTGAGCGCCGGCTGCGCGCGGGAGCGAGAGCTGCGTTTCTAAAGGAGCTCCACTCCGCTGGGGAGGGAGAATTCCCAGTGGCCTCGTAGGGAACCAAAGGCACTGATAAGTTGTCAGCTCTGCTGTTCTCAGAGCGGGTAAGAGGAGAAGCTGGGTGGGGTTTTTTTGAGCTTTGGGTCAGTGTCCCTTCCTCTAAGGACCTCATCTCTTGCGGGTACTCCCACCTTTTCTGCATGGAGTTGCATCGGCTCTGTGAAGACAAACGGTGTCTGGGGTTTGCCCAGTGCTGCAGGTCTTAGGCTGATGTTGGGATACAGTCAGGGAAAACTGTTTCTTTCCTTCAAATGTGGAAGCAGTGTAGTCCAAGGTCAGAGTCTGTTCAACGGCTTTTGCAGATGGTCTTTCTCTTAAGGGAGGGACCTTGAAGACTCCTTTCTTTGCTCCCCAAAGTAGCCTTGTACATGTTCATGTATCGTGCTATTGGGCTGAGCTGTTTTATCAGTGAACTTGGTGAGCTCTTGTGAAGAAAGGGAGGGAGGAAGGGGGAGAGCGGGTTGTCCAGCTACTCTTCCTCCGGACACCAATCGGGTTGCAGAACTTCACTGAAAGCTTTACTAATAGAATTGTTGTTCTGACATTATGTAAAAGTGGTATTAATATTGTGTGACTTTTCAAAGAGCTAGTTAGATTTATAGATAGGTAATAGGGATATTGAAGAAATGACTTCTCAAAGAAAAGAGCACTTGGAACAAAAGAAGTGGAAAACAAGGTGTGCTTTATGGAAAACAAATCTGAGGAAGGAAATGAAACAGCTTGTGGGAGGCGAGGGAAGATGATACCTTTGGCGTTCCTTAGTGCTGCTGAGGCTCAGCCCCAGAACTGGAACATACCCCCTCTGCCTTATTTCATCTCTCTACCAAACAGGACATTGTCAAGTAGCTCAGACCAAAACGCTGATCTGTCTTAAAACTGTGTCGGTCTGCTGGGGGATATTCTCCGGCAGAGCTTTACATAATACCGTAAGATACTTAATTTATCACGTTAGCTTCCCCTTCCCTCCCAAAATTGTCTTATCTGTTGTAGGCCCCACTTCAGGATTCACACTGCCTTTGGGGAATTCTGTGGCAGCAGCTACAGAAGCCCTTTTCCCTGAATGTCATAACTTCGTGTGCGTTCCAAGCCGGCACGTTGCGGTGCTATAAACCCCTGAGATTATTTAACAGTAGGAGTCCTAAGACCTTAGGGAATGGCATGCCAAGGGGCAACTCGCGGAGATCGCACAAGCCCCTTGAGAAACGATTGAGGAACAAGAGCACCCGTGACAGTGTCCTGATAACAAGGCAGTTGAGACAAAACCTTTAGTTCTTCCCCCATTCACTCTCCATGTGTCGGCCTCTGTGACCCCGGTGCTCCCTGCACCCGAGCGAGTCTGAGGGGAAAACGCAAAGGGAAAGGCTTGGAGCTCCAGGCCGCTCCCGGCGAGTTCCCGGGGAGCCGGGCCGCGCCTCCCTGCAGCGCGGGGAAGGGAAGGGAAGGCAGCGCTGCGGGGCAGGGCTGGAGCAGCTCCGGCCCCGAGTGCCCCCCAGTGCCCGGGCAGGAGCTCCTGCTGCGTCCCCGCCATGCCGTTGTTCCATTTCCTTCCTCTGTGGTAGTATCTAAGGCTAGGTGTGAGTAGGTGTGGGGTGTTTATCCGCCACAGGTACAGGAGCTGTCGTATACCTCATTTCTAACTCGTAACTGAGTAACTTGCTTTAACTTTCTCCAAACCCCACAGAGTTGCCAAGTCTGCCCTCCCTCCTTTGATTAACACTGAACTCTGGCCTATAGCACCCCGTGACCTGCAACCTGGGGAGTGACCCCCGAACGCCTCTGAATGTCGCTGCTTAAAAGCTACTGCAAAGTGAGGGCAAATTGCAATCTTATCTTATTTCCTTTGGTTACAAGGGGTCCTCTTGATTAGTCTGTGAATATCCACCCCCTCCCCTCCACTCTCCATGGAAAAGGGCCACCCACGCTGCCTTTTCCCACCCCAGAGCCACGCTGAGCTCCAGGGCCAGGAGGCACTCTCAGCCCAGTGCTGCATACATGCTACTCACTTTTTACCATGACCAAAAAAACAAAAAAAAAAGGAAAAAAAATAGAAATCTCCAAATACTTAATTTTCTTCTTTATTATTTGACAATCCTGTATCCCTTCCCCACTCCCCAACCTGGCCAGAAGCTGCATCCTTAACCCGGTCCATCTTTATTTGAATGTAGTTCCCCTACCCCATGGGAAAGAGAAGCTTTGTCAGGTCACGGTGGCTGCTATAAGTCGGGAGGGGGCGGTTTCTTTGTTTTGTTTTGTTCTTTTAAAATTTCCAGCCAAAACCAAAGATTTCCTAATGATTGTATAAACTCAAAACAAACAAACAAACCAAAGACAAAGGGCGTCTTCAGCACCAAGCCCACCTGTGAGGCCGGCCTGGCCTGGGGCTCCAGAACGGCCCGGGCAGCATCTCCCGGCCCCAGGGTGAGATCTGGGGCACAGGCTGGGAAGGGAGGCCGCGGCTTCGCAGGTGGGTTGAGGAGCTGAAGACTTGGGTGCAGGATTGGCTGCTCTGCTGGGTGCTTTAACCCTCTGGGGGCTGGGTGATGTTGATTAATACACGCTGAGGTGCACTTCTGAGCTTCCCCCCCTTCACTGCTTGGAAGAGGCTGTCCTGTTGTGAGAAATCCCTGAAAGAAGAAGAAGCAGCTTTTCATTTCTCCTCTAGTTCCTTTTTTCTAGATTTCTTTTATTTTTGCAGCACCACTGTGCAACTATGCATTGTATTTCTCAACCTTTTATGCTAGGTAGATGCCTGTGACTTTTTAACTTTTGGGGGGGGATTGCAAATGGAGGAACTTTTTACATGGATCTTTTTAATCTCAGTTGATTGGGGGGTGTTTGGTTCTAGGGTCAGACAAGCTCTATCCCAAAGCAAAATCCAAATGTTAATATTATTAGCCTGATGCAGATACCAAAGATAATTTCTTTCCTGCAGAACCTTAGACTTGTGTATTAAGTACGATTACCCAGCACTTGCATTAGTCTAACCTCAGTAATTCCAAAGCTTAGATGTATATTTTGGTATATTTCTGGGATATTAAAAAATTGTCGTTTAAATTCTTGTTTGTTTCAGTGTAATGCTCTTAAAGTCATAGCATGGAGATAACTGAACTTGTCCTATTCTTAGTAGTTTGAAATAATAGTATTTTTGTATGTTTTGGGTGTGTCTATGTATGTATTAACATAACGGTTTTCACTGCCTAGGTGTTCATAAATAATAATAAAAGAAAAACCAACTACAAAGGGTTTTTAAACTGTACATAATATTCCGTGAGGAATTTCCACCAGACCGCCAATTTGGATTGCATTTTCACTGATGGCCGCTCCCAACTGGGATTCTTTCTTTCTTTTTAAAGAGACAGCATGTTCTTTTGTTTTCCCCACTGACCTGAGGTTCTTTCTCAGTGCAAAGGGGGTTTCACTGTTTTTAAGGGGTGGGCCAAAGAGGAAGTAGCTCAAATTTTGTTTTAAAAACGTATTTGCAGTGTTAGTTTGAAAACTACCCCTTTGTATGAAGAATTGGGAGTGGAAAACCAAGCCCTTTCTTCTAAATCTGATCATAATTTTCAAAATGAGGATTTGTGAATGTTTGTAGTGTCTGGGCAGTCCTTTTTTGCTTTGTTTTCTAAATAAGACAAGTTTTTGGTCCTAATGGTTTCACTGCTCTGTGCAACTGCCTACTTACACTGGCTGGGAGGTTTTTTTTCCTTGGCCTTCCTCATACATTACATTTATACACTTGAGGTCAGCAGAACACTTGAAATCAAGGGCCATTGTGGGAGTACCCTACCCAAACGCAACCCAAGCTTTTCTGGAGACTGAAATGTGAGAGTCCCACACATTTCAAAACCTTGCTGATCACACTAAGGGTGAGGAGGAAGGCGAAATGCTGTCTCTTTAAAGATGTCCTTTATTATTATTATATTATTATTATTATTATTTTCCCAGTGGTTGCCTACAGATAGCTGTAGGCATTGAGAGATTGTGTAGATTACAGTAAATCAGAATGAAAAGGTAGATTTTGTGTAGATGCATTTGTCTGCTGTAATTTTTTATATATATTAAACTTACTGTAATTGTACAGTTCATTTCTGTTGTAAACATCATTAAACCATTTTCCAAGTGTTTTAACATGTATGCACTTGTTTGTAGTTTTTAAATGTATCAAGGGAAGCTGATTGCCCTTCCCCTATGCATCAGTCTGAGCCAGAAGATTGATCTGGTGCCCTTTGTCTTGTTAAACTGGAGGAGAGCCTGGGTTCTATGCACTCTGCTTGAAGCTTTTGTTCTAATTCTGTATTTATCAGCTCCTCTCCCAAAAGCAGAAACAGCTTCAGTCGCTTCCTGAAGGTGAAGAGAGGACTCAGCTCAGCCCCACAGGGAGTGGCCCCAAAACCAGCGTTGGATGCTTTTTGAAATCAAGGTATCCATTGATATATAAAGAGGATAAAGATGATTTTTTTTTTTTTATCCCCCCACAAAGAATTTCATTCCTGTTGTATGAGGTTGGTATTTCACACTGCTAAAGCATGTGACTTTTACATCTTGCAGATACAGTTGTGGTGATTTAAAAAGAGAAAGCTGTTTTCAGCACTCTTTGTTCTTGCATCGAGTGCTTTGCAGCATAACTTTACTGTAATTTTCAGCTCAGCTGTCTCAGTTATCACCCAGTTCTCTCAATTTTTCTTGTCACTGTGGAGAACAGTAAAGGATCTAGGAATTTTTTTTTGCGAGAAGCATTCATTACCACGTCTCAGTTTACTTTTTTTTTTCTTTAATTTATTGCAAATATTCTTTAAAAGCTACAAGCACCTACTGCAGGTACAGTTTTACTGCTTAAAGAAGTAAAACTGCCTTGGAACTTGCATAGCACCCATTTCAGCAAGTTTTTCTGCTGCTAACCCACCCAGTCCCTGGAAAGAAGACATAACCTCATTTGGCCAGCACCCAGAACAGCAGCTCTTGTTCCCACAGCCTTCTTCTGTGAGGATTGGTGAGATGGCTTAGTCAGCTCCTGAGTCGAGGTGAAGCACCCCTGATGTTGCTGGGCTGGATTTGTCCTTGCTGAATTCCTCCAGCCTTCCCTGTGCAGTGAGGCACAGGCAAAACTGAGGCTGCAGCAGCAGGAGGTGAGTGTCCCTTTGATACCTGGCTTTGGGGCACTTTCCCAACAGCCCATCCCAGCTTCTGGGATTGTGTAGGAGCTCAGGCTGGAATCCTGTCCTCCTCAGCTTCCCTGGGAGATGGTGCTGCTGGGTGCAGGCTGGTGCAGACAGGCTGAATACCTCAGGTAAGGAGCTCGTGCCACTCCCACTGCTGCTCCCTACACACACACAGGACTGTGGCACTGTTTTATTAATTCATCAAAAACACATGACACTATTGAGCCGGTACCTCCTTGGAGTGATACCTGCACCTTTTAGAGGCAGCCTCATGAGAGACTGGGCTGGAAACTGCATTTATGTTGGCATTTGTACAGTTTGTTGTCTGGAAGTGATAATAGGGGAACCCATCTCTTTGTTTTCTTTGTTCTTCTGCCTTCAGAGGAGTCTCTCACTCAGCTTACCTGGCTTATATTTATGGATGAGTGGCAGTGCTATTGCTTGATCTTTTTTTGGATATTGGTGCTCATTTTCTTCCTACTGGAAAGTTGGCTTTCAGCCTCTCTGCTTTACTATGGTAACATCATGTCACTCTTTATAATTAAAGAAATAAAGTTGCCCTCCACTGAAGCAGTTTTTTAAAGGCAAATTTAAAGCAAAAAGGATGAAATAGTCTTAAGATAAATACTACAGGAAGTAAATACAGTAAATCTTTGCAAATTATTTAAATGCACTAAAGCCATAATTCCATGTCTTAATACTCTGGAAGACAAGGAAGACTTATGGAAATAGCTGTGATTGTTAGAAGGTGTGGTCTGGTCCCCACAACACAAACCTGACAAAAAAAATCAGCCTACTACCCCTATAATTGGAAACAACTTTACAGATATGTACATTCTAATAGCAGAAGCAGTTACATAATTCAGGAAGAGAGAGAGAAGGAAAGGCCAGGTCCAGGTTCTGTGCACCAACCCAAGGAGGTTCTTGCACACAGGAAACACACAGTGCTTGTGCTGGATGAAAAAGGCTTTCCCCCCTCTCCTCCCCAGAGCAGGTGGGCATCTCTCACTCTTGCCCATCCCCTCTGAGGCTCCCACCTAGCGAGGGGGCAAAGGCTGCATTTGGAGAGCATCATAAGTGTCCTTGGTTGCTGCACTGAGCCCCTGGAAAAGAGAAAACCAGAGAAACAGGTGAGGGATGAGTGTGAGTGCTTGCTTACTTCTTCCTGGCTGACTGGCAGGGGCTCACTCAGGAGCAGGAGTCTGATTTTTTTCCCCCTGCAGAGGTTTTTACTCCTGAGTGTTTCTTTAGTCTTTGTGTGGTACGAATAGCTATTACTTACCTGAAAGCAAGGTGCATCCTGAATCATGGTTATGAAAATATGATTACAGCAAATGATCCTAACTGGTTCTGCAGATCTTTGGAGTACATTTTATTTGTGTATTATTAAGAGCTAACTGATGCTAGAATGAGCATCAATAATTAAATGAACAGACATAAAATCAGCATAAAATCCCTTCTCTGTGCCTCCCTGACATTGCCATTGGATATCCAACCACAGGTGAGGGGAGCAGCTGTGGGAGGTGGTGCTTACCTGGTAGAGACCTTCATTGCCTTTGCCTCGCCGCCTCTGCTGCTTTGGGAAAATAAAACAAGCACAGACTGATTAATGGGTGCTTTCCTGATTATGCAAAAAGAAAGAAGCCTCTGAGTTCCCCCATGCTGTGCTGAGGGTGTCCAGGATGTACCAGCTGTGCATGGCCTGGACTCTGCTCTGCACAGGAAAGCACCTGATAGGTCTGGACCAGCCCTGTCATGCTGCCAGGGCTGTTAAAGAGAAAATAGAGAGGATAGGAAATAAAAACAAATTGTTTTCATTTGCTGACATATTTTCCTGTCATACTGTTAAAATGTTGCTATTTCTTTGATTCACTGTATGTACAGAGATTTGGCAGCATTTCTGTAGACACTGATTATTTAGTATTAGATTGTATCACAAATGTGTCAAGGAGTAGTTCTTGTTACAGTTAAAATTGCAGCAAGCTATTAAATGATCATATATTTGGAGTGGGACAAGGGCTTTGGTGTTCTTGTCCCTCCAGAAACAGAAACATTCAAAAAACACGGTGCAACTTTATAACCCCATAGCTCATAGGCACAGCTTGACTCTGGCTGAGGAGCATTAGACTAAAAAAGGGGAAGATACTAAATGTTGGTGTTGCTTCAGCATTTCTCAACACTAAACTTTGTTTTGAAATGCTCCTTTTTTCATGTGGCAGAAGGAAATGAAAGGATATATATATATATATATATATATATGACACTTTGACATAAAATAGAACCTGTGTAGGTCAGAGCAATTTTTCATTTTGCCATAAACAAGTGTCCCCAGATGGTTTGTTTCTGACACAAGCCCTCCTCCCCCAGCAGTTTGTGCACAGAGCTAAAAGCTCTCCCTCTGCTGTGACTGATGTGTGCCTTAAGCATTTGAGAGCAGAGCTGTGGGAAGGAGGACATTTCCCCTGTTCCTTGTCTGAAGTCAGGCACAAGGAGGGGCTGGCACTTGCTCTCCAGATCCTGGAACACCAGCCAGCCTCAGCAGCCCTTGGAGGGGAAACCATAAACCTGCAGCTCTGAGCTGCTCTGGAGAGACATGCCCCAGAATCTTCCACTGCTGCTGGACCATTGCAGCACTTGACACCAGACCCTCCGGCCAGGGCAGCTTTTAGGGGTTTTCTGGCCAAAAGCTGAAATGTTTTCTGTTGCCATGTTTTCAGTAGGAAGGAAAGTAAGACTCACCTCTCCCTTCATTCCAATCTCACTGTATGCCTCACCCATCTTGTCCTTCTGCAGTGACTGCAGGCAGAGAGGGGGAAAAGAGTCAGTGTGACAGTGGAAAAGCCAGGGCAGCCCCTGGGTAGCCACATTCAAAACCAGCTGAACTCAGAGTGTCTCATTCAATAGCAGTAAAGGTCTGGGAAACAGGCTCATTCCTCAAGCACCGAAGACCCAAGTTAAGACATGAGAATCAACTTGGCTGTGTCTGTGGTTTGGAGCATAGACCACACATTTAGCCAGAGTCAAATCAATTCCATCGAGAGGTTCCTAAGCAGCCCCTCTTTGATGCACTGGTATTTGGCCTTTGCCAGAGATCAGGCACAGGGGCTGGAAATGCACAGGAATACCTGGAAATGCACAGGAAATACTGTAGTAGCAATCACACGGGGTCAAGGTTGGTTAGTCACTAGCATTAGGCATTAGCAGGTATCTTGCTCCAAGTTCTTTTCCACATCTCCCCAGTGTTTTTCTCCTGTCACTCAGAAGTGAGCAGAAATTTTCTAGCAAAAACAGAGGGTCTGCTGGGAAGAGTTGGGTGGAATGGAAGAGAAGTCTTGAAAAGCAGCTGTTGGGTTTTCAACCAGAGCTGAAATTGGGTGGCAGAGGGGAAAGTCTCCTATGAAACAGAATCTCCTGTTCCCAGCCATCCCTCCCTCTCTGCTCCCTCCAGAGTGCTCTACTCACAGTGTAGACAGTGTCCTGAGGGTTCTTTCTCCTCTGCTGTAAAACAGAAGAAAGAAGTTGCCCATACATTGCACTGCCAGCATCCCCCGGCATCTTGTATGCGCTTATGCATTTGCTGCATGGCACAGCTGCAGCTCTGTGGACCTTCCCTGCCCATTCCAGTCCATCCTGCCTCCACCCATAAGGCTCTGTTCAGACAACTTGTTCTGGGGGAAATTAATTTCACTTTAGCAATTGGTAGAACTTAGTTCTTCTCTGCTCAGCCACTACAGCTGTCACCTGCTGATGCAGGAGGTTTTCCCTCCCTTTTCCTTTGAAAGCGATGGGCCGTGCAGCAAGCACAAAGAGTTGTTTTGGCTGCTGCTGTGCTTTGTGGGCGCTTGTTTGATGGCATCAGAGCAGCGAGCTCTGTGAAACACCCACCGCTGCCGGGCCTCCTCCGCATCCGCCCCGGGCCCGGGTGTCACTTCCCACCCCGCTGGCTGCGAGCTCCGAGCTCCGGCCCGCCGAGGGGCAGACATCAAAGGGGAGGGGGAGCTTCGCTGCTGCCGCCCGGGTTACGACACAGATCGCGGCGTTCCCTGCCCAGGAAGGCGCTGGGGTGGCTGGCTGTGTGAGCAGCGCCGTGACACGGCGTGGGAGGAGGCACCAGATCAAAGGACAGAGGCGCACATGTGCCTGGAGGTTACCTGGTGTCTCCCGCCCAGCTCGGGGTCTGCTCCTCGCTTTCCTCCCAGAACATCGTAATCGTCTCTGTGCCCGCGGGAGAGTTTCTGAAACGGGAGAGAGAAAGCGCTGATGGACACCGTGATCATGAGATAAGAACAGGTCTTAGAAAAGAAAGGGAACCCAGCTCAGCTCACAAGGACTATCACTGAACTAGAAATTCTTTACACTCCCTAATGCAACTGTCAACAAAAATGTCTACATTTAAGCCATGGGAATGACACAAAACTGCAAGCTGTTGCATCAAGGACCTTTCCTAAGTGGAAATGAGCTGAAAACTAGAGAGCATGAGGGGGAGGGACTCTGACTTTCACGCTTTCTTTCCCACTGGAGAGTGAAGAGCCACGAGCTTCATTTTTCTTGCAGAGCTGCTCATCTAAATTTGCACTAAGGAGCTACAGAAATTTTATACCCAACACAGTTCTTAGCCAGAAAAGGTTACCTTGGACAAGGGCAAAGGAGAGATTTCAGGTCAAAATAACACAGCTGACAGAGCACTACTTGAAAGGTGATGGGCTACACTTAAATTGCATTAGTGTTCAGACATTGCAGAGTTAAACAGAACTCATCACAGGATGTGGCTATGGTCAAAAGCGTGAGAAAAAAAAAATTAAAAGACATCTAGACATAGCAAAAATAGCTAGAGTTTAATGCTGCCATGAGTGGGCAATTTAGTGAGGAGGCTCAGGCAGGATCTTGTCTCTGTCCTCTTTCACTGCCTAAAGATGCTGCCCTTGGTCAGGGCCCAGGACAAGGCACTTCCCTGGTTTGATCAGATACAGCAGGGCTTGCTGTGGGAAAAACAACAGGAAAGCTTGGGAATGGAGGCACAGGGGCTGTGGTGGCTCAGGCCCCACACACGAGAGAGTGCACGAGCTGCAGGTGCAAAGGCAGCTCCACAGCATCCCTTGGCATTTGCCCTTGGCCCAGCCCACATCAAACAGCAACAGGGGCAGTGCCTGCACACACACCCAGAGTTCTCACAAACCTGTTTGTTCCATGGGGCAGCACAGCAAACAGCCTGGGCTCCTGCCAACCTAGAGCTCAGTGGGCCAAATCATGAACCAACAGCCCAAGGAGCTCTTCAGCATCTGGCCAGAGTGGTGACACCAGAAGCTGTACCTGTGAGGTTTTACCTTTCCTCCCTGCAGCTGCCATGCTGCACACATCTACAGCCTTGCTCATCAGCTGGGTCATCCAAAGCTTTTGTGACCAGCAGCCAGTTCAGTGTCCCTGTGCCCCAAAGGTCTGTCTGGATGGTGGACTGGGGAACAAGGACCAGCAGTTACTCACGTTGTACACGTCATCCTGGCCTGCTCGCAGCTGGGGCTCAGAGGCCTGGCTGAGCTGCAAGAGAGACCACAGAAACCATTCCATGAGCAGAGACACAGTGGCTCCCCTCAGTGCCTTCATTCCCTCTCTCCTACCAGTTACCCTCATCAGAAACAGGGCAACCCACAAGCAGCTCCCTGTGTGGCTACAGGCGATGTAAACCCCTGCTGCAGCAGCACTTTTATCCACACAGCAGCCTGCCCTCAGCAGCCAAGTCATCCTATTTCACATAACACCAGCTCACAAACATCTGAGTTTGTTCCCTATACACCTGCCCTTCTCAGATTTTGTCTCTCCATTCTCTTCCTGTCCTAATCTTGTGCCTCCCTGAGACTTTGGCTCTCCAGCTGCCTGCAAAGCTGTTGGGCTTCCTGCAGGGAATCCCTGCACCCCTCAGGAGCAGCACTTGGCATGCAGGACTCTGGTGCCACCCCAATAACTTGATGAGAGTGGCAGTTAGCAAAGAGGTAAAGGATTATCCCTTCTGTAGCTGCTCTTTGGCTCAGCTGCTCACAATACTTACGAGAAATCAATTGCTAAGCCAAAACTTCTGGTAAAGAGGGGCAGTTTTGGAACAATGAGAGCAGCTGCTTTGTATTGTAGTGTTTAAACAAAAACCCTGTCAAACTACATTCTGTATTGATTTACTCTTTTTGAGTTATTATCACATCCAATTCTTTATTAAAAGTAACCTTCTAGCTCAGTCTATATTTAGGCATAGAACCATGTTTGTAACAATTACACAAGTCCTCTCCTGTGGTTGGGTTGTTGCATCATCACACTCATAGTATCAAAGATGTCTGAATTGTTGAGACATTTTAGTACATCCTTCACAAGCTTGCCATTTTCCCTGTATGTTCTGTGTATCCCTTCCTCTCTTTCCAATGACAAAGCAGGAGAAAAAAATCCACATAACTCCTGATCAGTCACTTCCCATCTACAAAATCCAGAATCTCTGATGTATCCATAAGTCTAACATCAAAGCACTCTCATATACTCTTTGTAAAGAACTGCTTTAGGTTGCTCAAGTAGACACCAGAAAGAGAGTGGAAAAAATAAAGAAAAAGAGAGAAAGAAAGCAAAAGAATAGAAAGGTCTCATTCCAAGAGATGGTTCCCCTCCACTCCCACTTTCCAGCCCAGCTTACACCACCAAATCCAAATGGATCTGTGTTGGGTTAGACTGACCTTTGCCTTCACAAAAAGGGCTGTCATGACCACTGCATAAATGAAGAGGAATCCATCCAGCATGTAGCAGAGCCTGGGATCTGTGAGGCCGAGAATTGATGCAGCATCTGCAGAAAAAGATCAGACACATCAGCAAACAAAGTCACTGGGTGCTTGGCAGCATAAATGTGGCAGTGCTGCCAAGCACTCCATGGAAAAATAATAGCCAGTGTGAGGGCAACACTGCCCCTTGGCAAAGGAGATGGAATTCTGAATAGAAGAATTCTAGGATTAATCTGGTCAAAAAGGAAAATGGCAAGTCAAGCCTTCTCTCTGGACAGGTTCAGTTAAACCAGACTGTCAGGACCTCAGCCAGCTGAGAGTACTTCCATGGACAGAAATGTTGCAAGCTCCCCCAGCCAATACAGGACATTCATTTTCTGGGAAAATCCAGCAGCATCTCCTGCAGGGATTCATGACTGGGCCTGGTTAAGGCTTCCTTCATCAAGTGTGTGTGAGAAATACATTGTTCAGACAAAATTTTAGGGGAGGTCTTCTCAATTCTGCACTAAATGCAAAGAAAGATTGATACCATCACATTCACTTGAACCCATTGCCCCTCATGTTTTCCATGTGACTCCTAAAAAGGGAGTTTCCATCTTTTCAGCCACCATTTAAATATTTATACACTGACCACATCCAATCTTAATCCAACCTTAAGATTGTTGGGTTTCAGCAGATAAAGCTGATAAAACTGCCCCTGTATCAGTTAATAAAGATACAGAAAGTTCACAAAGTATAGGTAAAAAAATCAAAGGCTAAGTAACCATATATCCAATATGCATCTCCATGGCCATCCCCCAAGGAAAAGCTGTATTGTACAGTTATATAAAAAACCAAAGAAACAAACACTTTAAAATTAATCTGAGTTGTGCTTTGTGCAGATTTGGAGTGAGTTCAAAAAGGAAAGACAAAAATTATCAATAACCTGAAAAGCCCTTTGATGAAGATAAACAATCACTGTTCCCTCTGACAGCCTCACACACCCAGAAAAAATACCACAGAGTAGATTTGTTTGTTTGTCTGAACTAGGAGCCTGCATTCATTTTTTCCCTAAATCATTCATTTAGAAACAAATCCATGGAAATAAATTGAGATCCTAGAAGGTTTTCCTTCTTTTCCCTCTTTTTCTGTCATTTAAAAAATGTGGTTCAAGCACTTTATGAAAAATACCCTTCACCACATTTCCTCAGGACTATAAAATTTCATTTATATAGGGTAAACAGAGACAGAGAGATTACATTATTTTCCCAACATTGTATATAAAACCAACAAACGAGCTGAGATTGCCTTCCCAGAGATTTTCTTCTAAACAGTTCACAGGACAGTATTTTACACCAGCCTGGAGGCATCTGAGATGCTGCTGAAGGCAGCATTTTTGTGTACTCTTTGGGTATCCTGGCCCTGAATCCCTCTTTTTGTACCCAAGCCAGGCACATTCATACAATCATCTCAAGTCCAATATTTCTCCAGCACTAACAAAATCCCCAGACCAGGAGGAGACATTGAGGACTGTGGAGGAGATGTCAAGAGTGCAGGGGATTTAGCTGTGGCCCTGTGCCAACCATTGTCAACCTTGGCTGACTCTGCAGAGACAACCAAGTGCCCACACAGTGCTTATGTGGGGCTCCAGCATCCCAGGCAATGGATTAGTGCTGTTCAGTGAGGGAAGGCCTGCTGCTCTGCCTGTGATTGTCCCTGGAAAAACATGTTTTGAGACTATGACAAAGTCCAGTGTTTAGGAAAAACCCAATAAAATGAATAGAATTATTAGGGTAAGAAAAGAACTCTGATATCATCAAGTTCAACCTTCAGCCAAATACCACCATGCCCACTAAAGCATATTGTGAAGTGTCACATCTATTGATTTTTTAAACACTTCCAGGTATGGTGACTCCACCATTTCCCTGGGAAGCCTGTTGCAATGCTTAGCCACTCTTTCAGTGCAGAAAACTTTCCTCATATCCAACCTTTGAGCTGGTGCAGCTTGAAGCTACTTCCCTTGTCCTATCTGTTAGGTTGTGTTATTTCCTTTCTTAATATGTTTGATTTCTGTATTCTTAAACAAAGCAAAATGTACAGAGCACTTTCTAAATAATAACCATTGAAACAGGGTTCTGGACTAGAAAGTGAGAGAGAGAAAAGATAGAAGGTAGAAAGCCTATTGAAAGAAAGGTCAAAGAGATAGGAAGCGCAATGAACAAGTGGCAGTTTGAAACAGTTACCATCCATTCAGGTGAACAGGACCAGTTTGGGTTTTTACATCACCAGAGGAGGGGTTACTGGCTCTTCAAAACACAAGGCCAGTCCCTTAGGCACCACCAAAATGTGCTTTGTGTCCCTCATCAGCCATGGTCTGGGGCTGAGGCCAAGGTCACAGCAGATGAACTGATGATGGGAGCTGGCAGAGCAAAACCTGCCAGGCCCGAGGGAGCAGCCACACTCAGCTGTCTCACACAGAGCAAAGCACAAACAGCAAATATTTCACTGATGATTCCCACTCTGTTAACCTCACAGTGCCTTTCCAATATTGACATACCAAAACTGAGAGGAGACAGTCACTGAGTGGAGCACTGCCCAGGTTTCCAGCCCTCCTCAATCCCAATTGCCTACAGCTGGAGCTCTGTCAGCACCTGTGCTTCTGCCCCTGAGAAGTTTCTTCCCAGCACCTCCTCCTTCCAAAGCCTGGATTTTGTTCCCCCCTTTTCTCTGCTCCCACCCAGCTGCTCTCCTCTGTGCCTGGGCACTCTCTCCTGCTGCTGCAGGTCCCTGCACTCCCGCATCTGGACGTGAGGCTGGCATCTCCCCAAAGCAGCTCTGCAACAACCCCCTGTGGCCTTTTACTTTCTGAAGCACGGGTGAAGAAAACAGAAAAAAAGAAAGGAAGAAAAAAGGCAATTCAGAAGTGCTGCGGACAGCAAGTGAGAAAAAGGCAGCGGTGAGAGGCCGAGAGCAGCCCCAGGGCCCGGCGGAGGAAGCCTGGGGCCGGCAGGGAGGCTGCGCTGCGGCGCCCGCCTCGAGAGCCCTGCGTGGTTTCACAGCTTCAAGCCCTGGCTCAGGCCCAGCTCCAGCTCTCCTGCACAGGGCAGCAAACTCAGCTTCAGCCTCCTGCCCACACTGCCTGCTGCTCCCATCCTGGAGAGACACAGGAGTCCCAGAACCACATCCAGTCACTGCTCCAAATCATGGCATGAGGGAGGGAGGGAGGCTGCACCCCAAAGCTGGCTGGGGTCCAATCCACAGGGCTGGCCCAGTGCAGCCAGTACCAATGGGGACCAGCTGAACTGAATCACTGGAACGTGGCCTGGACCCTTGAAGTGTGCCAGAACATTTCTTTTTAATAGGATTTTCCTCCTCCAATGTTTTTAGTGTGCATCTGGATTGGGTTAGACCATGATTCCTGATAATAGTTTGAGAAATACAGACCGTAAAAGCTGAATTACTTGTAAATCCAGATCACATCTGTCTACCATAAATTTTTTTCTCTCCCATGGGCCTTATTCAGTGATTCATTTAAGGATTTTACTTTTAGGGGTTACCAAAATTCAGTAACACAGCTGTAAATGAAGCGTTTTATCTTCCTGGAAACTGAGTTTCTCAGTGAAGCCCAGGAAAACCAATCCCAGCACAAGAGATTTATTGATGCAACTGTGGTTACATACAAAGGTGTTTAAAGGCAGATCCTGCAGGGCCTTCTCCCAACAGCCCAGAGTTGCCAGAGCTGCTTGCTGGGCAGCTTTTCTCAGACGCCACCATCTTCCACCAGCAGTGATCCCTGTGACTCTGGATGATGCTGGGTGTGATGGGTCTTGCCTCACTGCTGCTGCCTAAGAGCAAAATTCTGAACCCAAGAGAGCTCCCTGGGCTCAGAGGAGAGAGATGAGTACCCTGCATGGTGCTTCACTTCAAGTGCACACAGGCCTGCAGCTGAAAGGACAGCCCAGACTATATGCCTACAAGTTAGCCAGCTAAAATTATTACAGATAATCCTGTTCATGAAGAATGTATCTGTCTTATATTTATAGTTTTCTATGGGTTTTACTCATAGATAGAAACAACAAGCAAACCTGTGACCCTTCAGGGATGAAGAAGCAGAGGCCAAATTCTCCTTCACTTGCAGAAGGCAGAGGCTCAATTAATTTGTCATCAATATTCCATCACATATTTGTGAAACACAGCATGGGCCAAAGCAAAGCTGTGCCCTTCAAGTTCAGCATTAGGGTTCGTTGTTGTTGTTGGAGGAAACTGCTGATACGATCAGGATTCAGGTTACAAGACCAAATGTTGGGCAGCCCAAATAATTACATTTAAAAAGTAAAGTATTTTAGGCCATTAGCTTCCAATTTTTTACACCGATGAATTTTAGCCCTATGGAAAGTCAAGGTAAAGCGCTTTAGGATTCCTGTGAGCCCTTCCTACTCCTTTTACAATCCCTTCCAGGGAGGCACTAACAAAAAGTTCAAATCATTCAAGTTTTCCTCTGATTTGTTTGGAAGAAATACAGTCAAAAGAAGGAAAATATAATGCCACATGGGATTAAACATTGTTGTTCCTGCCCATGGCAAGGGGTTTGGAACTAGATGATCTTTAAGGTCCTTTGCAAGCCAAATTTTTCTATGATTTTATGATCTTCTAGCACATCATGGAAAAAAGACTCTAATAAAAAAGTCCAGGGTACTGTATCAGGAGCAAGACAAGTATATCTCCAGCTGCTGTTTGATATGTGGGAAGAGGAAACCTATCTACCTTTTCAGTCTGAAGGTGGAGAAGATTAACTTTGAATATATAATTAAACAAGGCAGCCTTTCACCCTCCAAATCCTTCCAGAGCCTCATCAGAAACAGAAAGGAGGGGAGTGCCTTGCTCATCTCTGGAAGGGGACTCCTTGCTTCATCAAAACAGTCAGTCATTCTCAGAAAAAGCAACTGCTTTCACTTCTCACTTGAGCAAGGCCTCGGTGCAAAGGGCTTTCCTGAAGCAAGCCTGGTGTTGCCTCCTAGAGACAGCAAACCGTGCACAGGGCAGCTGCAGACGTGGATATCCAACAAGCTGCAAGCTCTGCAGCTCTGCCAGCTTTTGTAGGGAGTTTAGATTAGGCACAAGGGCTTCTACTACACCCATCTTCATCAGGGACAGCAAAAGTTTAATTCAGTTAATGCAAAAGGTGTTCCCTGCTGTAAATTTTCTAGTGTTTAATTCAATCTGGTGTTGAGTGTACAAAGAGGCAAGAGTTATTATTCAAATGCTGCTAGGTCACTTAGCCTTTCCCTTGCCCTACCAACTCTGCCCCACAGCAGTAACTCACTCCAGAGTGATTTACTATCTGGTGGCCTTTTCATTCCAGCTCCCACAACCCTGTGCACATGATGGAGGACCACATAAGAGAATTGAGCCTCCTTGTCCCCCTGGGAATCCCAAAGAGACTTCACAGCTGCAAGGCTGGAGGGAGAGACCCCGAGCCAGGCACAAGATGCTGCTGGTCACAATCAGATGTGTTTCTCTGCTCAGTGAGCACTTCTCAGAGTGGCAGACATTTCCCTAAGTACTTTAAATTGGCATTTTTAAATTAGACTTTACAGCTAGCTCATGGCTCCAGTAATCAAATATACTGGTAACAAGAAGAACAATTCCCAGCCAGGAGATTTACAAGACATTCCCACTTGCTTTTATCCTAGTTTCAAACTTCCAAAAGTCATTAAGCCCAGGTGGGCTGTCCCACCTGGTGGGAACTGAATGCAGAGATGCACAGGCCCAGCAAGAGCCTCACCAGGACTGGTGTCCCAGCCTGAGATTGATTTGCTGCCAGCAGAGCAGTGAAAAATCTCTCACAAGAGCACAAGCTAAGGGTGGAGGTGCTGGAGGGAGAATTGCAGCTACAAGGAGACCATTTACAGAGAGCAGTCCGCCCATGAGCCATTCCTTCCCCTGCAGCCAACATGCACCAAAGCTGGGACAGTGACAGGAGCCATCCCTGATGTATGCTCAAAGCCATGCCTGGACACTCATCACTGCTAATCCTACTGGAATCTCATCAGGGTTGGTTTTTTTTTCTTTTTCTGGGATCAATTTTCACCTGAACTCACTGACAGTGCCAGATCTAACCAGTGCCAAAAGAGCCAGAGTAAGGAAGGACACCAAACACCCAGCAATGAAACCATCCACTTTTCTAGGTTAAGTTCATAGGAACACTTTTCAAAACCCAGGTAGCTGTCACTCAAGTCTTGCAAAACATTTCTCATATTTTTTTCAGCAGATAAATGACTGAATCACAGGGCAGGCAGACATACAAGGTGGGAAAATGGTGGAAGGCTAGCAGGACAACTAGGAGCAGACTGTTTTAAGGCTAGCAAAACGTCAAGATGTTTTCACTGCAACATTCACTTGCAACGAGGCTTCTGAGGGTGAAGAAATTCCTGGTGAAGCTTGGTGTCAAGGAGGGAAATGGTTAAACCATCTGCAGATGCAGTGGGCAGGAAGGAGGTTGCACCAACGGCTGAGGCTCTGCCTGCAGGAGCTGCACACACCGGGAGGGAGAGGTTTCAGAGCAGTGCCCTGCCACTGACCCACTTAGTGCACCATGTTTGTGTCATGTTCTGCCCCTGCCTGAGTATGAACAGGCCAAAAACCTCCCCTGTGCAACAGCAAGTTAGATACAGAGTAGAGAGAAAGGGTGATTAAGGATTTGGGTTCATATTAGTTCCCTGCATAGTTTTCCTGCAGCATTGCTCAACAAAACTTAGCAATAATAATATTAACACCACTGGGGGATATTCCTCTCTGAAAGGAGCACATGAAGTGTTTCGCAGGCCTCATAAAAAAGAGCCAATGGATGAGCTGTCACAAAATGGAAATATCACAACAAACTTTGCCTGGGTCCTCGATGGACTCCTTCAGCGAAGGGGCTCAAACAAACCCAACTCCTTGGAGTCACACATTCCACTTGGGAAAAAAATAAAAAAGGAATTGCTTCTTCCACCTCTGAAATGCCCTTCCTATGATTTGGGAGCATTCACATTTCCATCATCCAGCAACTATGCAGCTAAAATTTTATGGCAGAGCAAAGCGATGCTGAAGAGAAAGGGCTCTGTCGTGGATCTGCAAATGGGGCAGGGATTCATTTATCCCTGTTAACACCTCACTGCTGAGGCTGCGCTCCTCTCTCAGGTGACAAAACTGTGGCTGGTGCATCTCCTCTGCTGCATTTTGTTAAGAGACACCTGAGGGACTACACCCAACTTTAGAAAACCTTATCTCAGATGGCATTCCAGGATAAGGGGAAAGCAAAGTGCTGTATTTTGAAACACACCTTCTCACACATAGGTGGGAAATGGCAAGAATCAAGAGCTTATATATAAATTTTGACTGGAATAAAGACTGTTAGAAAGCAATATATTCCGGTGTGGGGTGGGAGAAATAGGAAGAAAGAATTCCCTTATCATTAATGACTTCATGTAACACCTTTATTTCACCAACTATAAGATAAAACTAATGCATTAACTGTCAAAAATACTGAAGTGCTCTCAAAAGCTCAGGCACTGGAAGCTGGTACTTACTTAATTCCTTCTCTATGGAAACAGACTTGTAGGAAAAAAAATCCAAAAACCCAAGGAAGAGGACACCAATCTCTCATCACAAAGAAAATTTCCTGTTTATTTATACTATAAGTTCAAACCATTCTTTGGCAGTATTTGGAACTCAGATGAAGTAATTATGATTTACCCATTGCGTGCAACTAATATTAAAATTTGTCAAGTTAATTCCAGTAATTACTTGGGAATACACTGAAAATCTGGAAAGGTGAGCTACCATGAGTAATTTAAATTCATTTCATCCACAGCACTACATTTACCCTATTGGTTTATCTTCAAGATTTTTTGTTAAAAGATTTTCCAGAAATTTAGCAAAGGGAAATGCTATTCTGTGGCTTATGACTAGATTTAGTTTAGTTTTGTTTTCCTGGAGTGGTGGCACAGCCATTTCAGAGGATTTAGATCCCTTGTATTTATTCTTTCCATCTTAACATAGACAAGCAGCTCTCAGCCACTTACCAGATGTATTTTACAGAATAATTCTGTTCATACCTTCAAGTTTCAGAGCACCTATCTGCAGCAGCCACTTGAGATGGGATATTATGTTGTCTCTGATTTTTCTCATTCCAACTAATTTTCTAAGTGTAGAATCAAGCACTTGTACTGCCATTGCATTCATCTAATTGCTTGTCAGCCTCATAAAACATATTCCTTTTAAGATCTTTAATGCTGCTTCTAAAATGGATGAAAATTTTGAAATTATGTTTACTTTAAACCGCCCCTCTCTCCCACAAAAAGCCAGATTGGGAAGCCTCTGGGATGTGGAGAGAGAGATAAAAAGGCTGTGTAGAAACTGTATTTGTTTGCTTTCTGTGTGCAGCTGAGATGGATTTAGAATGCAAAGGAAATTTATATGAGCTCCATTTTTCATAGCACTGGGAGCTTAGGTCAGCTTTATTGAAAGCACAGTTTGGGAAAGTGCAGTCACAGAACTGCTGGATGGAGTGAAAAATTGCCAAGTGATCAAATGCCCACAGAAAATAAATTTTCTCCTAAGAGGATCCTTAGTGTTTAATTTACTTTTTGTACTCTGTAAGAAAAATCTTTCTTCTACTTCTATCCATTACAAGTTTTTCTTGCCATAGAACCGTTTATTGTGTATCGCACTATCTAAAATACCTAACAAAAAACTGTGTAGCCAGAAAATGCATGGGCTTGTAGAGGACAAAACACTGTCCTCCCCTAATACAAATGCTTTTCTGAGATTGGTTGTGATGAATCCATTGTTCATTCACATCTGGACTTGGTGTGTGTCCCTAATAGGGCAGAGGGGAAGAGGGAGGTGCCAGGGACCCTGTTTGAGGTGCTTTGCAGTGGCCTCATCTGCTCCGCCGGGAGCTTCTGCCATGTGCAAGCCTGGAATTAATCCCATTAAGCAAAGTGTTATCCTACAGAATTAGCCATTAGATGTGCATTAATTATTTCAATCTACCCCCTGAAATCCATTTGGAGAAGCTGCCCTGTTCTTACAGACAAAAAAAGTGAAGCTGTGGGAGCCAATAGCACCGACGAGGATTGTGCTGGGGTTTATCGCATCCAAGCGGAGGAAGAAACTCAAGTGAATGTAAAATGTCCTGGTTTTCTTCCCAGTAAAGAGCAGATTCCAAAATGGGTGGATTCATTCCCACACCACTGATTTCAAGTTAGCAAAGGCCATTTAATTCAATGAGAATGGGTTTAGCCACAGAGCAGACACGCACACCTTCAAAGATGCACAAGAAACAGGCAGTGTGCATCTATAATTCAAATATAAATACAAATGTTTTTCTAACACACTACATTTCATTATGCAAAAAATATTTATTCAATCTAACAAATTTAAATTTGGAGAGTATACTCTACGCAATTTTTATCTGGAAAATAAACTTTTTCATTACTCTTTAAATTCTCTGTATTCTACCCTGATTTCGAAGTAACCTGACAGTTTGTTCTTCTGCAATTGATTTCACATGCCTACACATTAGAAGTCAGAAAAAAAAGAAAAAGGAAAAAATTGCCTCTGAACCCTTTAATTTAAAAGTATTCTTTTTCTAGAAATATATCCTAAAGCTGTATTTCTGTTTTATCAACAAAAATTATCAGTGGTTTACTCCAAGTCCATTGCAAGAACTACATTAGAATTATTTACTACAAGGCAAAAAAGAGCAGGAAAGACTGGATGGTTCAGCTCATTGCACAGCACCAAATATACATATTTAATTCTCCAAACATTTCTGCATTTCCACTGAAAAAGAGCACAGCACATGCAAAAAGTCTGTGCACATAAAGCAAAAGAAATCTAGCTTTGTAACCTGCTCTACCTAATACTGTTTAGGATATAAAATTGGTTCACCAAAAATGATGGAAAAATAAAATCACTATGTATTTCTGCTGCCAGTCGATTTTCTGCTTGGACAGGACAAAAAAAGTCATTTCCTAACAGATTCCATGCACCTGAAATTTATTGAACACAACGGCATCCACTGTCACATAGTGAGTTTTTATCTAAATTAAATTATGTAGGGATGTAGATACAGCTACAGAGCAAACATTATCTTAATTAATTAATTTCATTTCATAAAGATGCATTTAATTAGATATGCTGGGAAAAAACAATGAAACCTAAACAGTGATATCATAGGCAAATCTGCATAGACCTTAGACAGTATTATTTCACCAAACTAGTGCCACAAGCCCCCTGAAGACAAATTTTCCTGCTAGCAAGACCCATCCTCCTCCAGTGTCCCACTGACTCTTAAATAACTCACTCTTGTAAGTTTATGATCAGAAAAAAGTCCCTAAAAGAGAAGTCTGACCAGCTGGGACAGAGAAAATCTGTTCAGTTATTTTATTACCATGCTAACAATTGGTGATCCCAACACTACGGTTTTCAGACATAGTTTACAGCAATAAAAGCAATTTCTTCTCTTTTCCCTGTAACATTTCTAACACTGTCATAATGGTGGCAGCATAAAAAGTGAAAAAATACTTGTAAAATCCTATGCAAAATTATTATGTACTCTTTAGAAGCAGCAATTGAGTGACAGTTTTATGCCACTATTTATAATCTAGGTAAAGCGAAATAAAGTATAACACTGAACATACTGCTTCACTTAAAATTCTCAGCTGACTACAACACAGAAATACCCTCCTGGTGGGCTGTTCAGAGATTAGAATTTCTGCAGCTTTTAAGAGATTAAATTCTGCAGCTGGTTAAGCTGTCTGCAGAATAACCCGATATCAGATATTGGGCATAGTTAGAATTCATGCACAACCAATTTGTAATTCAAGACACACCTGTATAATTAAGATTTTTCAAAAATCATATTTCAAAAGTAGTTGTACTTTCAGTTTTTTGGGAAGTGTCACTAAGTCATGTTTTAAAAACAAAATAAACACTGCCATTTGAATTTCTCTTAGCAGAATACTGCAACTGGAGTGAAGAGGGCACATTTGTCTGTTTGCATAGACTTGCTTCCCATCAGAAACATCTTCTGCAGACTCAGAAAGATCAAGCTCTACTGGCAGATGGACAGTTTAAATTTTGCCATCCAGAAAGGTATGCAGCAGTGAAATCAATAATGAAAACTCTAAATAATGTTATTAACACATGTGGATCAACTTGTGAACTCTTGATTCCCAGAAACCCTACTGACTACTGATTTCCACAGAAATGTTTTGTGCTTATTCTGTTGTGGGGGAGTCTGATGGCACCAGCATTTTTATGGAAATAATGCACAGTCATTTTGCTCAATGACTACTCACTTTACAACTGAAGAAGCAAAATTGATATCCTTATCTTCAGTCAAGATTTGTATTTTATTTTTATTAATGACCAGAAGTGTAAAAGTGAAAAAGCCAGTTCCATATACTGCTTGCAATATTATAGAGAATTTAGCATTACGCTCCCAGTTGTTTTTGTCCAAGTTCCTCAATTCACAAATGCACCACTAGGTCAAAAGAGAACACCAGCAGTTTCTACAAAACTATGCCTGACTTTATTTTAAAATATCCTTTTTAACCTTATTAGATCACATAGGAATCAAAATCTAGAGCACAAGCGTGGAGATGATTATAAGATGTTGTGTTTGAATGATCCCACTCAAACAACTGCTGCACAAACTTCCTGGGTACTTGTCAAAAGGCCAAGAAAGTGCATTTTATGCAGACAATCTTAATGGTGGGAAATGACAGAAAACAAAGTGATGTCATCAAATTATTTTCTATAGTTACCAGAGTGTTCCATGCTGTCCTATTTGTAAAATCACTCTGTGCTGTAAAAAGTTTTACAAAATAGGACTTGGAGCATGAACAAGTACTTGCAGTGTAATGGTGTTCTCAATGCTTGTCAGGAAAGTCCAGGGAGGAACAGAAAACCCAGAGCCATGACATCAGCCAAGGACACTCTTTTATTTGCTGCCCCCCTGGGCATTGCACACCAGACACTCTCCAGGCTGGTTTTAATAATAGCTTTATAGCCATAGTTAAGGAGAGACTGACTGCTTTATTATCCTTTGCAGACAGATAAATCACATTTCTTACACCTACCCAACTGGCTCACCTCTGTGTTACAGCTTTCTATCCTGAGCACTTATTGTCCTTTGATCAGCTTTTGTTAATGATGCCCTCCTCTTTTTACAGACCATACCAGAGATACCATGACTTACCTTTGCCTTTCTTATACATTCTGGATGTGGTGCACTTTGGTCAGAAAAGATCAGGTCTGTGTTTCAGTGTGGACCATACAAATCAGGGCTTGATGCCACTCTCTCAGAAAAACAAATGAATTTTCTTGCTCCAGCACCTTGCTGCTGCATCCTGGTGCAGCCCCAGAAAATCCCCCATCATTTACCACACAGCAGCTGCACAAACCAGCCAGGCTTTTCGGGAACTGCTCAGGAGATGTTTGCCCAGCAGCTCACCTGTGATTTTTCTGGTTTACTCTGGCCTGCCAAGGGGCAGGACATGGGCTCAGTGGAGGAGGAAGCCTTCTCCATGTATGCTCCCCTCCAGCACTGCACAAGCTGGCTCTGGCCGCCATTGCCACAACACAGGCTGGCTCCTTCTGTCAGAAATCTCCGTCCTTTTTGTCTCTTCAGTCAGGTTAACATCACTAATCGTGGGGTTTTTTTTCCTATTCCTTTACTTCAACCTTTCTTCCTTGTTCAAAACACCTGATTTCTGGGAGACCTTTGAGTATTTTGAAGATCTGGCTACAAAGCTGATTATGAAATGGCTCGAATATTTTCTACAGATTTGTTTCCTTGCTGAGACACTCTTGGGGGCTGTGCTCGCCTGCCTGCCAGCAACCACAAGATCCATGCCCACGGAGTCCCTTTCACTTATAAACTGTGGCAACAAAGCCAAGCTCCAGGTCCCTCACTCATGCACACCCTGGCCCCCTCAAACCTCAAAGCGCGACATGACGCTTCCCTTCGGCAGATACGGATCTACCCCCCACACACCGCCCCGGCAAAAACACATCTGAGACTCTCCTCTGCTCAGCCAGCCAACCCAGGTGTGGCTGGGAAAGCACTTGCTCAGAGCAGCTGAAAACTCCTCTAACTGAGGTAGAAATTGTTACCTCAAAATAAAGTAAGTGTAGGAGCAGGGTTTATAATTTCAGGGCTCTTCAGCCTCTCTTTTTTTACAGCAGGAATAAAAAAACCCAACCAAATGAACAAAAAAAGGGCAACACCTTCAGTCTGGGTCACAGGTACTGTTTTCCCAAACTTGGGACCTTAAGCAAGCAATCCTCTGAGAAACACACAGGCAGCCCTGGGGACAGGTGACCCCACAGAGGCAGGAAGCAGCAGCAACATCTGGGATCAGTGTCCCAGCTCTGCTCCAAGGCAGACCCTGCAGAAAGACTGCACAACCCACCAAAGAGGCGTCACACCAACCCCACCACGCAGCAAGAGCAGGGACTGCTTTTCCTTTGAAGTACCTGGCTCCAAAGAAAGCCCTTTTGACACCCTCCAGGCAATATGTGTATGACACCATCTTACACAGCAGCACTTTTTTTTTAAATTAAAGAGTGGTGGGAAAGGTTGTTTGTTTGTTTTCAAAACATGACTGTCTTTGTGGGAGTTACTGCGTTCACCCATGAAATGGGACTTGTCTGCAGAGCTCAGCAGAGAGGACCCAATGCCTCAACACAGAATGTCCTGCACCTCTGCTGCCTGAGCTGGAAAATTTGGCTCTCAGCATATCCTGGGAGCTTGGAGAAAAAAGAAAAAGACAACACCCAATGATCTTGTGTTGTAGTGCCAGACTAAGGCTGCAACAGGGCAGTGTGAGTCCAAATGCTGCCAGACAGGCTAAGGCAGAAAGGGAAGGGGACAAGTTGTTTTTCCTTCTTCCATTTCCATTTTTTTTTAAAGGCAAAACACTTTTCTGGATTTTTTTTTTTTTTCAGAAGACAGCTTTGACTCTGGATTCAAAATTGCCAGACACAAAACCAAATTCACATCCATATGGAACAACCATGGATACACAAACTCTCCTCTTTTATGCACAGGACCATGAACTGCAGCATGAATTTTCTGAATATTTCTTGCCAACTCCCACTTCTTCATAATGAGCAACTGGAAAGTTTCAATCTGAATAACTGACTTTATAGATTTAGGGAAAAACAAGTCAATTTATTATGACAAAGGGCAAAAAAAGCCCTGTTTGTCCTCTCCAGAATATACTGTATTGGCTCCTGTGAGCAAGCAACAAAACAGGTTGTCATTCAGAAGTTTAAACCCAAGCCTTATGATGTTAGGCTATATCTTTCTCATAAGAAATACAAATTCTAGGTAATCCCAAAATACCAGCAGAGATGCAAAAGCATCAAAATATCTGTATTTGAAGGCTTTCTTCTTATTCAAGAACATTTCACCCCTTCATTCCAAACACGTGCTGGAGTTGGAATAATCAAAATCAAAATCTATACTGAACTTTTGATAAACATCTTCAATTTGCCAACGCTGGTATTGCCTTTGCCCCATTATTTTGCATTTATGTAGCCTCAGAGCATTCTCCTCCTGAAGTGACTATTGATAAGCCAGTGACAGATACACTGAAAGAAATACAGAGATATAACAGGATTCCCTTCCTGCCATCTTCCAGAGCTGCAGGACTTGGCTAAATCAGTGATGCTCTTCAGTTTAAGTGAGTGCCTCAAACTTTTGGGTTCACCCATTGCCATTTTCTCTCAGGTGCAACGTGCTCACTGTCTTTCCCTTCCACAGAAACATAGGTGCAATACCATAGACCAAGGGTGTATGTACATATGTTCATGGATACACCACATAACCCTCAGACATATTTTTATATGTGTGCCTATGTCTACATGCACTCACCCCAGCCATTTCTTCTGTCTGTGGAAAAGAAGAGTAAGAAGCTTCGAATGGATTCATAAAAACAGACAATAACATATTTTCCACTCAAGCAGGGAGGAACTACAAATTCATTTGTAATTTTACTCCTCTGTGTAAAGGATGAGACCTAAACAATACAGACAAAACAGTGGAAAATTAAAGCATTTCGTCTGTTCAGCATTTTCTGTCCTGTTCTTGCTAGTGGTAAACAGCCCTACCAGTGGGTAAGCCCTGCTTCAGCTCAGAGAGCATCCCTGAACACACTGGTACAGCCAGGGAACAGCTGATGCCCCAGGCACAGCAAGGATACATCATACAAAGACAGACAGGCCTGTTCTCCCTGGCCAAAATCTGTTTTTCTGGATGAGAATGTCATGTTTTCCTGCATACAGCCTGGGCTTTGCCAGCACTCATAAGTGCAACTCAACTACATCAGGGACAGTGCTGAAACTCAAAACTACATGCACTTGTTAGTACTCACATCCACGTGCTAGCTCTACCTAAGTCACTATCATCTATTTCAACACTCTGTTATCTGGGACATCTGTTATCACAGGCAATCTAAAGGGCTGCAGGCTACATTCATTCACACCTCACATCCCAAGATCATGACAAAAGAGCTGCATCCTCTCTTTTCTTTCTAATCAGGGTCTTTGCCATACACGCATCGGCATTTTTCTATCATTGAGAAGTTAAGAAAGGGGTGTATGTATTTTTTGAAGAAAAATCCCTAAAGACCTGGTCAACCACATGAACCCCAGCAGTTGAGGTTTGAAGAAAAATTATCACTTTTTTGAGAAAGGTCAGAAATTAAGGACAGGTCAGAGTTGTAGTTTTTGGAGGATAAAAAATCAGGGTAATAAATGAATTCAGCACAAGGTATCTTAGGTTATTGCAGAGTTTGTGTGGTGGTTTACAGTGTGTCCTTAACTGCATGGACAAAAGAGCCATGAAATCAGATGTTTGCTTCTTTCTCTCTTTATTTACAGTGTTCCTAGCTACTGGGTACTTGTCAAAGCCCAGCCACCAGTCACAGAAGCTAAATAGTTAATCAGTAAGCTGAAGGAAAAGTCTTGTGGGAGAGCATGTTGCGTGTCTCCTTCAAAATACTGCACTGGAGAGCCTAAAAGATAGCAGAGCCTCAAATATCAAAAGTTACAGGGCACCAGAAAGTAAGATGATAAAGTACAAAAACTACATTAAGTAGAGCCTGTTAATGTTTGTAATAAAAAGGACTAAATTGTTAACAGAGAGAGAAAGGACTTCAAAATAATAGTATTTTTTAAAAATCAACACATTATTTCTTGCTTGCTTTTGACCATAAAACCTTTAATTGTGAGCACATATTATGTTGCATTTGGTATTTAGACCACGTTACAGGAACATTTTTCTTTGCAAAAGTAAGAACACATTAAATTTCATGCTTGACGTGTTCATTTGTGCTAAAGGAGAAGTAACTGCCCAGGGCCCAGATTACATCCGCCTCAAAGCAGCAAACCAAAGCTTTAACTTCCACTGGTAGGTTAATTGCCTGCTTGAACATCCTTTTCAGCCTTGAGATGAACCTGATAATTCACCCAAAAAAGCTGAAAAGCTCGATTTATTTTTGTCCCAGTGCAGAAAATGGTATGTGTGCTCTAAGACAGTCCAGTGATGGAAATTCATCTCTTCTGGTGCCCCAGACTGTTAGCTGAGTTAGCACACTAAAAAGTTCAAGTTACGTTCATCAGTTTGCTATAACTAAAAATGGTGCTCTCGTTGCAAACACTCTTGTTGATTTTCTTCTTAAAAATACCAAAGTCTTGTGGCACTAAAGATTGGAAAAAATGCAGTTTTAATACTTCATGCTGCTGACTTGCATCCATTGTAATATTAAAAAAGAAGGAGCACTCTGTCTTTGCTGAAAGGTCCATAATGGAACACCACAGCTCAGAGCACCCCTTTGGAAGAGATCACAATTTACAAGTATTTTCTTTCTGAAAAATGGAAACTTGGAATTTTTGGGGTTGTTTTTCTAAAATATCAAAGGAAATATAAAACCATGTACACTTTCATGCGATATTTCATTTTTAATTCTCATGAAGTCTCATTTTTAAATATCAAACAATAAGTCTTTTCTAAATCAAAGAATCTTCTGGTTGTTATGAGAAAACTCTTTAAAAAGCTCACAATTAAACAGATGAAAGTTTTTCACTTGACTCTGGAAAAGAGTTTTTAAGTCTCTCTGTTTTGGGATCTAAGTTCTGGTATGATTTAGTAATGTCTCTTTGCTGTGCTGGTATTGGAAGAGCATAACTTATTTATTTAATTTACTACAGTTATACAAGTAACTTTGTAGCATCCTGAATTTTAATTTAGTCTACACCATTTCAGATAGAGAAAATTCAACAGCTGAATGGCCAAAACCCATTTATTTAAAACATTCTCATTTTTAGTGCTGCAGGATCTCTTCTGGGATATTTCCCACCTTCATCTCTATTGCAGTGACCCATACCCCCAGCCTGCAACCCAAAGGGTGAGTGCACAGACCCCTCAGAGTGCAATTTGGTTCAGCACAAAGTCAGCAGAGAGCTGTGTGTGGCTCAGCTCTGCTGGGCAAGCCCCAGCCCAGCTGCTTGCTGCTGTTTACGATAAAAGGTGACCCCACGGGAGGCAGCCTCACCCACGGAAACACCCCAGTTCACAGAAGTCATCGTCTTTCTGACTCTCTGTGGGGTTTTCTGCTGCTTGTTTCAGTCCCCACAGTGGCAGGATGATTTTCCAGCTGTGCCCCAGAGTCACAGCTGGGGGATGCTCTGGCTCTTGGTGGAGTTTACAGAACCTTCTCCCACCCGAGGCCACCTCCTTGCCCCGACACCCCTTCCCACTGCAGAAACCTTTCCAGTTCATCTCCGCATCTGCAGATTTCAGATCGATATCCACGAGGTGCAGCGAGGGCAAAAATATGAGACAGATCACTGAGAAGCATTCAGCAACTCCCAAAGGTACAAACACAGCAAGGGCTCCTGTGGCAGCCACAGAAGGACAGAGGAAAATGTGTAGAGGCAAGCAAGCACATGACAAGCACTGAAAAGGTAACAGCAAATTTAGATAGGATGTGGTGGAAACAGCAGAGACACTGAACTGCCAAGCCTACATGCTTAAAAAAAAAAAAAGCCAGGGTTCTATAAATAATTAGTTTGCATTCAAATGTAAATGAAAACAAAAGCATAGGATACTTGAGAAAAATGTGATACATTAGCAGTTCTGTAACAGACAGAATCAAACAAATGTTTAACGGGACTGTTTAGTTGTGCAGCAAGACAGGCATTAATGCCCATTTTGGATACTTTCAGAAAAGCCAAGCCACCATTTGTGGTCTCCCACCTTCCTTCCAAGAGCCACATTTCCCTGCAAACTTGTTATGCTTTCAGCACTGACTAAAAATACAGAAAAAAAGAATGGATTAGACTAAGATTCTCATCCTGCTCCCTCCAAATTTCACAGTACACTCAAGGAACAGGATCCTATGCTGATATATTAAAGACCATTAAGTATTTAATATTTGATACTGAGTTTCTTTTGATAGACACTGAAACACATTGAAGGTAAATACATGTGTGATACCCCAAATAAAAATCACTAGGGGAAATTCTGAGCAGGGCACGGAAATCCAGGTTAAACTGGCAACAGGCTTGAAGTGGGGGAACACTACAACACATTTCTCTGTTTTTGTTTTAAAGAGGAAACAGTGATCTCCTCTTGTTTACTGAGGCAGAGGGCAGCACAACAGCAAACATGAGTTTTCTGACATATCTGAATCACAGTGATGCCTTTTTATTGAGTAAAACATAGCTAAGGATAAAAAGCACTGCAATACTTGTATTCAATTTAAAAAAATGTTTAAGAATTATGTAATTCACACAGCAGCAGTCAGTGAATTAAAAACTGGTGCAAACCATCATTAAAGTTGGTGCAAACTTTGGCTGAACTTCGGATACCAACTTACATCTACTTTTTCCTGGTATTCTGACAGGAGGGAAGGGAACCCATGAGCTAAGCAGTTTACCTCTGTTTGGTTAGCTCTAAAGACATAATCTGCAGTGAAGTAAAGTGGTCATATTCTGGAATTTTTAAAACAAAGATAAATGGCACACATTGGATGAGTTATTGCATGTCTATCATATGTCCGTGAAATTCTGTCTGATATTGTAGACTGCTTCTGAGTTAAATACGTGTTCCAAACCTGTGTCGTCTATAAGTTTTATTCATATACTGCTATATTTCTCTGCCATTGTTATTAAACATGATATTAAATATCATATCTTACAGATCCTCACTAATCATCTCTTCAGACCCAAATTTCCCCCTGCACATCATACTGGACCAATATTACAATATCTACAGGACCAATATTCCATCAGGTACAATACCTCCCACCTCTCTCTCTGTGTAGCACCAGAAAAAATGATTCAGATAAATCCATCATCCATTCCTTTGTGGAGATAATTAATAACAATTTACTGAGTAATCAGTTTAGTTATCCTCATAATATTTGGTAAAGCTACTTTGCATTTTATCTTTCTGCATTCCTCTCTTGTGTATTTCCCAAAGATTTTTTCCTGAAACATTTCAGCCCATTGAGGCGCAGCATGAACAGATTTTTTGCTGATCCCTGCTCTTCTTGTTCCTGGGGAATTAGCAGCACATTTGCTGGTTTTGTGTCATGCACAGAACCGACCCTGTAATGGTTCAATCCCAATTTTACAGCCAGTGGAGGAACAGTAAGGATTACTTATGTGCAAACAATGAATAACAGAAATACCTGAGGACACAAAGTGTTAAAAGGTAGGAATGCAAACTCTGGTGTGGACAGTTCTGATGGACAGCATATATGTTTATCCAAACCTATGTGCTCACCTGTAAGGAAGGTATCACTGTCACAGCTTAATGCTATGTGAGATTCAACCCCACAACCCTCATGAGATGAATCCAGAGCTCACTCTGGGGTTCTGTGCTCATCCTCATCTGTGTAAGCAAAACTTTAGGAAGGTCATTTCTACCTTTGCCTTAGGGGTCACCATCAAAGCAGTGTTTGAATCTCATCTTGCCTCTGAACCACAGCTTGGCTTCCCAGGATCATTTCTAACATGAAAAGGATGATATAAAGGTAAGTTACTGGGCTATCATCCCTACAATTCTCCCCTTAACCCTATCCTTTGCTGCTTACCCTCTGATGCTTCCCCTTTTGTTCTCACCTCGGCTGTCTCTGCAAGAAGCCTAACCCTGACAGAACATTTGCCTCGTTCTCTCCTCCCCTCCTTTTAATCTTACCCTTTCTCCCCACTCCACATGCATCCCACAGCTCCAATTTTAAATCACCCAGTAAAAAATTCCAACCAAACTCAAACCATCCACAGCCACATAATCCCAGGTAACTGCAGAGGGCCTGGCTCTGTGCAAGCTTTGAGGTCCCACTTATCCATCCCAAATGGAAGGTCTAGGTCTGTGTCCCTCACTGTGTCAGGCCAAAAGATTCACCTGCTCTGCCTTATCAACAAAGGACCTGAACAAATCAGGTACTTGACTGAAAAATTTTTAGGAAGTTCCTAAAAACTACCCCAGGCTGCTTTTGCAGCATTTTAGCCAGCAGAGAGAAACTGCGCTGATAAAATCCCTTTTGTTCAGAGTGCTGAGGGAAAGATGCAGGTCAGATGACTGATGTTGCTTTTCTGTATGAAAAAACCTCCTTATTTTAATGGCCATAGTAATAAAATCTTGCCCCAGAGCCCAACGTGAGACACAAGCTGTGTATTCTCTTGGAAAGCCTCAGCATTATTAGAATACACTTATTTTTAGCATGCAGCATATTGAGGTATTTTATATATCAATGCTGTGTTAAAAATAACATAAAATAGATGTAACACATAATTATATATTTATCTTAAATGCTTCTTTATCTATACTGTGTTGATTAAACCAGGAGGATATAAGAAAACAGGCTATAATAGGTTATATTGGATTAAAGCTTGAGTTACTGAAATTGCTTAGGATATTTGGTTCATTTAAAGTTATCCAGTAGCAATGAATAGTTGTAGTATTGCCAGAATTTAGGTAGTTTGAGTTATAAAAAAATACACATGCACTATTCCCAGTACTTGAACATACTATGAAAATTAAATCAAAGTTTTAATGCACCTGTAAATGTTATCATATGAAAAAAAATCTATCATAGAATATTTACTCAAAATAACTCAAATGCAGTCATTTTCTTTCCTGGGACAAAAATAAATCCAAAAAATTTTCCTGGCTGGAAGAAAAATAAGTCTAAATCTAATTATTCTATTTTCCCTTAGCTATTCAGGGAGTAGCTGTGTCCCAGGAGTCCAGGTTGGCTTTTTACAAATAATAGCACAGTACATAATGAAAAATTTAAAAATTTTAAAATACTCTTTATTTCCACTTAGCTGTAGTAAGTGGTAGGCAAAGCCTGCCATTGTCATACTCAAAGCAAGATTCCCACTTTCAAGAGATAAGGCACTGAACAGGGTCAAGATAAAGAAAAATATATTTATAATCCAGAAACATAATATGACAAAAACAAAACCAAATTTATTTGGAGTTATATTGTTCCAGTGTGAAATAGGTTACACTAGCTGAGTCCATATCACCTCTTCTTATACATTTGCCTTTTTTAATCAAAAGCCTGGAGTACAAATTTGTAACAAATTTTGTTGAATATATTCCAATTAAAACATGAAGGACTCTTAACAAAAACAAACAAAAAATAGAAAACAAAACCCCAGCAATACTAAAAAGCAGTTTCATGCGAGAGAAGGATATACAAAAGAAAACCAAAGTTTCCAGACAAGTCCAAAATTAGGGTATACAGGAAGCAGAAGGAGATGACAACTGCTGTATAATTTCATTTAAACAAACTCTTAATTTGACAAAACGCATTATCCCTGTGAACTGCTGGCCTACTAATTTGTGTCCCCATTTGTTTTCTCTTTCAGCTGAGTCTGCAGCTCCCAGAATAAAGCTGTCACTTGAGGCAGCAGGTGCCTCCATCCCCGCCTCCGACCTACAACAGTTATGACACGAGATTAAGAAAAACAGCCACCCCTGGCAGCCGGGCTGGCACGTAATGAACAGTTTAACCCTGGATAAACCTAATGACAAGTGTGGGTGGCTTTGATTGAAATGACAAGGCAGTTTGTCACCCGTTGCTCTGTCACAGAGATCGGCAGTGCTGGCTGAGTTTTCTGCTGAGTTGAGGGGAAAGCAGCCCGGCACCTGCGCATTTCAGAAGGAGCACGCAAGAACACTGAAAACAAAAGGAGTCACGGTCTCGGTGGTGAAGCAGCTCTCTGACCCTAAACAAGTCAGCAGTGGAAGAGATGCAGCCTCTAAGATGCTCTTGTGAGAAAACAGCACTGTCTCTGGAGACTGATGGAAAATTTTGAACAAAAACCCAACCAAACCCACAAAGCTCTTAGTTTAAATTACCCAGAGGCTTTTGACAGAGGTACTCAGCTATCCAGTTGACCTCCACGTGAAACTCCCAACAGCAACCTGCCTTGCTGTAGGCTTGTATTTCTCATTGATGAATGTTCAGTGCCCATAAAACGATAACAGCAAGAGTTGATTGCCATTGTAAATCATTAAATAGTCTTGAGGCCCAGCCATCAATCACTGCAGTTTTAGATGATACTGTTTATGGTGTTACACATGCACCTGCTTAAATACAGCAGCTGTCCTCAAAAGACTGCATGTGCCTCAGCCCTGCCAAGACTTGTGTTTCTGGTTAACCCTAGCTTCAATTAGTGCATTCATTAATACACTATGAGGTGCAACACAATCAGAACCCAAGTGAACAAGCAGCAAAGGGGTATGGGACAGAAACAGGCAACGGCCATTTGACATTCATGTGGCAGATCAGCAACAGTCCTGGATCCAAAAGGACCACAAATGGGAAAGGCATGTGCCACACCAAGTGACAACCAGCACTGTGAGAGGCACTGTGGGTTTCCTGTACAGGAGGAAAATGAATACCACAACTTCAGACCCTGTGACATTATTGAACTGATTCTCTGTATTAATTTGAAGACTGTAGCCTTACCATGCTTTCGTTTTCTACACCCGCACATGGCTTTCCTGAAAGCCCCTCTCATTCTGGTCCTCAAGGCCGAAGGGGAAGAATTCAAAACATTTTCAGCCTCTGTATCTGAAGAAAATTTATGATAGCTCTTCTGCCACCTACTCTCCCCATTCCCTTTCAACACCTTGGAAAACCCCTGCTGTTTTAAATTTAGAAACCTTTCCAGTTACAGATGCCAGCATTTTGAGGCAGTCAAATGTTCATCATCCTGCTGCTCTGCTAAGATCAGTAGCAGCCCACCTGAGGGTTGGCTACCCAGCAGTAATCCTAGGACAGACATCTGGGTTAATGCAGACACACAATCCAGTCTCACAGCAATCCCCTGGGAACTCAAGATTTTATTCCTGCTTTCCATGTGTATATTTTGCTTGGAAACAACAAAGTACTTCTCTATTTACATGTTGCTAGAAATAAGAAACAAATCAAGAAGGTTGAAGGATGCACTTTCTCCACTGAAGCCTCTAATTTAATGCAGCAGTTGCAGTATTGTCTTTTCAAGAGAAAAACAGACTCATAGCAAGATTTCCCTCCTGGCCATAACACCCTTCTGCCAGCTCGCTGCAGAACAACACATCCATGGCAGGTTTTTTGGAGGTTATTTTCATCTTAATCCCCTTCAAATGTCAGCTGCTGATGTCCAGCTCCTCCAAGGTAAAGCCAGCTTCACTGTTTCCATCTAACAGATGGTTGCTTAAGCTGAATCCTGCTGCCTTGTGGTTTTCAGCACATCTTTAGCATTGCCAGTAACAGGGATAGTATCACAGAGAGTACCTCTTTAACAACCACACTCAAACCTTGTATCTAATATCAGTTAAGGCTTTTCCAATGCCCTTTCTATCTTAGCTAAATCCTCACTGAACTATCTCATTTACTCCTTATCTTCTTTGCACATGTCCTTTTGGGCTCTACTATTTAGTAAAATTTCAGCATCCCCAGAATCCTCTTATGAGTCACCAAATGGATTTTAATCATATTCTGTGCCATACTGCTATGTCTGGGCTTTTCCATACTGGACATGACACTTAGACATATCTAAGTGCTGTCAATCAGGTTGGCTTTGGTTGATGATTTTAAAATTTCTTCCAATTTGGTGGTTGTAAAGGTATGCAGAGTATCTTACAACTCACTTACTACATGCGTTTATCTTCCATTCCTTTTCATTCTTGCTGCAACAGCTTTTATGGAGATACTTTTCTTATCTTAATATGAGTTTCTACTTATATAGCAGTTTTTGTGCAGAACCAGCAACATGAAACAACTTCCCCTTGCTTTAGCTGAAAGCTCATAAGCAAAGCTCCTGAGATATACTTTTACAAAAAAAGTTTCTTTCCAGCTCTAGTCTGGTTTTCCATTTTATTAGTTCACCATGAATTCAAGCACAGAAAGATTAAATATGGTTATTTAATGGATAGAGCAAGTGGGAGTTCTGTTGCTGACTTTGACAGAGACTTTCTGAAAAACAATTAACCATTTTGCACTTTGATTTACCCCACCAGAATAGAAATTACAAGACCATACTACTTCAGGAGAGGAAGGTGAGGACCTAGTATGGGTTATGAAGTACTTCCAATTCCTAAGGAATTCTTAGATTAATGAAAGCAATGAGATGAGTAGCAAGTGCTGATTCATTAAAAGATTAAAAATAGTCTTCAGTGCAGGAGGAGAAGGTGCTCATCAGGTAATTGCTCAGACATGCTGGGAACATCATTTATTCTGCAGGTAGATGGTGTCAAGCCACATTCCCAAATCACGTTACAGCCCAGCCAAAACCAAAGGCTATCACATAATTCAGGGATGAGGTAAAGACACAAATCACAGTCCTGTCTGCCTTGCAAGACCAAAACGTGTTAGATTCACTGTAATGTCAACTACCAAGAAGCTAATTTTAGCATAGCTTGACTAATTTGCACCATGGCTTGTCTCTGTCTGCTTTCACAAGAGTCCATTTGTGGTGCTGCTTTTAAAAGATGTTCCATTCATACTGCAACACTGATAGCTGCTGAGGTGCTGATAAGGGCCAGCAGTCTGGTGTAGCCAACCTAGACTACCTTCAGCACCCACACAGCCACTTTTTGATGCACAGTGCTGGGCATGGAGGTGACATCTCACATATTGAACAGGGCACTGAGGCCTCTGTCCTTCCATAAGTCCACACACCCCACCCACCAGCAGCGGCTCTCTTGGAGAAGAGGGAATGTGACCACAACAATGACCTACACCTGGGGATAACCAACATGAGCAGGCCCCTCTGACCAAAGAAGACACAGCAAAGGAGTATTTCCTTATGGCAGAGCATCACCCCTACTCTTCCCTTATGGGAGGGCACAGACACCTCGACTTGTTTGCTCCTTGCACTCCAGTAGGGCTCACACTCACACACAGCCACCTAGATGTACGGTGCTGGTTTAGTGGTTTGCTCTCCTGACTTATTCCTCCCCTAAGAGAACAAGCCATCAATACCTTTCTGGAGCTGACAGAACTGCCATGGCTATGATCAGCTCTCTAGGTGTCTCCTGTCATGAACTCAGACATTTGATTGAAGAAGAATCTAAATAAAACATTATGTTATTTCTTAAATTTCAAGTTCAACAGGCAAGCTGTCTGTATTTAATGGTAACTGCACAGGCAGTTACTGCCACACCAGAAGCTTCAGACCTGTTATTCAGAAAACTAGGGCTTGATGTAAATTTTAGAACCTGCATGTCACAGAACTGCATTATGTTCATATGTAAGCTGGCTAAGAAGGTCATCAGCAACAAAAATTCAGGAATTAAACATATTCATGTCCATCATTGTTTGATGAACCCAAGCAAGAAGGCTGCTGAAAAGCCCTTTCTTTAAACTTAGTTGCAACAACCATTGCTCTTCCTGCACTGCTGACAGTTCAGAGACCCTCTGTATGAAAGGATTATACAGGGGGGAAAAAAACAACTTGTGTCTCACAATTCCATCAAAAGGATCTGTACTATTCCTTTTTCCACTCACAGTTTTAAATTCTCTTGAAGCAGCAGGAGTTTTAATCAAATCTTTCTTGCAGCAGGGAGGTTGTACATCTCTCAAATACTATCAAAGGTGTTACTCCTGTCATTCAACAAATTCAGTATTTTAAAGACAGGAAATTTGCCAGCCCTAAAGTTCCAATAATGTAATTCTAAAAGATGACAGGCACACACACAGAGCCTTTTTTTCTTATACAGGAAATATGTGTGTAGGAGAACATCCAGGGATACACATGTAGTATGGTCAGAGAAAGACAAATGGAACGAAAGTTAAATGATATTAATGAATTTACATTTCAGGATTTCTCAAATTCTGTTTGCATTTTTCCAACCATTTACTATTACAGAAATGATAATAAATCTCAGGTGGTGGGGAGGTAAATAACTAGGAATACATACCCACACCATTTGATTACACAACACAAAATCCAGGTAGTAAAAAGAAAAGAAGTGGGAGAAAAACAGAGGAGGTTTCAGCAGCAATAGCCCTCACTGCCTTTGAAACAGTAATGCAAAGCTTAAAAAAAAGAAATGTTCCATTATTCCTGGCACCTGCTGAGAAAACATTATTCCCTCCACCTTGGGCTGCATGTATCTAATAGTAGAACTCCACTTACTCACAGGAAACTGCTGTTTATCTGATAAAAGATGATAGGTGATCAATAGATTTTGCAATTTTAATACGTCTGCAGGCTGCAGTAAACAAATGCTAAAGATTATCTTTGATCCTCTTGAAATCTACATTGAAAAATGGTTTTGATAATAGACATGGAACACATTTTCATGCTGATACAATAAAGAGCACATGTGAATTTAACCATTAAATTAACATAAATATGTCTGTAATGAGATTGATCAAACACTGCTCTTCTTATGCACCTCTCAAATGCATAAATTAGGACTGAGGAAGGTCTCCCTGGCAAACTTTGGCTCCTAGAGCCAATCTGAAAAAGTCCATTCTATCAACTCAGCCAGTGGTTCCCAAGTAAGGACTTGAGCTATTTGGATAGCGTGAATCCTTCTTCTGGCCCTCCTGAAGTGATTCAGCAATCAGTTTATAGCCTTTTTTTTTTTTTAAATAACACATATTCTCATTTTTATTTCCTCTTCTCTCCCCAAGTATATTTTAGGCAGCAATCATCCCCTGCATGAACACTCAAGTGGGTGTTCCTTTACATGTTACATACAGATGTTGAAGAGGCAATGTTTTGACTAATTATATGTAAACTCCATTCAGAGTGCCACTTGGCTTAAGGGCTCTGTCACCAAATATTTCACACTTTTCCTTCTCAGCTCAGAAAGGCTGAAGGAAAAGACTGAAAGGCTTGGGAAAAAACCAAACCCCCTGAAGTAGCTTTCAGTCCAACTCACGTCTGTCTGGTTCACACTCCTGACACAGAAAATAGGGAAATGCCAGGTGTGGAGCATTTCCCAGCCCCTTACAGGTATTACCCTGGAAAAGCCAAGCAGGCAGAACAAGAGCTCTGCTGAAATACAGCTCCCCTCAGGCGTCTGCGCTCCTCAGCAGCCCCAGAGCAGCGAGTTCAAGACCAAGGTGCTCTGTTTGGTGCCTGAGGCAACAGAGCTCTGCACACTCCGAGCAAATAAACTGCGGCCAATCCCCAAAGGAGGGCCTTGCCTTGATGCCTGGTTAATAGTTAATGCACAGGGCAAATCCTCGGCTGCCAGGGGCTACCTGGGGGAGAGCAGCATGCAGGGGGAGGCAGGCAGGCAGTGAGAGCCGAACTTCAACATCCCCTGCGACAGCAGCAACTACTCCCACCCAAAATACCACATTTTAACTAGCCTAAATAAGATATTTAGACATTACAATCGTCAGGTCTTAGCACAGATGCTGCTGCGGGAGTAAGCAGTAGGTAACTACAATAATGGAGTTTGTATTTTTGTAATCCCAGAAAGGCTGTCTCTAAACAACACTTGGTTGCCAACCAGGCTAAACACCATCACGCTAAGAGCTGTGACAGATGCATGTGTGGTATGGAGAGCAATAAATGTTCTTCAGCTCTCAAGCACATTTCCTAAGGATCTGTGAAATAACACACTGACATTACTTTTTCTCTCTATCCCCACCTAAGGAAGACTAACAGCACATCCATAATTAATTTTTACCTTCCTAATCTTTATTTTACTTTTTAGTTCAATTGAGTTTTGAATTACAAAGGCTTTTCAAAGAGTGGGAAGGGAAATAGTTGGCTGTTTTCCCAAGGCAGCTAAGGGCTGTCCTGTAAGCAGGACATGTCACTGTGTGTGTGAATATAGCAGCAAATTAGATGCAGGCACTATTTAAATTTCCTATACATAATTTTCTTACTTAATTTCCTATATATATAGCACATTGCTCTGGAGGATCCAAAGGATGCTTGATAGATCTCAGCTTTCAAAACACCATCATGAGATAGGCAAAAAAACCTCTGTGTTGATTAATCAAATTCTAAAGTACCATACAGTCTTCAGGACCACGTGCATTAACACTTTCTAAGTGTTCTTTGTGTATTGTCAACCAGATAAGTAATGTACAGTTAACAAAAAAGGCCAAAGTATGGCCCATTTTAGCTGGAATTTATTGTTCCCGTTTATTGGAAAGCCTACACACATTCCAGTGGATTTCTAAAGGTTGCTGAGTAAACCATCAGCCCCAAGTACAAAACCTGCAACCCCCTTTTTCTATTTCCTTGCCTTATCTAAAAACCAGCACTGTTTCATTAAGGGGAGAAAGACCATTGGGGATGATTGGAATTGCCAGAATTATCTACAAATCCTTCAAAAAAGATTCCAAAGTTCAAACTGCCCGATTTAAAAATGTTACATTTCATTCATATTGATTTTTCTTAGTATCTTAATAGCTATCTTCCTAATCAGATGGATTAAAAAGCACCAGAAGAAACTTTCAAAATAATCAGAAGTACAACAAAACAAGATAATGAGGAGTTAAAGATGAAAACCTCAAAACAAAACTGCCTTAGGAATTATACCTTTTTTAACTGCAGATCTCATTAAACTGCTTTGTATAATCATTTATACATGCAAGTTGACAAAGAAATGCTAGATAATATAACTGTTTATAGGCACTCATTTCCTTGTGCATAAGATATCTTCTAACTGTGGATGAGGCTGAACACTATCCTGTTTTTATTATAGTGTGACCCTAAAGCTTCAAAAGAAGTGAAGACCCCATTGAAGCCAAAGGCACAGAATGAGAAACTTTCTCCTTCCCAAGTGGTTGGCATGTACTGCAGTCTTTATGGAGGTGGCAGCAGCTCACAAAAACATCACTAAATTGGTTTCCAGCTATCTGATAACAGCACCTTTCCTCCAGCACAGATATTTGTGTGAGCTGCAAAAGTCGGGCTGAGCAGCTGGGTAAATGCCCAAGCAGTTTGTCTGAAGTAAAACTCCTGCTAACACCAGTGGGCAGCTGCCTAAGCAAGATAGCCAAATTAGTTTTAAATTAGCTATGCTGAAATAAGTGGCACTTACTAAAACACTGACATCAACTAATTAGAAGGGGAAAGTTTGGCAGAAATTAATTACCAACTCCACATTACAGTCACAGCACATCTAGAGGTGATACTGCTTGCCAGATCTTTTTAAATACCTGAAGCCCTCCAGATAATCGTTCTGTTCAGGAAAGGTCAGCACACGTGCTGGGCTTTCTCAGACTGCCTCTGCTGATCAAATTTCATGTTGCTGAATCCCTGAGACCCCTGCATATCTTTAAGATTTGCTAGCCACCTCCTAAATATTTCAGTCCTGTATAATATCATGTGATTTCAGCAGTGGCAGAACCATCCATATATAAGCATATACCATCAGTCCTCATAATAATGCTATTTCTATATTACCAGGCATGAGGGACAGCCCCACCTCTGTGCACCATTTTGCAGAGTCTCTCCCAGAGGAACCTGCTCAGTGATCCTGGTTTTGCTGGAATAGAGATGCCACTAAAGGGAGCACAACAATTTTTGCCAGTGTGGATGGGAAAATAGAGATGCATACTCCATTAATTGACTGCAAAGGATTAAACTGATCCTGTAAAATACTACAGCTGAGGTGGAGACTTTTAGTAGGCTTGTCAAGTTCATCAGGAGCAAATTCTGATGACCCTTTAACTAAGGAATTTTTCTAGACTCTGTTAGAATTTCTCACCAAAATCAGCAAGAGTCTCTCAAATGGCTTAGCATGGCGAAGCCCCATTCAGGCTCCTGCTCCAAATCATTCAGAATAAAGAGCTGGATCTGCATTTCCCTCTTCCCAATGCAGAACACAAATTGCTCACTGACTTTTTGGTGTCTCACAAAAATACTTTGGAAGGATTCTGATTAACCTAATAGAAAATAGAAGGGGGTGGGAGGGGGGAAGTGCTAAGATATTTTGAAGTTTTGCAGAAATTGCTTCCCTTTTAGCTCTGCTTTAAACCTGATGTTTGTTCTACTACAACCATTATGTCTAACAAATAAACATTTGGTTCAGGATGTAAAAAGAAGAGCAAGAGAGAAAGGGGGCAAACTTGTTAGCTACTTCTTTGCAGCTGAGAAAGATAAAATCAGAGAAAAACACTTTGGAAAAGATGTTACCACAAGATAGGGCTGAAGGTTCATATCTGTAACTTCTTTAAGAGAGTTATAAGAAGAAGAAAAAAAGTTGTCTCAAACCTGAAAATAAGCAGTTCTCCTTTTCCATCAGGAGAGACATAGCTAACAGCAGAAACAAATGCATTATAGTGCAACTGGGGTTTGAGACAAGTAGTGAAATAATATCTGAATTACTAGGAAAAATGAGATTAATTTAGTTGCATGAACAGGAGAGGGAAAATAATACTTCTGCCTAGTTCACATTAATACTAGAGACATCTGAAATTTAGGAGAGAATTCAAACCAAGATAAATTAAAACTGCTTCTTCTAGGAAGAAATAATTTTGTGAGAGAATTTGGGGGTTTTTAAACATTTGAGTCAAGGAGAAACACTTGGAGATGTGATCAGAATGGATTACATTGTGAAAATTAAAAAAAAATAGTCAATTAATTACTCCAGTTGGCACAACATTGAATATTTGATTATGTTTTAGGCAAACCACTTTGGAAAAAGAAAAGCAAAACTCTTGGAGATCCCTAGTTCTTTGCAAACTTTTGGGAGCGGACCATAATTCTGAAGTCACAAACTTTCTTCATCAGAACTTTAGATCACATCAAGACAGCCTGAAAAAAATTACTCTCTCTTGCAAACTTGCTGTGTTAAAAAAAAACAAAAAAAAAACCAAAAAAACCCCAAAAAAAAACCAAACCAGTGGGCAATGGTGTGCTATTTCCAATAAAATTAGGAATAATTTTCTGGAGAAAAAGAAATACGGATTGTCGGCAAACTGCACTGAGCCTGATGCAGAAAACTGGGGCCATCTGCCAAAAGTGGGGATGGTTTGGGCTTTCAGATGAGGGCATTTTACAGCTCATCGGCAGGGAACGGCCACCCAGCTGTGCCCGACCCGGGTGGAGCAGAATCCAGCTCTGGGCCATGGGAATCAGCGCTCCCTGCTCACCCAGAACACGGGGTGTGTGCAGGCAAAACTGCCACCCCTCCCTGCTCCAGTGAAAATGAGAATGGGTCCTGTTGAAAGCATAATTAAAAGTAATTTTTTCCAAGAGGTTTTTTTTTTTTCCTTTTTAGATGCGTATTCGGAGAGGGTAAATTTTAGAAAACCTTTCTGGCATATAATAGAAGCTCATTTTTTAAAGTAACTGGAATGGTGTTTGACCTTCTGCTTGAAATCCAGATGAGTCAACCTTATTTATCTTCTCTGGCTTGCTGGCTATAGTTATGTTCATAAAGTGTGAATGCTCAGCTTTACATTTAAAAGATCAATAGTTTCAAGAAGTTAAATATTAGGCAATAAGTGATGGGGTATAGTGATTCCCGTTCCCTTCTCTCAAAGGTTTTCTCATTTGCTTTCACTAATTCTCTTTCAGATTACCACCTACAAATATTGTGTTCTTCCACATCACTCACCAGAGAAACCCCTCAGAAAAATTTAGGCAGAGAATGTACATGTCCTGAAAGAACCAGAAGCCTCTTAGTAATGAAGATGTGACTGATAAATAAGCAGGAAAAAATGCAGGTAACAAACAAGAATGAAGTCAAATCCTTTTCTAGTGTAAGCCTCCAGTTAATTATCACATAAGTTACTTTGGTTGTATTGCATTTGTATCTCTTCAAATTCCAACAGACTATTAAATGCAAGATTTTTTTAAATTTCCTGAGAAATATGAAAATTAAAAGTCAAACAAAAATGTACACTTGCATTATTTCATACAGCACTGCTACCATATACTTTTCTTGAAATTCTTTTTATCACAAATTGCCTTAAGAGTTTCTAGCCTATAATGACTTCGACTTTCAGAATGAGTTCCCCTCTGGGCATTAACTCAGGTATTTTACCTCTAGGCAACAAATCAAAAAATAACATAAAACAACAAATGAATCCTGAAAATTAGGAGCAAGTTGTTTGAAAGAAATACATAGAATTTAAACAGCATTCTTCCAAAAATTATCCAAAGACACTAATTTGCTACACGGGTAACATTTTATGAACGGAGCAACTCTTCTCATAGTAATTCATAAGAATTATTTGTTTGCTTCTTAGAAACTGTCTTTAGGTAGAGGTTTTTTACAAGATACTAACAATAACAATATAGTATTCCTCTCAGTCTGTATTCCATCTTCCTTCCCTCAGAGGATGATTATTAATCCAACCTGTAAGACTTATTCTATTTTTGCCATCTCCAGAAATGCACCTGCACACATGCACAAAGTGCTGCTGAAATTACTTTACTTACATTAAAGCCCAAAGTGATGACATTGTGCACATCTGCATCATGGAGAGAAAAAGGTCCGTGAGAGAATGAGAGATAGATAGGACTCCAAATTCCAGTAATGTTTTCTTTCCTGGAGCTGGCTTTACATGGCTGGATGGGAAACAACATAAATGCCAACAACACACAGTGGATAAAAACCAGAATAATTTCTGCTCCCAAAGACTTGATGTGGGGTTCCCTGACTGAAGCTTGCTGGTATGCAACTGAAGAAATAACCAAAGTTGTAGCAATTTTATTTTACAACTCCATATAATATGATACGCACTACAATTTTTCTTTGCAAAAGTTTAAAATTCTGCTGTATTAATTGTGAGCTGCAAGATCCCAGCTCAGGAATCCAATTTATATATATATTTTTTTTTTTTAAAGGAGTAATTAAAATTTTCAGCTATTTCTGACTGACAAAATGAACATTTGATACCTAGAAATGCACATTATCCACCATTAGGAAGCTGAGTTTGCTGAGAGTATTTAAAAACTGACATTGTCAGATTATACCAAACTCTTCCTTCAGATTGATCTGCTCAGAAGTAAAATAGCGGATGTTCAATTTTAGTTTGAGCTGGATTTTTACATTAACTAATTCAAAATAAATGTTTTGAAAACAAAGTACCTCATTAGTTTGAGCCCTGCTCCAAAATCCACATGCTCACACAAAGAGCCTCGATTTGCTCCCACCCATCCAGTGGTCAGCATCTGGAGATTTTTCTGTTCTGTTTCCCCCAAGTTTCAGTTTGCTTTGTGAGGAGATGCGCACCGTGGCGAATTGGAATGAATTTACAACATACACTGATGTGTTAAATATCTGGGAAGCGTTTTTATAAATATTTGGCTCTGTTTATTTCACGTTTGGCTGTCATGCAGACAACAGCAACACTCTAAGTGAAATGAATGAAAAACACCCATGCTCTTGTTTGGAACAAACTCATTATGAAATTTGGAGGAACAACCAGGAAAAGGGGTTTTTAGTTAGATTAGTTCTTATTCAATGACCAGTGTACACTTCCTTGAAGTAAAACACCACCCAAATTAATATTCCCTCATTAATTTCCTGGATATTGCACCTTATCCCATTATAAAAGTGTTTCAGACCATTACTCTGATGCAAATAATAAAATCTATTAATACACTTTTATTATACAAACTTGGAGGGGTATTAGGAAAGTTTCTCTAAGTGTTCTCTGGGTCAAAATGTTTCATGTGCTTTTTTTTTTACAAGGAAACTATTTTTAGTGTTTGTAACCATGAGCACTGCAGCATGCTATCGCTCCCCCAAAAACAGCAATTGCCTTAAAAAAAATTATAAGTGACAAGTTCTATAGCTAGTTTTCTCTTTTATTTTTTCTGGAGCCATGCAGGCTGCATTTCAAGGTTAACTTACAAGCTAGAAAACGTTACCAGGAAACTAGAAAAGTTTATTTGCGGTGAAAGTTAAGATTTTCACCTAAGACAGCAGCTTGAATTGTAGATAAATCATATACTGTGAGATTTCCTAAGAAAACCAAACCAAACAAAATAGCCCACAAGTACTTACAACTTGCCACCCTCCAGACTTATTCAGTGTGTTTTGCTGCTGTTTATTCTATCATTTGTTGAAAATTTTCCAATCTTTTTCCCCTGTCAGCTTCCATTGAATTCTAATTCGGTATATATTTCACCTCCGCATTATCTGACTTTTCAGAGAGCTGTGTTATCATTATGGCTTCTCCTTCACTTCAAAAAATACAACAAACTGAAAAGAATGGTGTGCTACTCAGAAAGAGTCAGGATAGAGGTGAAGCTTTCACTACAGATACATCTCACAAAAGAAATAGGCCAGATGGTACAAGCATTTCATCAGGCTCCACAAGCACATATTTACCATACTGCCATATACCAAAAGCACAGAACGATGGAAAACTCCACAGTTGCTGTTCTTGTAAGGCTTAACAGATATATAACAAAGGATTAAGAACAAAATACACAATGGGCTTCCAAAGGTTGATGGTTTACTCCTAGGGAACTTGTAGGACTTAAAATACTTCCAATCTGCATGGCTCAAAAATTGAGATGGCTTTTATCACTTAAGCAGAACTTGCACTCACCAGTGCTTGTGACCTCTGAGGCTGAAGAACTAGCTGGTTTCTACTTCTATTTTTTATAGTTATATTGGCAAAGGACTGAAAAAAGTGTAACTTCCACAGAGATGGATGTACCCACTGTTTGGGGCTGAACACAAGCATTTTGCTGTTTTCCAAGGCTTGTGTGTTTGGGTGAGTGGATTGAAGAACTGCAAACCAAGATTTTCATTTGCCTGCACATTTTATCTGTTATATTTGAAGTTATAAATCAAAGGACAGAATAGAGATAAATGTTTTCATTGCTTTCCTGAAAAAAAAAACCTGCTTTGGACTGTCATACTTTAAAAGCTAAAAATACTATATACTTCTTATAGGACCAGAGCTTAAGTTAATTAAGAAAACAATATTCAATCCCAGTCTCAAAATATTACCTTAGGCAACAGCACAAATCTGAAAAATCTGAAAAATTTCATCTTCTCACAGACTCTAGAATAGCATAAATTGCTCTCTTAACACTAAAAAAAAAAAAAAATCAGCAGTGAAATTCAAATTTATTTGTTCACCAAAGTCAGCAGAAGAGTGAAAAGTCAAGAATATGCTTACGAGTTTAACATGCACACGGACAAAGTAGATACCTTTAGCAGAATACACATTCTAAGTATTTTTAAAACGTTGCATCTTCCATTCATGCCATCTAAAAATGTCCTCTATTTTCTTGCCAGAATAGCTGATGGATCTTACATTTCTACATACAGTATAGACATTCAAATAGATGATTACTTATAAAGGGGGAGGACTTGTTGATGTTTGTCTGCAATTGCACAAAAAAAAGTATTTTTTCCTTTTTATGAGAGGGGGTTTGGTTAGAATTTGGAAAGAGTTAGGAAATAACCCATATTTCCGAATGGAAATATGCAAAGAAAAAAAATTAAAAATTTATTTCTCATGCTAGTCGCCATTCAAAGTCTGTGTGAACAACAGAAAATGGTTGTCAAAAACATTCCTCACATGAACATTAATTTAGACATCAAATTCTTGTCCCCTTAAGCTGCTAGTGAACCTCCTTTTTTAATTCTACTTCAGCTTTTTATTTACATGGTGTTACTTAAGAAGGACACACAAAGGAAAAATATAAATATATTTCGCAGATAGACTTCTGTATTTTGTATATCCTTCCCATCTAGTGCACAAAAAAACCCAAAAGGAATGTGGTCATTAAATTGTTACTTCACTGATTAGGAATTCTGCTTGGAATGGTTAAGCTAGAAAGCACTTGCTCTGTAACAAGCATTACAGAATTGAACATAGCACTGCTAGGGCTCAACAAATGTCCCTTCACAAAGAAAGGCTACATTGCCTACGTTTTGTTCCATGCTGCCAGTTCATAGGGTTTTTTCCATGAATTATTAATGAATCATTGTGAACAGGCAGCAGAAATAAAAGAAATAAAACATGTAAAATTAAGCCTTTAAATTTTTTCCCCCCCAGGTGTAACAAGAACGCAGCTCGGAGAACTTAAGCCTGCGCATAAGGACACGAGGATGGTATAAAAAAAAATCTGAATTTACTTGTTTGGATTCCTCAGACAACCTTGTAAACAACTCCTGATTTACAAATCTTGCCATTTGCAGACCAGCTAAATCATCTGATGAGAGAGAAGAAAAGAAGTAAGGTAAGACCTATCACCTGTCCCTGAACTGACTAAAAAATGCTGATGGCATCACAGTAACCCAATGGGCAGGAGATTGAGATATGCAGAGCAGAAAAACAGCATGGAAATGAGCTGTGCAAGTAACATCTGGTAAAGACCAACACTGCTGTAGTTTCCACAGAGTCAGCTGAAAACAGGGCACTGTCCAGTTCCACTTAGCAGACAATTCTGAGAAAAGTGGCTCTGTAAAGTGTGGAACGGGGAGGGCTGTTCTTAAATTCTTGCACGTACATTTATATACACGGATATGGCGTATGTTTGTATAAATCAAAGCATCCTCTCATCAGCCTTCAAAAAAATAGGGGGGCAACTCTACAGTATTGCTCACAGGACTATTTTATTGCTATCAATGCCTATCATACTTCAGAACAAAAGCTGTGTCAACTGTATGAAGGTTTTTGCCATTTAGTTGTGATGTTCAGGTACAAGTCTTCTAATATTCTTGTCTCAACGAACAACAGGACTAACAAAGTCATCTGCTCATAATTAAAATTATAACTTTTTCATGGACTTTTTAACAGAGGTGTTGTAGGAAGACCTCAGCTAGATTTCCAGATGTACACTTCTGTGCCTTTGAAGAGGGAAAATAAAGAAAATTAAACCTGTATATATATATAAAAATGTGTAATTGAAAATGTTAGATGCCTTCCCTCTGTAATTGCTCAAAGGCCAAATCTGAGCATTCTGAAATTTGTGGTCTGGCGTCAAGAAATTCAAAGTCTGCATCAGAATTCATGGCCCATCTCTAGAATTACTTTAAAACATTTTTCCCTCATGCCTGGTGTATTTACTACAGAACTCAAAGATCAAAAAGAAAAGCTTTGCAAGTTCCTCAGTGCTAATCTTGGTGGCATCTTTCAGCTGCCCTTTTAAAGAACAGGCACAAACACTTTATAGTGAAGTGGAATTAACTCACTGTGAGGAGGTATGCAGCTTACTGAATCTGTACTGAATCTGTCTGAGATTATTTAATGAAAAAATTAAAAGTTCGTTTCCCTACAAGTCCTTCTAGAAGTGAACTCTGAGAAAGCTTGAAAACACTCTAGGCAGCAGAAAATCTTTCTGCTCACAGCTCTGAGCTGGAAAACCCAACTGTTTGGTCTCATCATTGAACTAAATTTCATGACAGATCTTACATTTTTGTTTTGTCTATTCTGTACCCACGGCAACAATTCCATGAGTTTTTATTTCTATTTCTTCTATTTTACCCACACTCTTTGGCTAAATGCTGCTATGCTTCAAACTAGTATAGGTATCCAATCAAAAATACTTCCCCTGCAATCCACAGGCAGTCACCTCCAAATCACTGACAACAGTACTCGGTTCACAACTTGAACCATTTATTCTTTGTGAGTGTGAATACTCCAAGAGCTTTGCACCAGAGACCTCTGCAAGCTGTATTACATATTTTTTCAAAATTTTCTGCTGAAAATGCACAAATAGGAGCCTGAACTATAGACATTGCGTGACAGGTTAAAAAGGAGGAAATGTAAAAAAGATGGTTTTGCAGATGGATTTTGACCCAAAGTAACTGCCATACTTTTGTAGCCTTACATGCATCTGTGGATACAGAGCAAGGGACAAAGTATGAGAAGTATACTAAAGTACAGGATCATATTTGGGTATCAGAAAGGGACAGAGGCCCCAGACATTGAAGGGAAGACAAACACAAATCATGGCCTGCCACGGAGCATAAATCCCCTCAGAACCCTCCTGAAAGAAAAACCCCAGAAATCACCAGGACTGGTTCCACAGCATTAGAAAGTAGCTGCAAAATCCTCCTCTCATCCCCAGAAAACTTTCCAATAAAATGTCTGTGGCAGTCATCCAAGCTCTCGAGGACGCTGGGTTTAAGTACAGCCAGGGTGTACATTGAGGGGGAAATCTTCCAGAGGATTTGGCTCTAACGCAAGCTCAGATATGGCCTATGGCACATTCAGACCTCACCTGAGGTCTTTTCCAGATGTAAATTTTGTTGTCCTTTTGATCTACTATGCTTCTAAAAAGTAAATGCCTCCTTCTCAAACTTTACATGACTTTGGAAGATCTGTGCACACCGAAGCTGCTCCATTCAGTGCCCAGGCAGGGCCGGCCTGTGCACCACACAAATAAATAACACAAAGGAAGAAATGGCTTCATTTTGTGCTGTGTCTGGTGGAGAGGAGCAGCCGGCAGGGACGTGAGGGGAAGGCCCCTGCCCTTCTGTCACCACCTGTGCCCCATTTCCCGCCTGCCAGCTCTGCTGTGGGCCACAAACCCGCAGCCCAACTCCATGAGAAACCTCTCCATGCAGTTTACTTCAAGTGACAACACTTCCATCACTGCCTTAAACCTCCCCTTTGGAATCACAGGGAAAGCTGCCCAAGCGAGGCTTGGGAGCTTTGTTTAGTTACTGTTCAGCTGTGGCATCGCTCCAGCAGGAGAAGTGCCCCTCATCCCTTCCTTCCTCTTTATCCCAGGCCAGTTCAACACAGCAGATCCCCCTTCTGCTTCACAGGGGGCAGACATGGCCGAGGTGCTCACACAGACACCTCCTGCTGCCAAAATGGTGGTGAAACGCCGCAGCATTTCCTCAAAAGAGCTTTACAGGAACCCCTGGCAAACCCAAAGCCCACCTTTACCTGTGGCTGGGAGCTGGGCCTGCAGGGTGGCAAGGATGGTGATCCTCCTCCACTTCTTCATCTTGCCAGGCCAGACAGTGCTGAGAACGGGAGAGAAGAGGAAGAAGAAGATGAAGAAGCTCCTCCACGGGCTGTGCTGGTGTGTGGCCGCCACAGGAAGAGGCTCAGCTCCTATGAGGGCTTTCGGAGTCCACCTGCCGGCTTCCTCTGCCTTCACAGCCTCTGACTGAGGGCTGGGGTTTGCCTTCTTGGTACTGATGTTTGGGGTTTCCTTTGTTATTCATCCTTTTCCTCTCTGCAAGATGGTTTCTTTCTGTGAGTTGGGGTTTTTTTCCACTCTGTCTGATGGTTCCTAGATCATCCCCACTCAGCGGCTGCTGGTCTCTGTTTCTGGCATCGAATTTGACCTGACTTCAAAAAAGGGGTTTGTGCAACTATTCCCAGTGTGCAGCACAGGGCATAAATAGAAATTTAAAACTGTAAGTTATAGTCACTTTTGAACAATATAGTTGTCTAACCTCATAACGATATAAAACTCATTTCTAACTCACACTTTGTAAGAAATCTCACATTATTGCGCTCTTTTTGAATGCGGGCAAATAAAAAATTCCACTTTTTCATTAATAAATGAAAGTTCATTTTAGACAACTGTGAATTAGAAAAGCTTGAAAACGTAGCTTAGATAAACCTAATGGCTTAAAGCTCAGCCTCACTCGCAGCAAAATGCATCTGGCTCAACAGATCACTGAATGTTTACAACAGTAATACTAATAATGCACTTGAGAACCAGAGCTTAGGCTGGGAGGAAGTCCAAGCATCTAAAGGCATAATTTTTTTTTCTCCTGTCTCTAATTCTTAGAAAAGAAAGAGGAATGTGCATCCCCAGGAGGTACAGAAACAGATGATAAAAATTTCCCTGAAGTATGGTGGGATGAGAGTTATTGTGCACACGAAAAGGTAAGACTTTTGAAGGCAAAGTAAATTGAAGTTCTAGGAAGAAATTTGTCACCTTGCTGTCTGGAGTAATAAGGCTAATACATGGATAAAAGAGTCTCTTCCTTTAATTGATTAATTATGTGTTGTGCCAGTCAGTACCAAAAGTACTAGACCCTAGTAGTAGTCGAGCACCAGGTGTAATAGTGCAGCACACCCTTCTGTGTTACTGAGTCTCTGCTCTCTCCCAGCCCTGGGGGGGTATTTCTTTGTGGCTCTTCTACCCCAAAAGCTCCAAGAAAAGGCTGGAGATGGGCTCTGGCACCCCCAGGCAGAAAGCAGAGCACAGCCCAGGAGAGCTGCCATGCACTGAACCTGAACAAGGTGTCATTAGCCCCAGAAATGCTGTGCTCAGGGACATGTTCTGTATTCCAGTGCAAGCTGGATAAAGCCCTTTCTGTCCACATCTCTGTGTGACAGAAGATTGGCTGAAACAAGGAATTAGTGAGCAGAAAAAAGACCCCTGCTCTCACTGCTGGCTGCCTCAATCTCACTGATGCCTCATCCAAAAGCTGAAATATCATCCTAGTTATTGATATTTTTGGGTAACGGTGTTTCCAGAGAAGCAGATGGCACTGCTCATCACTATTCCACTGACCTCTGTCTCCTCCTGTTATTGATCATAGCTTCTCCATCCGGCAGAAAGCCAGCAAATTATCACTTTGAATAAAGAGCTGAGGCCAAAGGTAAGGAAAAGAAATGAAGAGCTGTGTAAGAAAGAGAGATTAATAGCAACAGTAGGCACACTGGGAGAACAGCAGTTGGGCCAGTGTGTTTTGATGTCTAGATAGGGAAAGGTCAGAGAAATTGAGTATATGGACTTCACTTGCAAGTGTGGGTAGAGTCAGAAAAAGGCTTTGCATGACAGTGCCCCTAGAAATTCCCACCTCCCCATCCCTCAGCTTTTGAACTAAGGCAAGCTTATCATTATCCAAATATAATCAAAGTATACAGAAAAGCACTCATGCTTGTGTTATGAATTATTCTCACAACAAGCATGGTGTGGGAGAGATGCAAATCACATGCAGACAAGCAGTAGAGGAAAAGATAAAGGGGAAGTGGTCTCCTCTCTAGGAAAAAGCTTTTCAGTGTTCATAAGGCTTGCAATTCTACCACGAGGAATGGTTTGCTTAGAGTGTCACCTTCTTTTCAACCTTTCTAGTCTTTGCATCTCCAGGAGCTATAAAAACTTCAGCACCTCCTGCCCACATTGTGCATTGCCCAATCTTGCAAATGCACTTCTACCAACAGTTTAAACCATACTGATGTTTCAGTTTACTCACTTCAGTCAGATTGTAAGGACTTTGTTAACCCTGGACTAGAAATGAATGCCAACCCTCGTTCAGCTGAACCAGCAGCAATTTTTCTCAATGCAGACAAGGCCACAGTGGAAATATAAAACCCTTCCTGCTGTGTTAAGAAAAGCTCTCAGCTAAACTTGACTCTTCATCTAAACATATGGGTGGAGGGAAGTACATTCTCAAGAATTACCTGCACTAGGAAGACTGCAATATTTGATCTGTGGTTCCTGAAGCAGAATGGGTCAGGGAACTGAAGTGGTCCCCAAGTACAGCTCAGTGTGTTTAATGCTGGTTAAGGTGCAGCTCATTATCTGTAAGGATAAGATCTTTCATAAAGTAGTCAAGGCATACATTCAACTGGTTCTGTGCATCCATATGCCAGCCTTTCTCTGGACACAAAAAATCCTGGAACAGCTCTAATGCAAGGGGCTGATTCATTCCCAGAAGCATTCCCTTTTCACGCTTACTGGTTATGCTTTGACTGTACTATAAAAAAAAAGCAGCAGGGTTTGCAGTTTTAACAGGAAATAAATGAAAACTAAAAAAAACAAACCCACACCACAGTCAAGCTGAGGATTAAAAAAATATATATAACTACACACTGCCCTCTGGCTCCTGTATTGCTACCACAGAGATATGCCTGTAATCATCACTGCAGACTGCTGGGATTGAGAACAGGTCGGTTATCAGGAGCTCTCCTAAGCCTATTTGATACAGTTAACACTTGCAGGCAAAATTAATTCCTACATCACCTGATGGAGGAGCTGGCCGACTTCAGAGATGTGAGAATCCAGACAGACTGCAGAGCCTTGCCCCTGGTCCAGCAGGGAGTGATGCTTGCAGTGCCACAATTAACTCAACAAGTATTAAAAACGTTTCTGAGGTGTTCACACAAAGATAATGGGTGTTAAAAAAAGCAACAATTTTCACTGGTGAGCAGGCTGTAGCTTCCAGCCAGGCATGCCACTCAGCCTAAGACACTGAAAAGAAATGGTCTGCTGTTTATAGTGTATAAGCCCACAATTTTTATTGATAAAATGTTGGAGACTGACAGTCCTACACTGCTTCAGTGCATCTCAATGCACTGTAGTGCCTTACAGTGCAGCTTCGATTTGCCATAATTGGGTTCAACTGTGCTAATCCCCTTGGAATGCAGCAATTAATACTTATTTAGTGGTAATGGCTGCATTCCAAGAGGATTAGTCCCTGCCCTGCACTTTTGCCAGCAAATGGAGAGCTGGAAAGAAGACAGTGTCTAACTACAGGTCTTGCTTTGCAGCTCCCAACAGGGAGACAGAAGGAGTTGCTCTTGCTACAACTGCTCCCCTTTGTGTATGAAAACACTGCTTTTCCAAGGAAAACCCATCTGACTGTCACTACTCCTTGCAGCTGCATCGAGCAAATAGAAACCCTGACACGTGCAACAAGAAAAAAAAAAGCCAAACATAAAAAGGGACACCTGTGCAGGACCACAAAGACAAATATGGCCAGGAGTGCATGTTTCCTGTGGGAGATTATAAACAGGCCCTGATGCAATGCAAAAACATATCACTATTCGTTATTTCAGGGATTTTTGTGACTGGCAGTTTCCTTTTTCCTGCTACGGTCTTAAAAATCTTCAGTGCAACAAGGTTTGTGGAAACCTATAAAGGATTTGTTAGGAGAAAGTTAAAATGCACCCTCTTTGAATGCTCAATTTTGAGACTAGTGAATCTGTAATATCCAATTTTTCCCTCCCCAGTGACACCTTTATGATCTGCTCTGGATTTTGTTGTTGTTAATGCACTCAAGAGACCACTGCTTATATCATATTTTAAGGAGGAGAAACAGTGCTTCTTTTCTTTTCAGTTACTCAAGCTACTCTTCCTGGCAACACCAACAACCCTGTTAACTGCAGGCGAGTTTCCCCAATTACATTGCAGTATTGTAGAAAAATTCTGTGACTTTATCACTACACACATGCTCAAAATGCTCTCTTTAATTATAGAACACCTTCCGTATTTTCTTGCATGGCTGTACAGAATATGACTTATCAGGCTATGCCTTTTATAAATATAAAAATATTGAAAAGCACACACATTTTAAGGTCTGTGGCAAGCATCTACTTCTCCTTTAGTCTCCTCCCCTCTTTACCCCTGACATACACCTCTTCAGCATGTTTCAAATGCTTACCTGAGGAAAAACTCAATTAAATTAACCGAAATTCATTTAAGCATTTAAAACAAATAAAAAGTCCAATTCATACTTGATTAGACAACTGTTTTCTGGCTAAAAGACAACAGGAAATTAGTGTGCAATGTTCCTATAATCATACAATTATAGGAATTGTATGATTTTGCAACTAAGGGTTTGTGCAACTATTTCTCTGTCTTATCTCTAAACAATTGCCATCTTTCAGTCTAGAAACAGTTACTTGTTAACACTGGAAGATGTTTAACAGTTTCCATTGGCATAAAAACATCACAGGAACACAAATTATCTTCAATGTTTTCACATAAATATACATGCTTGGATATGCAATTACACACTATTTCTTGACACTGTCTGCCCCTTTGCACACACATCCCCTCTGTTTGGTTTTGTCAGCTTACTCTGTGCTTGTAACAATCACAGATTTATTTAAAAAGCTTTAAAATTAATTACTCACAGATTAAAAACAAGTCATCTTACTCTTCAAATAAAGCATTCCTGTCATCTAAGGGTATCAAGATGAGTTACAAGTACTTTACATGAGTGCTACAAACTGGTATCTACATTTTTATAGGTAAGGGGAAGGGAAAAGTAATCATGCAAAGTAAATTTACAATCTGAGTCAGTGACAGTAGCAAAAATAACATGAAGTGGTTCTAGACCTGTGGGGATACACTGACAATACTACTGAGGTCAAGGGAGAGACTGTCCTCTTTCCACAAGCCCCACAGCAGCTGTTGGGCCCACCACCAGAAACGTGGCATCTCTTTTGTTTAAACTGGAGAAATTCTATGCAAACCTAAGCCTAGCAGCTGCAGGAATCAGAAGCAAATAGTAATGGGAAAGTTTTGAGGCTTTTAAATGTAGGATATTAAGAGCTAGAGGAAGAAAATAACTCAGAATCATCATTACAGCTATCAGGTTCTTTGATTAAACCTAATATCCCCTGAACAATACAGAATTTCACCCTCTCTGGTACTAACTGCATTGAGTCACATTCAACCAGGGCACTACAGCTCCACAATCAGCACAACTAATGAAACTCAAATTTTCAAAATATGACTTTTAAACCTTTAATATATATGAACTAGGGTTTGTTTCCTCTCCCCAGCTCACAGTTGTCATGACATTTATAGGAGCTTGCTAGCTTTGAGGTCAGACTCCCCATTTCAAATCTGAATCCAACAAAGCAAAAACAAATCTGACAAAGGCAAGTACCCAGAAATGTTACCTAAGCTTTGTTTCCACGGAAAACCAAGCTGTGAAGAACACCCAGAATTAATACAGCCTAATCTTTTTACACACCAATTCAACTTAGAAACTCTGAGGAAGCCTCTAGACACAGAAGTTCTGAAGTCAAAGAGCCCTGAGAGTAACTGCAAGAGGCTTGCATGAGAAACTCAAGGGCTGAGCTCCCCAGCAGAGAAAATACAATTATTAGAGAGACCCAAGAAGAGGAGGGCAGGGCAGTGGTCTCAAGCCCAAAAGAAGCAGTCCCACAGTACCTGGAGAAGAGCAGAGTTTGGGTCAGCCACACTGAGTCAGGCTTAAGGCCAAGACAGGAGGAGGGAGCGAGCAGCGAGAGCCTGAGCTCTAGCACAGCCCTCATGGAAAAAGGGGGAGCTTCAGGCTTTTCCCAGCTCTGCCTCATCACCCAAACACCTAGCCTAGGGGCACTTGAAGAACCCGAGATTAATTAGCTGGTAGAAATTACAAATCAGAGTCAAGTGGTTTAATTTAGCTCCTAATAAGCCTAAACTAAAGCATGGTCACCCTCTCTCTGGATTTGACAGAAATAAACATTGTTGAGTCTGGAGCTGGCTGCTCTCAGCTGATGTTCTGAGGCATTCTATACCTGTCTCCATTTCCTTTACTAGAGTTACTTAATTTAAAAACCTTTAAATCATTTTCATGGATATTACTTCTGAGCTCTCCATAGCACAAAATGATTACAAAACACAAAAAAATGATGAATGCTCCTTTTTTTTTTTTTGCAGCCAGCAGGCTGCTGTGTTTATGGAGGGAAGCATTCATAATGTAAAGCACTGTAGAAAAAGAATTTGTTCATATTATGCCCCCGTCGTTTGCTTTTCCAGCATCTTTGAGTTATGATGAATTCAATAACCACTTCTAAGTATTAAACATTTAACGCTCCAGCCGACTGTGAGTCTGTAGCACCCTCTTGTGTTCAACAACAATATATCACTTCATTGGATTTTCTCTCGATTCAATATTTTTGCTCAGGAAAAACCTTTGGCAAACAAATTAATCCATTTAGTTACGAGTAACACTTTTTGTGTTAGTCTGATACTCTGCCTGACCTACCTCTATTTTATTGTGAAGATCACAGGCACAATATTGAACAGCTAAGAAATTAATTCCAGAGAGAACCGAATAAAGGATTAAATGAATACTTGATATATTTAAGATCTATAGTGTAATGGTGTTGCATGTTGCAAAAGCCTACTGGGCACAAGTCCTCCATTTAAAACACAAGAAGCAAATTGAAAATCAAGAAGTAGGAACACAAACATGTCAATAAGCAAGATCAATAGAAGGAAGAACATGTAGTAGGAAGCAGAACATGACAGGTTGTGATTACCCTTATTAGATTCCCAGCTAACAAACATCCTGTGTCAGATGCCCGTGAGTGCAGTGACTTCATTGCTGCTGAGAGTGCTCAGCTACTCCAAGCATGCCCTGGCAGAGGATACACACAGAAATCAAAACACTGATTCATTGCTTACAGCTGTATCAATTGATTATACTCAGCCTCTCCTGTTCTAAGTCACAGTATTACTCCTGGATGGCAGGAAAAAAGGAAACATGCTCACAAATTCCTGAATGAGCTGATCAGAATGCAGATGAGCACAGGGAAAAGAGGTGAGGAAAAATAGGACCAGCTATGTCTTTCTTGGGTTGGTGATATAAACATTTACACACCTATTACTAAGGGAGAAGATTAATAGCCTGAACTGCTTTACATTCCACTTCTACATATAAAACACAACAAAATTCAGTGAGATGAACAGATACAACTCCAGAGTTCTTCTCTATTGACTCTCAGATCCAGGTCTGTTCGTGTAGCTCAACCACTCTGCTGATCACCATATTCCCAAAAAAACATCTGGTTGGGGTCTTCCCAGATTTCAAAAGTGAAGATATTTGGATGATTTACAGTTGTTGCAGTAGCACTACAAAACTGTTTTAAGATCTTAACTATTACCAAAAAAGGCCCTTGCACTTCCAAAGAGAAAATACTTGGGAACTGATAGTAAAGGGAGAAGAAAACCAGAAACAAAGCCAGCCTTATTCTACACCAAACCCTCAAGGGAAAGCAATACTTTTGAAAGTGGTGTACTGGTTTTGGCTGGGATGGAGATTTGGGTTTTGTGGTTGGGGTTTTTTTGCCTTAGTTTGCTTGGGGCTATGTTTGCAATTTGTGCTTAAAACAGCCTTGATAACACACCAATGTTTTATTGTTTATGCACTGCCAAGACCTTTCCTGCTTCTTTCCTTACCAGCCATGGAATGTGGGGGCGCAGAAGCAGCTGGTAGAAGAAGGAAGTTGGAGATGTGTGGAATGATGGCATTTGTCTTTGCAATTTTTAATTTCAGAGCATTGGATGCAGGAAAGCATGTGAAGTACAAAGACACAGACTTAACCCAAGGAGGGGAAGGCAGGCGTAAGTAGGAACATTTTCTCATTAATTCTAGCAAGAAGGAAAGATATCAAAGAAACAGTAAAACAAGAACACTGAAAAGAGAGTGCTGTTATGAAAGAGAAGAGGAGAGGAGAGAGAGACTAATTCTTGGACATGCAATAAATAATGCTTGACACCACTTGTCAAAAAAATATTTTAATTTTAACAAAAGCCCAGCAACATCAGTCTCACACATCAGAAATTACAGGGTTACACATAATGCATTCAGGTGTCCTCACAGAAAGTATTGAGTCCATGACAGAGATTCAGTTGAGTTTCCACAACTGTCATACCTTATATAAGTGGGTTTTTTTCCATTTCACATTAAATATCAGTGTTACCTGTTTAACATTAATGTTTCTATATTGTAAGTTTTTTTAATCCTAAATTAGTTTTAAAATAGTTGAACAGTACCAATAGCTTCCTTCCCCTTATGAAGAAAGAATTCTTAATAAGTTACATAAAAAATACTTTCACAAATCATCCAAGTAAAAGAAAAGGAGTGATATAACAACAACATTAAGATGTAGGGATCTTACATGACAAATCCCACTGTCCTATATATTAACCTCCTCTAAGGAGTCTAAATTCTTTACTCTAGGTCAACTAGGTAATATTTGCTCACTGTAAAATCAATTTGTTCATTCATAAATACTTTTTAATGCTGGTGAACTCAGTGCACAACAGATTGGAGAGGATGTTAAAAAGGTGGGGTTTTTTTGTGGTTGGGTGTAACTTAGTTAACACAGAATTAATTTAAGCACACCTTTCATTAATTTTCATTCTCTAGAAATCATGCATCATTTGTATCAAACAGTATTGTGTCTTTTTCACTTCTGAGTTACTAATCCAAAATTGCTGTCTAAGGCTTCCAGACCCCAAAATCTGCTCAGTTCTGCTGTGGAGGGGGGCAAAAGCTGATGAACTTCCATTTGATCAGATTAACAAAGGTGAGTATTTCAGAAAACATTTATCCTTCTCAACATTCTCACTGAATTTAGGTACTACAGATCTGCTTCTATTACAGAGTCAGGGCACATAATCAGCTGAGCAATTACCAAGAACTCATCCTGAGGTATAAGTACAGCTGGCATGAACACAACTGTATTCTACAGCACATTCAATAAAACAGAAAAATGGCTCAAAAAAGTGAGTTTATCAATGTGCAGAGAACTCTTAACAGGATTTGGAAACTCAGCACATCCTTTGTCACTGTAATACAGACAATGCTTTCCATTCCATCAGCTGAGCCATCCTGCAGAACTTCGCCATAAAATTCTAAACTAAACTGGTACTAAAAATAAAATAATATTGGAAAGTGCTCAGAAACATTATTTAAATAAGGCACTTAAGAACTGGACTAATCCTTTAGATTCCAGTAAATACAACATTTCTGAATGCACACTGTCAGACACCTTTCCAAATTGACATCCAGTGGGTACAATTTAGTTATTGCTTATGCACAAAGGTTTTTCATTGTGACATGAATCAAGTTAGTGAGAAGTTAAATCTGCTTCATAAGAGTAATACATGCTCATTAACAATGCAAGGTGTTTGATTTATTATATTATTAATTCAGCTCTACACTACATAGAAAAAATAAATCTTTCACGAAACAGCCAAAGCCATTCATTTCCATATCAGCATCACCAAGGATCTTCCACCTACAAGGAGTAAGAATAAGAGTGAAATGAATGCAGAACTCATGTTGACTGTGCTAAAATATATTTGAAAGTTTGGAAGACTTGGTTTTATGTAGACAATAGAAGACAATTTCTCTATACTTCAAAATCATAAGGACAGATTCAACAGCAATTTTCTTTTGGAAGTATCAGCAATATTGCTGCAATCCCATTAATACAGCTTCAGAAATGCTGAAGAGTCTCACTACTATTAATTATTAGACCAAAACATCATCAGTCTTGCAATTAATTCAAACAGAGGACAGTGACTGTGCCAATTCTACAGGAGTCACTCCTCCCTGTTACCAACAAGAAGTTTACAGGTGTGAAATATAATTAGAGTTAGCCATGAAGAACTTCAGTACTTACTAAGGCTTGACACTGTAGTACTCCTCTGGTGTCACAATTTTCAATCCACCAAAGTAGTCCAGGACCCAAATATTGGTGATGTTGAATTTGGCAAAGAACCAATTGTGATCCTTGGGCCAGCTCTCCATTTCAGGGTGGCGAGTGAATAATGCTTTTTTGGCTATGTCTGCTTCTGAATCATTCACCTAAACAAAAGCCAGGAAAACGTTACAATAAGATAGTCATGTAAAGATGAGTTTTAGCTAAAAAACCTCAGCTGACTGCAGTGTGTTTTTTGAGTCCAGCCATATCTTGTCCCAGGGGGCTCATTACTGTGGCTGAGGCTGCTCATCCTCAGTGTGCTGTGCAACTGTGTGAGACACACAACACTTACAAAGTAGTGGATTTCAACATTAAATCAAAATGCTGCTTTTAGAGTTAGCATGAGCAAGAGAGTATTTCATCAACATAAGAATTGATGATTAATTGATTGTTAAACAAGCCACAAAATAGAGAAGTATGGATGGTAGGTGAATTATTACAATGTGATGTCTTAGGTGTAATTTCACCTCCTCTGCACCTGCTCATTCAAACTGACAGAAACATACAACTGTGCTCAGACATCTGCAAACACACAAATGGGATGGTATAACAGAATCTACAGAGAAGGGAAGCTGAAAAGTGTGGTGGCACTTAATATACAACGTGCAGATGTTTCAAGGGTGAAATCAACCATTTAGAGCTCTGGGTATAGAATAAGAAAAACCACCAAAATAAAATCAACTCCATTATTAATGAGAAACTCAGGAAAGCAACTACAAGACTGCTGAGTGCAATGTGCAAATATCAGAGCTGTGAAAACACCAAATAAGAATGAGACTATCAAGTAAGAGCATAGTGATGAGTAGTTCTCATCCTCAACCATTACCCAATAACAGGATTAGGATCTTCAATGACTAACACATGCTGTTCTCAATTCCTCCTACAAGACACCAAAGTACTGGTGCACAAAAGAACACTGCCCTGGCAGCAATGCCACCAGATCACACAATGCACACTTTTTGTCTATAATATCTGCAACTTTGTAGCTCAGGTTAGTATTTACTTGAACAGTTTCAGAAGCAGGCCCAGCACACTGCTGGAACCAAAGAATTTAACTGAGCAAGAGAGATGTAAATGAAATATGAAGGTTTTTCCAAAATAATGGCCTCAGACTTAATTTTGGAACACATGACGGCAATGAGGGAGATTCCCTGCATTACTGTCTCCCCAAATTCCTTGCTAAAGGCATGTCAAGAGAGGTCCTGCAAAAATCAAGCGTTAACTTTTTTTTCCTCCCACAAACTGTGAGCTGGCCTTTGGGTATCACAGCACAGAACAGCTCAGCTTATGCTTCTGCACAGAATTTCTCACCTTTCTCCTCTCCCTCCACTAAACAAATCTGTATTTGATGCACACAGCCCTGCCCAGTGCCAGCTTTCAGCTGCTCACCTTTACAATGCTCCCAACGAAGATGATATGGGCACAGAGGGGGTTCTGGGGATCATATTTGTGCTTCCTGCAGTAAGGAGTCTGTGCCAAAGACACAGTCAAGGAGGCATTTGAATTCACCTGAAATGCAAGAAGCAAGATAAGAGGTTTATGCTTACTTTTCTTATGTGAAAAAAATGTCATACCCACCACATTTTCAGCTCTTGGTACTTTATTCAGCTCAATAATACTGGCAGAAAGGAAAAGGTGGTGACAGCTCTGCTCTAACTACATCTGAAAGGCTCCTTGGGTGAGCCCTGAATCTGAAATAAAGCCCAGTTCAGAGGTGTGCTGAAGCTTGTTAACATAAAATGCAAACATCACAGAACAAGACTCTTTAATGAATTCAGCCCACCTATTTCACGTGCAAATGATGATATATTACAATTTGCAGATACAAAGGACTGTACAGAAGACAAGGACATAGAGTGAATTTCATCAGGTGGAAGGGCAAAGTGTTACTGAGAAGGCAACCAACTCAGCTTCACAACTGTTGGTAAAATTACTTGTAACAAAAACATCTCTTCATAACAGCCTCCTGGCTCTTCCAAGCAGCTCTTTTGGCATTTAAAGTTAATTTTAGAAATAAGATTTTTTTAAAAAATTGAGCATTTAAATGAAACACCTAACTTGAAGGATTAAAGAACCCATAACTGATTGTTTTTCTAAAAACTAATTTGGTGACCATGGCTTGAAAAGCACTGGTGCCAAACAGGATTGCAGAATGCCATGTACTAAGGGTCATTATTTCCCAGTAAGAGAAGTTCCCCTGCTTTGAGGAGGTTCATTAGAAGGGCTCATGTCCAAGAGAAATCCTCCACAGTCACTTGAAAACTACGGAGAGCACAGGTGACCTCGTGAAACAGAAGCAGCCACTTGAGAGAGAGGAAGTTGCTCAACTCCCAAAAAGCTGACTCATGATGACTCGGCACCTTCTCCTCGCCTGTGACTATCACGTGTCAAGAGTTTCTGCCCTGAAGCAGCAAAATAAGGACCTGTTGAGGAGCTTTCTGAAGGAAATATTCATTACTAGTTTATACTCGTGGGTTTTATGTTATTCTGAAAGCAAACAGCTGTATCTGGGATTGAAAGAAAGGTATCACGCAAAATGAATTAGACTCTCTACACTACTCAGACATATAATTCAACTATTTTAAGGTAACAAACTAAAACCTGACAGGGAACAAACAAAAAATGATAAAGCAGTCTGAAAAATTACCATTATTTTGTGTTTACTAATGTCATAAGTTACTAAAACAAACAAATCCATTAAAGGAGGCATGACTGCTATTTCACTAGGTTTTTAGCAAACTCTTGGCCACAAAAGTTCTGGGACAAGGCCAATTACACACTCAGAGTCTCAGCATGCCCAAGCTGCCTTTCCGTGTGTGCTTCCCTTTACGGTATGCTCCAGAGATTGAATAACTATTCCTTCAGCAGGCTCTGTGCTTAGGTCCCACACTGACAAGTTCCAGTCCTTTTGACTTTGCTGTGTGTGAAAATTCCTCTGTTCAGATATTCCATGGTGCCTCATTTCTTTCCTCAGTGCTCCTGGAAGCTGCTGACACTTGCTCTGCCTGGTGCTGCCCTTTCTTTCTCAAGACCACGATCAGCAGGAACTTCTCAGGAGCCTTCCGACTGTCACCACAGACAGCACTGCTCAAGGGCTAGTAATTGTCCCCAGGGCTGACAAACGGGGTGACGTCCATGGAAGAGCCATAAACTAAAACACAGATGAGGAAAGATTTTACGCTGAGGGTGGCACGGCTCTGGAGCAGCTGCACATGGAGGTGGCGGTGTCTCCCTCTCTGAGAGCCCTACCTGGACACGTTCCCGTGTCACCTGCTCGAGGTGACCCTGAAGGCTCTCCAGAGGCCCCTCCCAGCCCCAGTAATTCCGCAGCTCCGCGAACCAGCGCTGTCACACCGCCTTGCAATCACCGCCTGCTGCTGAGCGCCGGCCTGACTGACCCGGCTGCTTCCCGAGCGTCCTCCCCGGGGTCACTCCGTACCCCAGGCCCCGCTCACCTCCAGGTCCTGCACCGAGATCTCCATGTCGGTCAGGTACAGGTAGGGCACACCGCTGCCGCCGCAGGGCCCGGGCGGGCCGTCGCTGAGGGAGAAGATGTTGGCGAAGGGGCGGCCGCGCAGCCCCTCCTGCGCCGACAGCGTGGCCAGCGCGCCCCAGTCGCAGCTGTGCAGGACGTAGCGCGCCATGCGCGCCGCCTCCTCGGGCGGCGGGATGGCCGCCACGGCCGCCAGCAGCAGTCCCGATGCGGCGCACAGGAGGAGCAGCAGCCGTGCCATGGCTGAAGACGCGGACATCGCTCCCCGCACAGCTGCGCACCGGGACATCCCACCCCGCACGGCGCCGGGCCTCGACTGCCGGGCCCGCCTTTACCGCCTGCCCACCGGCCGGGAGGGGCGGAGCCTCGCCTGGTCTCACCAATGGGAGCAGAGCTGCCCACCTGCTCGAGCCAATGAGCGACAACATCGGGAGTGAAGAGCCACCACCCTCGCTGTCAGCCAATAGACTTGCGAGGTCCGCGGTCCTCAGCCAATGAGAGCCGCTGGAGGCGGGGCAATGAGCGCGGACGATGTAAACAACCGGGAGCGCGCGGCCCGGGAGGGGGCGGAGTCACCGGCGGCCCGGCAGCCAATGGGAGCCCAGCTCTGCGTCACCAAATTGATGGAAAAGACCCCAAAATCGCCGCGTCCGAGCTGTGACCAAGCACTGCCGAGTGCCCCGGAGCACGGCACCGACTGACACCGCCAGCCCTTCCCTGGGAACCTCCAGTGAGCAGCCCATCCCAATGAATAATCATCCTTTCTGTGAAGAAATTCCTCTGAATGTCCAGCCTGAACCTCCTCGGCACAGCTTGAGGCCGTGTGCTCCCATCGTGTCCCTCGTTTCCTGGGAGCAGAGACCAAAGTCCCCCTGGGCACACCGTGCTTTCGGCTAGCTGTAGAGCAGTGAGGTGCCCCCTGAGCCTCCTTTTCTCCAGACTCAACACCCCCAGTTCCCTCAGCTCACAGCACTGGCACTCCAGACCCTTCCCCTGACTTGCTCCAGCCCGTCAAGGCCTTTTCCGAAGTGAGAGCCCAGAACTGGACATGGCATTCGAGTACAGAGGGACAATCCCTGCCCTGCTCCTGCTGCCCACGCTGTTCCTGCTCCAGGCCAGGGTGCCACTGTTGGCCTGCTCGGACCTCACCGCGCTGGCCCCATCCCACAGAATCCCCTCACAATCCCGTTTCCTGGAGCACCGGCGCGGGAAGAAGGGAAGGTGGCGGCAGCGCTCCCGCTGGCCTGCGGGGGCCGCTGGCGGGACGCGGCTCCCGGAGATGTCCCGGGATGTCCCTGCTGTGTCCTGGAGGATGTCACGGAGATGCCCCGGCGGCTCCCGCCTGTGCCGAGCCAGGCCCCCCGCTCCGACACCTCCCGTTCTGCGGGGTCAGAGTGACACGGAACAGGCCATGGCAGCAGCCGGCCCCCGGCATCGCCCCTGCTTTGTGTGCCTGGGGAAGTCTGTCCCATCCTGCAAGTGTCCAAAACCCGCGTGGAGATGGCGCTTGAGGACACGCTTTAATGGTGAGCACGGGGCGCTGGGTTAACAGGTGGGCTCGGGGATCCTGAAGTTCCCAACCATGATGATTCTGTCATTCTGCAATCCAAGGGGTGGCACCAAAGGTCCCACTATCCCTGCCCACTGCTAAATCAGCCTCAAAGGCTGTTTCTGTGCCACCACAGGTGTTGGAGGCCCAGCCTTCCCTTGGGAAAACCTTATCCTTTAATCACAGGGATATATCACAGCAAGGACTATCTGTTTTGGGCCCAAAGCCCACAGAATGGTTTGCCACTGGGCAGAACTCAGGTTTTACTTCTTGCACACTGCAGGGTGTATGTCAGAGCCCTTGCCTCTGCAAGACTTGGTTTTGTCATCACCATTCCACCTTCCAATGAAGGCTCTTCCAAGCATCACTTACCCAAATAAACACTTAGCTTATTTTATCCGTCACCTTGTGCTCAGTAACCTTATAAAGGTTTGTATAAAGAGATGCTTTAAACTGGGGTAATACTGAGACTTGATTCAAGTGGTCCTAAAAGATGGTGGGTTTTTGTATTTCCACCTGGATCCAAGTATGTCCACGCTATGTAAACAGCAGTGTAGCACTGAGAAAACCAAATTAACTTGTCCTGTGAGCACCATCTGCCCCAGGTGCCCCACAGCACCCACAGCTTATAGCAGCCCAGATGGATCATCCTGTTGGGCTGAACTCAGCAAGGAAAATACACCACCCATCCATTCCCTGCTGTCCTGTACAGGCAGAACAAAATAATTTTTCCTCCAGTATACTCCTTGCCTGCAGAGCATGGTTAGAGATCCCTGCTGTCCTCCATGGTTAGAGATCTCTGCTCCTCTCAAAGATACATGGAGCCTCCTGCTGCTGCCTTCTCCTGGAGATGCTCAGGACAAACTGAAATTTTCATAGGGGGAAAAAAAAGAAAAAAAGGATGCTCTAAACCCCTGATGTGCAGCCACTAGGCTCTCTCACTTCCTCAGTTAGATCTCAGAGAAAGGAGAAGGATTCTCTCTGTTGTGCTGCAATATTGTCTAGGGGCTCTCAGCATCCTTGCATAACAGGCTCAAGAAAGTATTGGTAGGCATTACTAGTTCTCCTTTCCAAATCATGTGCCTCACTGCATTTAAAAGCCAGTGAATAGACAGCAATATCTCACCATAAATGGAGATATCCTTCCTCCAAGGTCGAGTTCATGGAATGATCTTAATTTCAGTGTGTTTTATATGTGATGGGCTTCAGGCTGTGTCCCTGGAGGAGATGTATTTTAGTCAGAAAGTGGGCAAGGTTTCCGTCCTGCCTTGTGTCATGTTTTGTCTGCCCTCTTCAGAGCTGCTTTTCCCCAGCCAGCTCTCTCTGGTTGCTGCATGGGCTGGGCACGGTTTGTGCTCAGACACAGCCTGGCTGTGCTCTGCTCCAGGCTCCCTGTCTTGGTCAGGCAGTCTGTCTGTGCACAGGAACCTTTCTGTGCCCAGATAACCCTCGGGGCTGTGCAGGCTCGCTGGGTGCAGCGCTCGATTCCCCAGCCAGGGTGGCTCTCCCGTCCAAATGCCAGCCAGGGTGATTAAAGTCACTCTAAAGTCACTTGCCTGTGACAGAGGAGACTGACCTGTGAGTCAGCTCTGGCAAAAGCTGAAGCGCTCAGTGCTTTGAAGTGCCAGTGCTTGGTGCCACATGAGACCCACCATGCAAATTGTTTCTAAAAATGTTGGTTGGATTCTCTCCTGAGGAGGTGTCAGCCCTGCTGCTGCTACAGGTGGCACACAGAGCAGACAAATAAGACATTTATTTGTTCTCACCCTCAAACTTCCTGAATTACCTTGCTTGGGAATTCAGCTTGTGACTCTTTCTTTGGTGTATTTTTTAGAAGATAGGTAAAGTTATTACAGCGCTGGCCTGGTGCTCAGCCAAAAGTCCTTTTATTTTTTTAATATTCACCACACTGGCAGTGGCAAGGCAAGATTCCTCTGAGCACAACCTGTTAGGGACAGAAATATTGGTCCATTTTCAGTCAGACAATCCTGTTCAGTCAGAGCTGGGGCTGCATGCTGAGGAAGCTGCTGGTGAGGGCCACTGCTTGTGGTGCTGCTTTCTGGGACACTGAGAGATGGGCAGTAGGACTGGCCTGAGAACATCAAAACCAGCACAGACACCCAGAATTGTGTCAGCAGCCATGTTCTGATTGGTTTTGTTGGTTTATATAAGCCTGGAGTACTAAAACTAGTAACCATAGAGGAATTGTTCAGTCTGGAAGCAAGCTGTCAGTGGCTCATGCTGATAATATTTGTCCCATCACTATATGAGTACAGTGGGATGCAGCCGTGCCTCTTAACACCCCAGCTCAGTTTGTTCTCTGAAGCCAAGCAGATCAGGAGAAAGAAGAGCTCTCCAAAAACATTCAGGTGCTGCAAGAGATGACACCAGTTATCTGAACACCACCCCCCAACCCCTGGTGGGCCCAGGGTGATCCACCTCGCTGTGATCTCATTATTACAAGGTGAAATTCTTCTTGTGCCATGCACCATTTTTTAACTTTACTCTGCTGAGGAACAGGCTTTTAGGAAGGCTTTTCCAGAACTGGCAGTTAGGAAGCCCTAATTAAGAAGCCTGGTTAGTCTGAACCATCATGTTAGCACTCAGGCACCAGCTGACAGTCAGAACGTGTCAAGTTGATCAATTTTTCAGTTATTCTCTACCACCTGCTTTTTTTAGGTGGCCAGCACGAAAAAGACACAAACTCACATTCCAATTCAGCTTAGTGAGAGCCACTTTATAACCACATCCTTGCATTGAACTCCCTTTGGTACCGGGACTTTCCCACTGACATCAGTTCCCAGGGGTGCAGAGAGCCTGGCACACGTGTGTGTGTGTCCGTGTGTCTGTGCTCTCAGCAGCGCTTCCCTGCAGCTGCAGACCCGAGCACAGCAATGTCAGTGGTAGGGAGCGTTCCAGCGGAGTTCATTTCCTGCTGAGGAGCCCCCGAAGCAGAGGGCGAGGCTCAGCGGCCGCGGCGTTGTTTCAGCGCCGGCAGCTCGGGGCGCGCTCAGCACAGGGTGGGCTCGAAAAGCGAGTTTCCCATAGAAAAGCGCTGCTCACGTTCGCTTCCTGTCGGGCTGCCAAGTGACAGACCTGATGTGTAAAGGCAACCCAAAACAGGATGTTGGCTTTTCGAGCTGATTGATCTTTGAAATGCAAATGTTGTTTCTTTGGTGGTTACCTTATCCCTCCCCTTTTTTTTTATTTTTCAGTTGAGAATTGAGCTGCTTGAGTGGGAACAGAAAGGGTTGAAACCCCATTTTCAGGAGGTCAAAAGCCCAATATAGAAACAGCTGCTGGTTAGTGGTGTGAATTCCAGGAAAGGATGTGGGTAACAGCAGCCAAGGCCAGGCAGAGAGGTGGACAGAACGACCTCAGATACTGGCACTGACAGGTGAGCTCTACTAAACCCCTCAACAAATGTCTTAACAAAGCACAGAATTGCAATCTGTCCTGCAGGAACCCACAGCTCCCTCCACCCTTTGCTCTCCCACCACCCTGACAAACCTACCTTGCCAGATTTGGCAGCTAGGCAGACACACCCAAATGAGATAACTGCACGGACACAAATGCCAGACACAAAATTTCAGATGCCCTCCAATGCACTTTTAACTAACTGATTTTTGAATAAAGCATAGCCATGTCTCTGCACATCCTTTTTGTTGCTCCCTCTGAGCACCTTGCAGAGGCTCCACTCTCCATCCTTAATAAGGCAAGAAGCCAGCAAATGTTGCCCATGGTGTTTCCAAGCATGGCAGAACCCCTTACACCACCTGTTTGGAAGGAATGCCAGGATGAAGGAGTTCCTTGCACCTCTCCCCCACGTGCTGCCTGTAGCAGGAGTGCCAGTCATTTCTTCTGAAGCTGTGTTGGCCTCACATGTCTTGAAAAGAATCAGACAGGAAGCTGCAAAATCCAGGGGGCCACAACTGCAGCATTTTCTCAGTCAAATGAAATTTCCCCCCAGAGCCTGTTTTACTGTTTTAATGGCACTAGTGATTACTTTTTTTTTCTTTGCTGCAGAGCAGAACAGATGTGGAACTTTTTTTTGGGTATAAGACCAAGTTAGTCTCATAGACACTGCTACATCCCAGGTTTGTAAGCAGGGATATACAGAAGGATGCAAAGAGTCATACTGGAAGATACCTCCAAATACTTGCAAATGCACATCATGTGCAACACCCAGTTTCTCTGTAGAACCTCCCTTAATAAGGTTTGTTTCAGAGGTCTTGCAGCTAAAGCATGTGAGTTGTTTGTTCAAATTTTCTAGTGGTTTTCAGTCCAGAAACAAGAGAGAGGAAAACAAATCCACACCTCATGTCTTCCTGTCTGGAGAAAAACAGACACCATATTTCTGTGCATTCTCCCCTTGCTCCTTCAGGAAGGGAGATTTAGCATGGAAAAGTGTCAGAAGTACAGACAAAATGATTAAAATGCTCAGAGTACTGCATACTATGCCCAGAGCAATGGCATTTGGGAATCCAGCAGGCAGAAAAGGTTTGCTTTGTGGCAAGATACTTGGAGGCAGCAATAAATGGAGTGAAGAATTGTGGTGGGGCAGCTGCAACAGCTTTTGCTTTACTAATATGGGTGAAGTGATACTGCCTCTCCCTAGCAGTTTCCTTTTCTGTACACCTAAGCAAATGGTTTCCTCTGCACAGCAGAGCCCCTGAAAGCAGAAAGAAAATACTGAAAGAGCCCCTGAGCAGCAGGAAACAGTTATGGGAGGTGTCACTGACGGTGTGTTACATGGCAGATATCTAGAAAACAACATTTGTGACCCATGTCCAGTGAAATCCCTCAGCTTGAAATCCTCCTGCTGTCCCACTGCAGGCAAAGCATGGGCAGTACAAGAATCCTGCCCTCTCTGCCTCAACCCTGTTTCTCAGTTCAGTTTCTATTCCCTGTCCTAATGTACCATTGTCAGGACTTGAAGAAATCAATAGGATTTCCAAACAAGTGGTAGTTCCATTTTTGTATTTATTTGAGATTTTAGTTTCTTATATCTACAGTTGGAGCATCTTGTGGTTGCTTACAGCAGAGGGGTTTCATCTAATCCATCTAATCCAGTGTTTCAACAACAGAAGATTAATTAGTCCTCTTGCCCAATCTTCAGATTGTAACAACTCAGCCTATCATTCTTTTGGCTAAGGACAGAGTGACTATTGTATATTGAATCTGGGAGATAATTGGATCACAATTTAAATCTGCAAATTCCACAGGAGTCCTGCAGCGTGCAGGACAGCAACAGTTAACTGCACTGGGAGAACCACTATCAGTAACAGGGAGCTGGGGTATCATGATGCTCACATTTAAATCCTTGCTGGAGCGTTTTCAGCCACAGCCAGCAGGGACTTGTGAAACACTGCAAGGGAGAAGCATGCATCCCTTCTAGAAAACATGCTTTAGCTCTCCTCTGCCCCCGAGGTACCGTGCCAAAATGACGATATGACATTGTGTCACTTTGCAGCTGCACTCAGGGCGAGGAAGCCAGCAGAAGACAAAGGGAGCGTTTCCAAATTCCTCTGCACCACCCTGCTCTCGAGAGGTGGGGACTGAAATTCTTTGAGAAGGAGCACATGCAAACAGTTGCTAAAAGAGATGTCCGGTTTACAACGCTGCGATTGGCGCGGAAAGGGAAACTGCAGCAAAAACATCCCGGAGCTTTGTTTTTCCCCATCCGAATTTCTCTACCACCACGGGAGCGTCTCACTTCAGTGCACAAGTCTGAACATCCCTGCGAAGGGAGAGGAGGGCAACCCGCACCTTCCGACCTGGTGGTGTGAGAGACAAATTCAAGGCAGAAAGAGCTGGTCCTGCTTTACAGCTGGACAGTGCCAGCCCTGCATGGGCACCCTCTGCCGGTGCCCACAATTCAGCCCTGTCCTCTCCCTGCGGGATCACCCAGATATTTGTCCTTCCTGGGAGTCCCAGCCACACACCAGGACAACGCCTTAAATTCTACCCAAGCCCCATAATCACCATTGCTCTCCTCCTGTTCTGCCTTTCTGAAGACAGTTCATTGCCGAGTGAAATTACCGAAAAGGAGGAAGAGAAAGGAAAGCTGCAGTTAGAAGGAAAGGGATTCTCCCCTCACAAACAAACAGGCAAGAGACCCTGGGAGAGGGAAGTGTGGACAGCGGAGAGATCGAAGCAGAGATAGCAGGGCAGGAACTGCAAGCAGTGAAGAGAAATAGAGACTAAACGGAGGGGTGGGAGGGGAGTAAAGATAAGGTGATAGAAAATAGGAAGGAGGAGACAGAAAAAGGGAGAGAGGAAATGCACCCGCGGTGTCCCCCAGTTTGGGCGCGGAGGCACAGCTTGTTGCTTGTTGTCTCCCGAGCCCGGCGCTCCGGGAAGGACAGTATCTGTTTAGATTTGTGTCTAAATTTAAACCCTGATTGCCTTGCCTCCCCCTCCCCTCCCGTCCCTCCCTCCCTTCCTCTCACCCACCCGCCCTTCTTCCTTGTTCGCAGCGCAGGGCCACTGGCCGGGCTCTGTCTGTCCGTCTGTCCGCTCGGGCTGAGCAGCAGCTGGGATCTCCCAGCCCTCCGCGCTCTGCTCTGCCTCTCCTGAACTTTTCCCACAGATAACAGGGAAAGGGGTGGGGAAGAAGGATTGCCCGGAGGACACCTCTCTTCTTGCAGGACATGGAGGTAAAGAAAACTTTTTTTTTATTTCCACTAGCTTGTGACTGGCTCCGCGATCTGCTTTAGCTCCACCTTGCAAAGCAATTTCTCCCTGAAGGCAGCTTCCAACTATCTTTTTGCTGGCGTTCAGATCAAGGTCTCTTTCCTCCCACCCCGACTCCTGTCGTGCACCTCAGACTCTTTTGCAGGTTTTAATCCAGATTTGGAAAGCAGGGGGATGGTTTGGGAAAAAATTACCTCTGTGAAAGGGGAACGAGGAAGAGTTGCCGTTTACTTATTGGTCTCTAAATGTGTTAAATCTCTAAATTATCTCTAGCTGTGTTAGATTTTATAAGGTATCATTTTGAAAGGAGATTTTAAGGAGTCATTAAGAATGGGGGCATAAGAGAACAAACTTTCCAAGCTCCTTGGGGTTGGTTCCTTCCCCACCCGTGCAGCAGCACTTGTGATTCACACCCTCAGCTGTGTGTGGCTCCTGTCCCAGGTGGATTGGGAGGTCTCATTTTCCTTTCAATAGAACATTTTGGGTCAGGGAAGGCGACCCGAGAGCCTGTGCTTGAGTGAGGTAGATGAGTGGCACACCCCCAGAAGGTTTTCTGTCCCTTTTTCTCTGTGTACCCCGTGCTCCAGAAGAGCTGGATCTCGTGTCTCAGGGTGGGCACAGGACTCTGGCTTCCCTGGGGTTTATGTTCAAGCCTTCTCCTGTGTAACACCCTCTTGGGCAAGGCAGTTCACCTCTCTCTTCCTCCCCTCCCATTCATTTAAAATGGGAATGGTGGTGTTTGCTTTGGTCATGTCAGGCTGGATTTGTGAGCTTTTCAGTCTTTTAAAGTGGCAAGGGAAAAGGAATATTTATTTTTAGGAGGGGCACAGGAAATAGAAAGGTGATTACAACATTGGCAAAACCTCAAATTATGAAAGAGGACATTTGGTATTTCTCTCTGCTGAACAGAGACCTTACTAAACACTTTATATTATCTTCCCAGATAAGCCTTTTTCTGCATGGATGCAGCCCCAATAGCAGGGGACACTCAGCAGAGCCAGGGAACAGTGTGCTTCAAGCACCACTTCAGCTTTTCTTTGAAGAATTCCAGTGCATAACTCAGCTGGGCAATTGTGATAACACCCAGGTGCTAACATCACCATCCTGGTTATCTGTGCTGCCCTGCCCCACAGGCAAGGGTTAAACATTTGGCCTGTTTAGGTGTGTTTGTTACAAAAAATGTCCTCAGCTGAATTATCTAAACAGATTTTGGGGTGTAGAAGGATTAAGCAGTGGTGGAACCAGCTCAGCACAGGCTACTTACGTGACATGACAAATGTTTGGCTTTACAAGGGTTTTCAGGTTTGACAGAGCCTAGGTCAATCACTGTAACACTTGCTTTATTCTTTTTCACTGTAGTATCCTTTCATGTTTCAGAGGGGAGGGGGAATTGAGCTCCTAATTTGTTATAATTTAGGGCTGAAACAGGTATTTTGGCATGTTGAGGACACTCCCTCACCCCCTCTCCTCTCCACACACAAAGGATTGCGCCCCTCGAGTATTTTCCGTTGTCTCTGTTGAGCAGAAGGGAACACACCTGCCATTTCTTTTTGGAGACACATGTGACACTTGTGGAAGGTCAGGTGGCCAGGAAGCTTCTCTGAAGTATTTGACCTAAGAGCTCCCTGCTCTTGATTCTGTCTCTTTACTTCTATTTCCTGTCTTTTCCATGTGTTACCTGGTTTATTTTTATCATCCGTAGATTGCTATTTCCCACCTTTTCCTTGTGTTACCTGGTTTGTTTTTATCATCTGTAGATTGCTGAATCCATTCTTATTTTTAAAACATCTCAATGTCCAAGATATTTTATTAGTAGCATGCTTGGTCCTGTCCCAAGCCTCCAAAATGGTGTTTAATGTCCCGAAGTTAAGATATTAGGTTAAAATAGAGCCAAGAGCAAGAGCTTGATTTCTCACCAGCTGATTCTCTTCTCTGCTTCTTCCTGAGGGCTTTTCCCAGGCAGGACACAGAGGCTCACCACAGACTTTTTGCTTAAAAACCAGATTTACTGATCCTGTGCAGCAGGAACGAGAAGGGTCCTGTCATTTCCCTGCTTGCTTGATCAGTGGCAGGCAGAGCTGCTCCCTGCTTTCCTGCTGGCACAACTGGCAAGCTCTTTGCTCTAATGGGACACATGAGGATTACCAGCATTAGGAGGAAAAGGGCAGAGGGCTGACCTAGCCAGCTGATTTCCATCACATCCCTGGCAGGAAGACCCTAGTTTTGAAAAACCCACAGAAGCAAGATAGTTGGCATCTCTTTCTTAAAGGCAGCAAAACCCTGCCCTTGCAGTTCACGTAATTTTGTGTCTGTTGATCATCAGTGTTTTGTTTTGTTGTTTGGGGGTTTTTTTTCGCCCATCTTCTTGATGCAAAATAGATTTGACAATCAATTTTCTTTCCAGTGTTATGGCAGATGAAAAGAAATAATGAAGTTTATACCACAGATTGTTAACGTGAGGTCATATCAAAAATGTGTAAAACTGCACTGGGGAAAGCTAAGCCACTTGTAAAGAAAAGCAGCCATGAAACATTGTTTGCAGTTATGGTACAGAAAGTATTAGAAATTATTGTGTTGGTTTGTTAGTTTACATCTTCAGATTTGGCCCAAGCTGTCTAATTCCCATGGCTTGTGGGTTCCCAAACCTTGCTGCAGATGTTGTGAGTTAAGGCATCCACTGAAAGTGCTTGTGGCTTTCTGCAGCCCATATTCCACAGCAGTAATGGCATTCCACTTCCCAGCCTCTCTGTAGGGGCTTGGGAGCTTAGAGACACTTGAACTTTGCTTGCACAGCAAAGGGAAACAGTCCAAGACTGAATTTCACTTGAGTGGCTCCCTGTAGTGTAATGGGTGCAGGGGTGCAGCAGCCAGGTGTATTTTGGGAAGGCTCCCCCCTTCTTTGTGCCTGCCAACAGATGTCATTTAATTCTGTGACATCTCCATTGTCTCTTTTCTGCACCTACTCCTGCTAGATCTCCATTTTTCCTGTTGGTGCACTGACCCAGCAGAGGGAAAGCTTTTCCAGGGCTGAGGGCAGTTCTCTGCTCACTTCACCCCTCTGGGCAACCTCCTGGGCAGCACTCACCCTGTCCTTAGGAAAACTGCACTGAGGAGCTGTCACCCAAGGGACTGACCTGGAGGGGATGCAGGAATGGGAACTGTGCAGGTGAGGGGGGCTGAAATCTGTGACCCTCCTGGTCCCCAGAGCAGCAGGACAGGAGGGGAGCTGGGCTGAGAGAGGTCTCTGCCCACCCTGCAGCTGTGGAGATGAGATTATGAACAGGCATTACACCATGGTTAGCTCTGCCAGGAAGCAATATCCCTTTCTCAGGAAGCTCTGATGATTGGCTTTCATTCTAAAAGTTAAACTGTTCTTTTTCCCATCTTCTATTTTTTTTTCTTTTTGCTTAGTAGAATGGTTCAACCTCAAATACAGATTGTTTTCAGTGTTTCCTCCCAAACCCATCAAAATGACACATTTGTGCAGTGTGTCTGTGAAAATAAAGGGAAGAGTATTTAAATAAATTGGGAGAGGTATTATATGACCCCATTTTACCCCTCAGGTCTGGGCAGATTTGAGACCTGTTTGACAGTAAATGTCTGCAGCAAAGAGTCCTGGAAAGGATCTGGTTTGCCAGACTTCCACATCCCTGTGACTGGAGGCCTCCCTCTCGAAGGACAGGAAACAGCAAAACCAAACCCCATGGGCTGTGCTGCAGAGCCCTTTCTTCCCCCTAGCAAAGACTCCAGAATAAATGGAATTAAGGCTTTTCCTGTGTCACCAAGAGGGAGAATTCTTCTGAACCTCTCCCCACTCCCCAGTTTGGTTGCCTGAGTTTCCCAAGCCATGGTGACAGCATTTTGGAAACGCCTTCTGTCCTGTGCTCCACAGTGTAATTGGCAGGATGTTTTGCAGTTGGGCAGCATGTCATGCATACCTTCCCATACATTCCCAGGAGCTGCTTATCTGGAGAACAGGGCAAAACATCAGCACTGCTTTATCAATAGATGCTGCTTGGAAACTTGCTGGCTTTTATCATGGAAATGAACCAGCCCTGTTCATTTCCACTTTGGTCGGTTAACAGAGGTGTTTTAGAGAGGTGGAGGCTCCTTTTCCTGAAACAGCAGCTCTACAGGCTGAATTTGGGATCTGAGCTGGCAGCTGAACCCAGCAGCAAGGAAACCTCTTTGGGGGACCTTGTTTGGTGCTTTGCAGACAGGGCAGCAGGCCCTGAATGTGGTCTAGGGACAGCAGAGCTGTTGTGTAAGGAGAAGTTGTTATTACACACTCACTGCAGAGTTGCTTCACACCTCGTTGTGACAGAGGCATGGGGCACTTAATTCCTACAGAGTCTCACCTAGGCATGGATTTCAGTCACTTCATGCAGGTCACAATTCATCCAGCTATGCAGTCTCATGCCAGAAATGCCTTTACATCAAATCTGAGTTGTATCTTTATATCTTACCACCAGTATCTGGGTCCTGGTGATGTACTGTAAGGATAAGCCTTATCTGCCCCATTAGTGCCACTTTTCTGAAAGACAGGAAAAGAGGCTGCACCAAGTTCTTGTCAGATTGAAGCACATCACTTGCTGAAGGTGTTTCTGGAAGTCTTCTGCAAACAAGGACCCACCCTGCCTTTGCAAGGTTTACAGCGTATTCACACGCATGGCTTTTCCTTCATTATTCATCACCAGATTTTAAAAGAGCTCAAACCCTATATTAGTAGTTTGCCCTGAGTTCCCACACCTATAGAACAGGTAGAAAACTTGTAAGCTGTTATTTTTGCATATGCAAATACACCTCTTCACCCTTTCTAATGAGATGCATGCAGGGTTTTGGTCAGTGTGGATGACTGGTGGCTAATCTACAAAGGATATTGGTTTACCACTGCCAGCTTCAACAAAGCTCCTGTTCATCCCAGGCTTCTCAAATGCACAGAGAATTAATGTGTGTGGTTTGGAAAGCCTGGATATCTAAAGGGTCCAGACCAGTGACTTCTTGTGCACAGAAAGGAACAAAAATGCTAAAGAGAGGGAATTCTGCCTCAGAAGTTTGGAGTTGAACAAATCACTGTGGCTTTTCAGGGAGTCTGAGGACAATACTATAAAACTGTTAGCAGAGAGGAAACAGAATTTGTTAGTGCATGAGAAAAAGCAGTATGCCTGGCAATAATGGGATCCAATTAAAGGAAAGATTTATATCTCACCAAATAGCAGGAAAGATTTCTAACAGTGAGGTCTGGCATGGTTTGGAGTAGCGTAGTGGAAACCAAATGTAGTAGAAAATCTTTTTCCCATGAATGATTCAAAAATAGACTGGACTGAGTGGTGGAAAGATAAGAAGCAATCTTCAGTTGTATTCAGGTTAGTGGTACTGATAGGGCCACCAGAGGGGCAGCACTGTGCTGCTTCTGCAGCACGTGTGGGCTGCTGGGAGAAACCAGTGGCTATTGAGCATCAGGCCCAAAAAGTGTTTATGATCCCTCCCTGCTGCAGTGCACTGTTCAAGCCCAGCAAACTTCTGCCTGTGGGAAGCTCAGGTCAAAATAAATTGGCATCACACCTGCTAGAGTCTAGGAATGGTAATTTTATTGCCTGTGTAAAACACAAAACCAATTTTATTTTTATTCTTTCTTCCTGTTTCTAGAATAGGTTTCTTTATCCTTTAAAACTGCGTACTACAACAGCAGTCATGGCTTACTCAAGTCAATCATCTTGAAAAACCTTTCTGCTGAAAGTGCCATGTTTCTCCTGATGTAAGTTCAGATGAAACATGCCCTGTTTTCATAGACACACACTCGAGCTGGTGTGCCAGCCTTCCCAGGAATTTCACCCCTTGGGCCTTGCAGTGAGGGCATGTTTAACTTGGGAAATGTGCACAGTCTAATTTGGTTTCCCATTTAGTCTTTACAAGGTGCATGGAGTTGTTGACACTGTCCCTCTGTGAGAAGCCAGGGTTTGCATTCCCAGTTTGAAGGTGTTCATTCCCAGTTTGAAGGTGTTCATTCCCAGTTAGAGGCAGAGGGGCTCTCTGTGCAAGCAAACGTGGTACTCCAGACAGCCTGTGAAGAGCACAGGGATGGATTCCTGAACACACTGGTTACTCCTTCAAAACAGAAACAATCCTAGCACTGTGTCTTTCATCTCCCAGCTCAATGCAAAGTTGCCTTTTCCACTCACATCAGGACCTCATTGTCTTGTTATGCATCATCCTGTCCTAGCCAAGTAAGGTACTGAAAAATCACTGGATCTTTCCAGTGATTCCAGACATCAAAAATTGAATTTAATCTTTCTTCTCAACACCTGTGAATTTAGGGCCTTGCTGGCCAGAGCTTCCTAGTGCTGATTCACTCACTGAGCAAGAGTTGTGCAGGCACTGAGCCCACACTTCCTGGACACCTGGTTCCGGTGGCCCAGCTTGAACCTGGGAAACTGTGCCTGAGGTTGAAGGAACTTTAATTTCTCTTCTTGCCAGAGAGAAAGAACATGTAGAGGGTCCAATCAGCCAGCAGGTAAAAGAAATGGAGCACAGATGTAGGGGTAGAGTGTTTCAAATCTCTTATGAACACTGGGTTTCTCTGTTAAAGCGTTTTGGGAGAATTTTATGAGCAGTTTTAATCAGAAGCAGAGATCATTATCTTCTTCACATCACCAAAAAATAATCTATGTCAAAGGCCAAGCTGCAGCTCAGGAGTTGCTTGGTGCATTTTCCTTAGGATATAGATGAGTTGTTTACCTGTGGAAAAGACAAAATTTCCAATGCACCATTATGGCCGATCCAGACTGGGCTGAAAACTCAGGCACTTTCAAACATAACAGCAAATTACAGCTGCCTGGGTTCATTTCCCCAGTGTTTGGGCCAGTTTTCAGGACTCTTGCAGGCTGGAGACTCTGGATGAAGCCAAAGGTTGGGAAAGCAGCTTTACAGCCCCAGCTCCTCAGTGCCACTGGGGCCACTGAGCCCTCCAGGGTCCAGCTAACAAGGCATCTCTGTGGGTACAGCTCAGCACTCACACCTCAAGCTGGCTGCCAGCAGAGTGCTTGCTATCACTTTCCTCCACTCCATATCTGTGTACCTTTTTAGACTAAATTCCTGGCTTAGATAAATATGAACCTCCTTCTCTGTCCTGCCTGTATCCAGTGTAGACCTAATTTAATAGCAATGTGTTACAAAGATAGCACAGCCCTAACTGATGAGTCTGGAAGCCTCTGTAGTTGGAAGCTCTGTGTAGGCTCATTTACCCTTCTGATTTTCTGTTCCAAGCCTGATAAATTGAGAGGAGTTTGAATCCCTGTGCTGTTCCAGCTAGGCTGTCTCTAACTGAGTTTAAATGGGGAGGGACCAGAGTCTACTTACAGCATTTATCAGAAGTATTTTGAACTGTCCCTGCATCTTGCATTCTCTGTGCACCTTCTTTGACAGTTCAGTGACTTCAGTTTCTAATTTAACCTTCTGAATAGCTTCAGATTAGATAATTTTTGCCTTTTGTATATGCACTTGCTTAAAGTTCATCCTCTTTAACCACTCTTTAGGCAAAGAGCAATCCCTCCCTCCATCCCATCTTGAGTCTGAGCCTCCTCGTGTTGAAATTCATCTTTTTTTTTTTTTTTCCTGACCCCTTGTGAGGCAACCAAGGGAGAAGATCCATTGGGTTGAGACCTGTTCTGCTGCAGGGGCTGTTCCATTGGCTCAGCAATGGAACAGAGCAGCTGCCCAAGGGTTTGCAGGTGAGAGCAGGGTGTAGCTTTCCCTCATGTCTGAAGCTACAGCAAAGCACTTAAAGGAGCACCATGGCTGAGATGGCATAAAATAATGATTTATTTCAAGGCACAATAGGATAAACATGGTTTATGCCTTTCTTTCCCCACTGAAGTAATGCACATGCAAGTCCAGCCTTCCTGGCCATCTCTCCACTCTGTGTCTTAGCCTAGAGTTCCTTGCTCACGTGAGAGCAGAGCACTTGCCCTACAGACCTCACTATTTCCTGTCTCCTGCCCTGTGGGCAGCCTGGGAGGTTTTGCTGGTTGCTCCTCCATTAGCTCACCCCTTACTCTCCTAGAGCAGCAAGAGCTCCCCAGAAGAAGGCCTGGAAGTACACACAGAGAGGCACCAATTAATTTGGGGGAGCTTGACAAGCTGTGTACAGTTCCCAGACCATTAAGAAAAACAGATGTCTGGAAGGGAAGCACTGGGAAGCTGAGAAGGATCCTGAGGGAAGCCCTGGCCAGGAGCAGAGCTCTGAACAAGCAGCTGGTGAAGGCAGCTCACCAGGAAAGCAGCTACATCTCACAGTGGCCACCACTGCTCTTCATCAGAGCTGCCAGCACGCCCCTCCAGCCATGGAGCTTTTGGAAGCAGCCTTTTGGAAGTCTCCAGGACACATCCCAGAGGCTGCCTGGACAAGCTGCTGAAGACACAGGGGAAGCAATGCTCTCCAGGCCAGGCAGAGCAACATCTTGCTAACAGCTGTTGTCAGCTGTAAATCAGGACATCAGCATCACCCTGCCAGGGTACAGATCAGCCCTTGGCTCCAGCGGAGCAATTCCACATTGGGAGTGTCTGTGGATTCTTAAAACAACACAACCTCATCAACTTATTTATTCAATGGATGATTTCTGAGAAATAACCCATTCCCCCCCTTCAGGCATATTATCTGCAGTTTAGATATCTGTTATAGCTCATGTCTGTTGTATCAGCAAGCTTTCAGACAGTATTTATTGCTACAGGGCTCCCATCAGATGGAGAGAAGGAATTCATGACAGGACTTTATATCCATATCCTGCCTGACATACCAGAAAACCCAGATGTCTTCCTGAACTAAGCTGAAAACTGTGTAGGTGTTCACCTAATTTAATTTTGGAGAAATGAAAAGTAGTGCTGCTTGAAGGAGAGTGGGGATCTTCCATTACTTTAGGAAGTGGTGCATTAGCTCTCAGATGACACTGAAATCCTGCTGCCAGGTTAATCACAGAATCATCTAGATTGGAAAAGACCTGTAAGATCATCAAGTCCAGCTATTAACCCACCCCTGCAAAGCCCACCACTAAAACAAGCCCCTAAGTGCTACATATCCTTGTCCTTAGGGATGGTGGCTCCATCACTTCCCTGGGAACCTGTCCCAGTGCTTGAACAACCCTTTCAGTGAAGAAATTTTTCCTAACATACTATCTAAACCTCTCCTGGGGGGCAGCTTGAGGCCATTTCCTCTTGTTGAATTCCCACTGGCCTCCTTCATTGTGGCCTCCTGTAAGTGAGGAGCTGAGGGCTGTATTTGACAGGGCATTCCAGAGCAAGGGACTTTATTTTCAGCATCCCAATCTGAATTTTCATAACCTCAAATAATAGGAATGCTCAATGTATCTGCTGCAAGGTTCTGGCTTACTGATAGCACTCCCATTTAAGCAGCACAAGCTGTTTCCCCCAAGAGACTTAGAGATATGGTAGACTTGATGGACAATTGCTTCAAATGTGTCCCTGGTGTTCACTCGGAGCAAGAGAAGAGCTCTGCAGCACCAACACCATTCTTTTAAGGCCACATGAGAAAAAAAAAAACCCTTTTTTTAGAAACTGTTTGTTTCAGATAAATACAGCCAGTATTTTTAAAACAAGTGTATTACCTCGAAGGAAACAGCAAGACACTGAGTTTCCAGGACTTCATAAAGGGAAGAGGTGTATTAATTTGGTCTCCTAGTGTAGTCAGACTTAGTAGTTGTAGAGATCTGTGTTCAGCTATTTGTTTTTTGTGTCTCAGTGCAAGGTTGCTGATGGCTGAGCTCCAGTTTGCAGTGGTAGAGCTGTAGTCAGATGGTTTGCAATACAGTTCCACCTACAGAAGCCACACCGTAAACTACCAGCTTTTCAATAGTTCTGTACTTCTTTATTTCTTGAAGCTGTGTCATATTAAATAGTTCAGCCTCTGAACAGAGACAGCAGTGCACCCCAAAGAGTCAAAGGGAGAGCCCTGTGTGCTGTGTCTGGGCTCAAAACCCAGCATAGTGCATTTCTGAAGCTGTGCTGCTTCAGGTGGCAGGAGAACCCCCTTACATGGAGCCCCTCCAGGGAAAGGCTGCCATGCTCCCTGTGTGGGCACAGCCTCCCTGCTTTTCCCTCTTTTTCCACTTGTGTGGCTGGGTATGACCACATCCAGCCAGATATCAGCTTTATCCAGGATCCTTTTCCTGCTGCCTGGAATGATTTCCATGTTGGCTGCTGGGCCTGGCTGCGAGCAGCTGTGCTGGGCTTGTTGTGAGGCAGTTGCAGACGCAGGGCCCTGCGACAGGAAAGGCGGAGGCCGTTCCTCCTTGAATTCACTGCACCCCTTAGTGAGGCTTCTGTGTTTTCCCTGCACTCTTGGACACCCTGGGCACCTTGTCTGTAGGCAGCTGGCCTGGCTGGCAATGTAGATTTTTGCCTCTCTGCTTAGCCCTCCTGTTTTTCCTTGTCACTGTCTGCAGGCAAATGTTGTTATGTGTCTTATAAACCAAATAATCCTGATGATGATGATCTCACTGTGTGTCCCACAGCCTCTCCCCCTCAGGTCTTACAAGTACTTAACAGCCTTTTATTTCACTTTCCTACCTCCTATCCCAACCTCCAGTCTTCTCCCTGCAATAGGAGTCACCTTGTCCTTTCTTGAGTACCTTTTGTGTCTTTCCTCTTGAGCATTCTGGCTTGTGGGAGCAAATCTCATTTTAGCTGTTGCACTAAAATTCTTCCCTGGATTTTTGAGTAATTGAGGGGAATTATCGTGTCATAGATCAACTACAGGATTAATGCAGAATGGAAAGGCTGCAATCCATATCTTGCAGTCACTCCCTGATCCTGTAGGTTCCTCCAGTTCACTGGGCACCTGCCTGCTCTATATTAAAATTTAACTAGTGCCTGGGATACTGCTTCTGCACAAGCCTGGATTTGCCCTGCTTGACCTGTCCTTGGGTTCCTATTGCATTCCCCCTGTCCCACATCCTCATCTCTTCCTAGCACTCCTTTTCCCATTAGAATACTCTGAGCATGGCAAACAGGATCAGGCATCTCACAAAAAGCACTTTTTGCAGAAAAGGAAACAGTGGCACCCATGTTTTGCTGGAGGTTTCTGTGGTCACCTCAGTCACGGATTCCCAAAGGAACGCACACAAAATAATTTATTTAAATGATTGATTTTAACTGGTTTGCCATCCCCTGCACAGAGAGCCATGGCTGAACAGCCAGATGCCTTTTCCTGCTCAGGGCACAGCAGAGCCAAGAGCTGACTGTGTCTCTGCAGGGCACAGGCTGAGGTTTCACACATGCTGCCCCTGCACAGGCACCCTGCCCGCCAGGGACCAGGTGCTGCAGTTCACTGCCTCTTTTGGTCATGGTGGTGCTGGATCAAACCACTCTTGGCAGCCTTTGCCAGAAGCAATAAGACACTTGCTCAGGAAGCCTGGGCTCTGTGCTGTTCTCTGAGAGTGTGGGCTTCAAACCCTTTGGTCTGCCCAGCAAGGGATGGGTTTTAATCCAGGGTTTAGGGCAAGCACTTGGCAGCCTGCTTGTTTAAGCCATTCCAACATGTAGCAAAGAATTCAAGGTTTGCTGGGGCAGAGGAGACCTCACACACCTGCCTGGTCACCTGAGTGCTCTCCTGACAGGTGAAACCCTGCTTGCCTCAGGGCCAGTTCTGGGGGTGTGCAGCAGTAGCTGTGCAGGCATTAAAGTGCACAAGCCATACACTGCCCTCTCAGCACATGCTCCTGACAGTGCTTTGAGGTAATGCTGCTGAGATTAATCAGCCCATGCAGTGTTGGGAACATGCAGGCACCAGGCAATTGCCAAATATTCTCATTGCCAAAAGGGAGACTCAAGATCTCACTTGTGCCTTTCACAGTGACTCTTTCTGCTCTTGCTAATCTCTGTAGACGGAGCCTGACAAGCACAGGCCAGGCACTCCTGAGAGCTACCTACCTACCATGGCACAAAGGAAAGAACAACTTGCTTAAAATAATGATTATCTCATTTAATTTTCATTGTAGTCCCTCTCTGAAACAGAAGGTAGATAGTTTATCCACCTCATCCAATTTCCCGATGTCTGCAGATGTTTCCTCTAATTCTGTTGTGAGGGACACAGCTCCTCTCCTGTGTGTCTGGCACTGGCTGCTCTCCTTTGCCTGGCACTGCCTGGCTCTGCTGACACCACAGCATCTCACTCCAGCCACCACCCAGTGGTCCCCATGGCCCAGCACACCTGGGCTATTGGTACCTCATAGGGACAAATAGACCTGGGTTCCTCAAACTACTAAAGGATGGAAAGCCATCACGAGTTTCCCCTCTACTTTTAGTAGGCAAGGCTGGGAGTACACAAACCATTTATTTACAGTGTAGTGGATGGGTTCAGCACAGTGCTTCTTCCTTTGAGAAACATTTGTCCCTTTACTGCTTTACTTTACGTTCTTATCAACTTCTACTTATCAACTTCTATCCAATTCCCAAATCTTGCTTTGGTTAGCCTTTAAATATGGCAGATCCAACCCTCTGTAGTTTTCAAGTGAGGCATTTGAGAGATTTTCTTGCAGCCTTCTGGATGGAAGCTGCTGAGCTGGAATATCCTCACGTTACCCTTTGGGCAGTGCTTGACCCCAAGTGCCAAGATGGCAGCACTTCACAAGGGAACTCTCAGAATGAGAAAATCAAGACCAGATCACTGCAAGTCTTGAGAAGAATGTTGCCCTAAAGCAAACTCTTTCCAAACTCAGGGAAGTGTTACATATTTTTACATATTTTATGTAAAGTGGAATTTTTCTGCCCTTTCTCTTAAAAACAATCCCTTGTAGTCCACATTCCTCATACTGTTCTGCCCTGGGTTAGGGTCAGAGCTCCTTCCTCGTTATCACCCTGTGATATAGCCTTGCAGTTGAGGCCAGGCACACACTCATCCTATATTCACTTCTCTGTGGTGGGATAAGGTTGACCTGGGTGCCACTCTAACAAGGAATGTCATACTTCTGTGTTGTTCTTGTGGCTAACTTATTCAATAGACTCTGAGAGAAAGGCCAGCAGTGATTTAGCCTCAGGCAAGAAGCTTGCTTTCCACTGAAAATACTTCAAAAAGAAAGAGTTCAAGAGAAGTATTTTCCTGCCATTTGTATTTTAGGAGTTGTAGTTGAATCTTTGTTAGGGCTGCTGTGAGAGCTGCTGTTTTCAGAGGGAACTGAGGAGGCCTGCTGGGGATCTCTGGGTCCTAGCAACACTGACTGCCTTGAAGGCATCATGTGTAAGTAGAACTCCTTACCTTCTCCTGACTGCCTCCAAAACTTCCATGTCCAATATTTCTTTACTTTGTTGACAATTCTCAATTAACGAGCAGTCCCTTGTCTGAGGAAACCACAATCTCCAGCTATGTAGAGATATATACAGAAGAGATGTGTGGCTGGGTCAGAGGAATCTAAAACCCATCTTTGGGGCCAGGAGCTCAGAATGGTCCCAAGCCTAATCTGAGGTCCTGTTGGTTTTTTAGTGTGTTCAGAAATCTGGAGGCCAAGCTCCAGCATTCACAATGTAATTCACAGATTGCTTTCCCCAAAGCTGCAGGAATGAATCTGTTGTGTGTGACATCAGCCAGATGTGGAGGCTTCCTCTGCCCTGGCTGAGGCTTCACAATGTAGATGAAGCTTTATCTTGGACGTGCAGTTGTCCTGCACAGTTGTGTACACTCTCATATGAGAAATTAACTCCTTTTGTTGTAAATCAAACTAGAAACCTGTTTGCACAACCTTCAAAATGCCTGTCCTGGCAAACAGCAGCCAAGGATTCTGCAGAGCATGCTGGAGTCATCATTATACTCCTCAAAAAACCTTTACTCTCTTTCATAACCAGATTTTATGGCCAGGTATCAGTTCCTGAATTATTCTTGTATCTTTGAAGTGGAAATCTTACTTTCTTTGCTCAGCTTTCTATGATGTTTCACTCCTGCATTCTAGCAGTGAGAGGCCCATGGCACACTGAGACAACTTTTTGCTCAGCCATCTGATGGCAGCTTGGGGCAAAAGGATGAGGACTCTGCATGGCAGCATGGCATGCTGCCATTCATAAAGCTCACAAAATTCTCATTGGGATTGTGAAATGGAGCTGTTTAGCATCTGGTAAAGGCTGATCAAAGAAAATATTGCAGAAAGACAGAAGTAGAAAAGTATTATTTTTTTGGTAGTGTTTAGGATACATTTGAAAGACCTGCAAGATATTCTTGGAATATCCTGTAAAGTAACTGTGGTAATGCTGTAAATGCTCACAAAGGTCTCAGGGCTAGCCTGGCCCCACCAGAGGAAGGTGCAGAGGTGGCTCTCAGGGTGGCTTTTGCTCTGGTGGAGCACAGCACAGTAAACATCACCCCTGCTGTACAGTAAATGGTAGGAAAGGCAGGTGGGAGCCTTGGCCATGCTTCCCAAGGTACTGCAGGCTACACTGACACAGTGATGGACAGGGCTGGCTAGGAGGTATCACAGAGCCACAGCTGCAGCCACTTCCAGCTGGGGCTTCTGCCAATGATTAAAATTTACTACAATGAGACAAGGAGCAGCTTCCTTGCCAGATCAGACGCCAAGTGAGTAAATAAATCACACAAATCCCTCCTGAAACAGAGAGCTGGAAGGTCTCCAGTGAGAATGATTTGTGAAGAACAGTAAAGAGAGAGATGCAAAGAGGGATGCTTTGCTGGGCTGAAGAGGGGTCAGAGTAGCAAGAAGAGTTTTGTTTATTCAGGGCTTACAACTTGGGATGTGTTGCTTCTTGAGCCAGGGCCCAGCGTGGTGCTGAGCTGCAGTCGGAACAAGCATCATGAGATTTCCTTCTAGGGATGTGGAACATGGGCCAAGGGCAGTGAGATCCCACCTACTTCCTGGGCAATCTGTGTTCAGCCTGTTTTTGTGCTTTTGTGGGTCACAGAGAACAGGCAGGCTCGGCCTGTGGGTAGCAGCACCTCCTGCTTTGTGCTGCCTGATTCCTCACACTGTGATTCAGGTGTTTTCCCACCCTCTCTTCTTTCAGCTTGCACTTTTGGGGGAGTTTGTGTTTTGAACATACCCTGCTTACTTGCCCCTCCCTTCCCAGTCCAAACAATGTTCCCCTTTCAGTATGATCCTGATGCCACTGATGTTCTCACTTGGGTACAGATAAACAAATGAGTTCAGGTTATGTTGGCAGGAGGGTGCAAGCTGGGATTCGTCTAAATGTCAGAGACAGAGAAATTACTTTGAATGAAGCTACACATTAGAGAGGTTTTTCCATTCAGTAGCACGGGTCCAATCCTAATTAAAAACTACTCTTGAGCTTCTTTAGTCGATTTAAAGAGGACTTCGTTGTGAGCTGCCCATCTAATCTTATCTGCACTTAAAGAATGTGAGAGCCAAAATAACTGAAATGCATTTGTGGTGCATTTTCCAGAGCATGAGTTCATGTCCTCTGCAGATAAACAGGAAGCGTACCTTAGACAGTGCCCTGTGTGACTACTCAGTGACCTTTGCCTCCAGCTTGCCTCTGTGGCTGCATCAAAGATGGGTCAGGGAGAAGAGACTGGCTCTTGATGATGGAAATCTTCACCCCAAATTGGAGCTGTGCTGTCATCACTTCTCCATTGCTTGGTCTGAGATGTGCAGGACATCTCCAGTCCATCAAACCCCAGCTCTGCAGGGGAACATTTCTGGGGAGGAGGCAGCACCTCAGTGCAGGAATAGGAGACATTCACCCCCTCCAGCCCCTGGGGAACCCTGAAAGGAGCTGTATTCCCTGATGCAGCTTACAGTGCCATTCCCAAAATGCTGCTTTCTGTGTCAGAATCAGGCACTGGTGAGCTTGAGAACAGCTCCTTTCAGCCAATTTGCAAATGAGTTCAGTTAGGCAGAAAAGCAGCACCTCGATCAGATTAAGGCTGTGTTTTGCCCTGCAAGCTGGGAGAGCTAGCTCAGTTTGGTGTAAGCTTTCCTGTGCAGACAGGGGCTGTGGCTGGCTGGCTCCTCGAGTGCTGCAGCTACCTCACTGAAAAATGAGAAGGGTCAGTCCTGGCAAGGCTTTGTGCAGAATGCTTTGCCTTGGGAGAGCTGAGCCAGGCACGGAAGCAAGGGTCTGCAAGAGGCTCTGTTCCCTCCTGAAATCCAGCCTTGGTCGGGATTGATGCTTTAATCCCAGCAAAACCACAGCACTGCTTCCCAGTTCTGGCCTCCAGGCTGTGTGGTGATGGTTGATTTTTGACTTCAGGAGTTTTCTGCCCACAGATGCATCCCCCTTCCCTTCCTTAGCTGAGCAGGTCCTACAGGTGTAGAGCTTGGCCTCTGCCATGCAGCAGAGAGAACCTGCTTACACTTTGTGGCTGCTGTTGTTTGATTTAGAGCTGCTGGGGGTGGCTGACATGGTATTTATGGGTGTTTTGTGGGTGCTTAAAGGCAGCTTCTTACCAGTGATGTGCTCCCTGTGGTGGCTCACAGGTCATGGCCTGGACTTGGCTGCTCCTCATGAAACACCAGTGGTACAGACCAGCCCAGCCTCTACCAGCAGGCATGCAAAAATAAGATTTTTCTATCTTGTCAGAACAGGAGGACACATAGGGATGTAATTTCCTCTGGCTCTGGCTGGAGCAGTTAAAGCTCCAGCCCTGTCCTCTGTGCTTTAGGCTGGCCCTGTCACCTCTCCCTCCCTTTCCACTACAGCAGGGCAAGCACGTGGTGGGCCATGCTGTGAGCTCCAAGGCTGAAATGATCCGGGTTAAAAATAACCCTGTAAAGAGTTAAGGGGTGTATTTTAAGCCTGGATCATTTCAGTGCTCCAGTTTACAGCACAGCCCCACAAACTCACACAGGTGCAGGGGAGGGGGGAAGGGGGGAAAGGAAAGGTCAGGGGAGAATGAGTGGTTGGAAACAGAAGCTGTCTGAAACCCAGGGCTTATGAAACTGTGCCCCAAAAACTGACACCTTCTTGTTTTCCACTAGCACTCTGACAACTCCCTTCTCATGGTGCAGCACTGGGTGCTGAATATCACCCTTTCTGAATCTGTAATCAAGTCACTGGCCCTGAGCCTTGGATACCTTATTGTATCTGCCTCTGAGACACTGTATTTAAAATTATTTTTGCCTTATTTGCTGTTGCTGAGGTAGATTATGTGTGCAGCAATGAAAAGATCCCTATGAGAGTCACACTGGAGCTTTGTAGCACTTGTGTGAGCACAGGATCTGGCATGATGGGCTGGTGTGAGAACAGGCTACAGGGAATCATTCCTGTGAAGCTTTTTTGAAAACAGGACATTTTCAAACCATGGAGATCAGGGACTGGCCTCAAAATCATGTCTAGATGCAGTTGCATGAGAATTGGGCTGATAGTTGCACAGGACCAGTGCCAAAATTTGTGTAAGCATCACTGATTTCATAGCTGCTGAATACTCCAGCCTTGCAAGGTGCTGTGGAGGTGTTGTTTCTCAGATAAAAGGCGACACATCTGGCCAAAATGTCCTACCTGCAAAAGCAGATGAGTAAGAGGATTTGTAGGAGAGGGAAGGAGGTTAGGGAAGTATGGATCTCTGCTGGTATTCAGCTGGTATTTAGCCAAAACTCTGCACTGAATGACAGCCAGTAGAACTTTCCTCTTTTCAAACCAGGTACATGGTGGGACATTTCTGTGGGGATCCAGTGGAGCAGGTCATTTCTGTAAGGATCCAGTGGACCCAGGCAGCCAGTGAGAGGAGCAGGATCTGTGCTAAAAACAGTGGCCTCCCTTCACACAGTCTGCAGAGCCAGGGGTTGGTGGCAGTTCTGCTCTCACAAGAGAGGCAAGGACACCAATGCATAAGGAAGGAGAGGTTTGGGAGGCTCAGACTGGCACATTTGTACCTCAGACACAGATAAAGGCAGAATTTTCTTCCCCAATGCTAACAGGGACTAGGCTCAGTTTTAAAAGCAGATGAAGAAATATGGTTCTGAAAACCGTTTTCAGATTTACTCAGTTTTATAAATTTATTTGGAAGAGAAAAGTGAAACAAGTCCCTTACAGAGAACTTGGTAGTTGCACTTCCTTTTTTTGCAGACAGTGCCATGCTTACATTGCTGGTATAATTAAATTCCCATTTACAGCTCTGTCTGACATTTCTCAGAACATACAATGCTTATTTTTATGGAACAGCAAAAGATCTCAGAATATCAGTCACCAAATTACTGATGGACTAAGCCTTTAACCTTAGCTCAGTGGTTTTAGCCCATGCAGGCTGACCATGCTTTTCTTCTGAAAAGGAAAAAGAATCAGCAGTTGACTGCAAAAAGCACAAAAATCATGTGTGAGTAATTGCACCATTCTAGAAAAAAAAAAAAAAAGAAAAAAAAAGAGAAAGAGGGAGAAAAGGAACAGAGCTACTTCTCATAACCATTTAGAAGAGTAGTGGTGGGTTATTTCACCAAGGTCGGCAGCATGACCAGGAATGGGAAAGATTGCATAATTAATATTATGGGGCAGGAGAGAGCCAGCACTGAGCTCTGGGGTGAGAGAAGCAGATGTCTCAGTCTTAGGTTGTGGAAGAGGCTGAGGGCTGAGGGCTCTGGGTTGAAAGTGATAAAATGAGGCTTCCCACCTTCCTCACAGTGGTGGAAGGAGGAGAGGGAGACTGCCAGCCCAGCTCCTGGGAGTCAAAGGAATTATATTCTCCTTGCAGTGCAAGGAAGGGAACTTTTTGCACCCAAATACCCAAATACAACACCTTCCCTTGACCAGAAGACACAGAGCCTGCCACATCACCTGAGGCAGAGAAAAAGTTGTAAAAAACGCTGGATACAGCACAGCAGTGTCACTGCCAGAAGGGATCTGAGTAAGGATCCTTTCCTGTTCTTTATTTTCCATAATGGGAGAGTGTGCAGCTGGCAGTTTGTGGAGGACACAGCCCCTGGGCTACTGGTGCTAATCTTAGAATGGCATGTTCAGAGCTTCCTGCGCCCCGCACCCGCAGGAGCCGCCAGCACAGGACACCCATGGAACCCTCCCAGCTCTGATCAAAGAAAGGCAGCTGTGTTTTCAGGCTGAAGTGAAAAGAAAGAGAAAGAAAGGAAAAATTCACCCCGAATGCAAGAGGTCAGAGGGGCCAAGAGGAAGTTCAGTGTCTTTTCTGGGAAAAGGCAAAGGGCTGTGAAAGAAGCTCTTGGAGGAAAAATGGACTACGAGGGAGGCAGCCTTTCTGCCACAGATAGAGCACTTGCAGCTGCTCATTTTCAACTGAGTCCTTACTTCAGGTGTCCATTCTGCCATGCCCAGAAGCTGATATGATGAGCCAAGCCTCCCAGTCCATTCTGTGTTCTCCAAGTTCATTCTTTGCTCTTTCCTCTTTCCAGCCTGCCGTCCCTTCACAGCAGGGATCCACAGCCTGCATCTTGGAACTGGTGTCTCTCCCCACTTAGCCCAGCCATCATTCTTCATGTGCAGCAGGTTGCCCTGCTGATCTGCTTACCTCACTCTTTCTTCCATTCCATTATCTGCCACTTTCCCTGCCTGTAATTACTCCAGTGAAAGGTGAAAAGATGAGGGGAAGGTGTATGAAGGTCACTGGGACGAGACAGCTTGATATGATTCCTTGGATTCAGGAAAGCTATTCCAAAGTGTATGGGAAATTTAACAGGGAATGGCAGACACCTACAGGGCCGTGTGGGCCTGGGAAAAAGAAGATAACATTTATTGGGAGTATTTATTTACAGGTCTCTGAGAAAGGGAAAGGCTTTTCTCCACCATGCAAACAAAAACTGAGAAACAGAAAGGGCTCTGAGGCAGTGGGGTGGGAAGTGTGGTGCTGGTCATGGGTTCCTGGTGGTGGTACAGGGAGCTGTGAGGTGTGAGGTTCCTTACTGATGGTTTGTAGCCTGATTTCTTGTTCTGAGCTCTCCACCTCTAACAGAATCGGGCTTGTTATTCCTGGTTGGAAAAACAATTGTTGGTTGATTATTCTCAGTTCCTCTGGTTTGGTTTCCCCAGCATCAGATACTAGAGATGAAGAACAAAGGTTTGCTTTAACAGCTTTGATTTCAAGGCTTTCTCCTCACACTGCTCAATAGGCACACAGCAAAAAAAACAAGGTGAATGTGGGATGACACCAGGGCAGTGTGGTGTGGGAAGAGCTGCCTCATGCAGACTTCAGCACAAGCCTTCTGCTTCTCAGCCTGCTGCAGACCCAGGGGAGGGGAGGCTTCTCTCAGCCTGCTTCTCTCAGCTTCTCTCAGAATGGTATTTCCTCCTTCCTCTCCCCACCTCAGTGTTGCACTGAGAAAAAAGCAGAGCAGCAAGGGACACATCTCCAAGCAGATGTTGGCTTGCTGTGAGGATTGGAATCACAGCAGAACCACTGGAAAAGCAAGGCTGATGGTGACCAGGGCAGTAACAAGGGTATGAGAGGGATGAGGATGTGTGTGGGAATGTACATTACTGCCTGCTCCATCTGCTCACTGCAAGGATAAAAGGAGCAGACACGTGGCCTGAGACACCTGGTTTGCTTCCATTGAAAAGTACTGAGTGTGGGCTCTTCAGCTGGAGCTGAAAGGCTCTGCATGAATTACTGATTTTCTGGGATATTTGAAAATGCTGCTAAATCCTGTCTTCCAAAACCTCTTGCTCTCAGGCTGGCTGATTGATGCCAGATGTGAGAAACTCTGCTTCAAGTCCTTGCTTACTCTTGAACTTTGTAACACATACACAGGCTTGCTTTTTCCAGCCTTCACTCACAACTTGTTGTTCCTGGTTTGTCAGAACAGGCCAGCAGAGACCAACTCAGAGGTGGACAAGTCAGCATCACCCTCGGTGGCTCAGCTAGCAGGGAAGTTCAAAGAGCAAGCAGCCAATATCCCTGGAAAAGAGGTAAGGTGCTCTGCAGCCACCAGCAGGAAATGAGTGGGAAGTTAATCACTTGTCTCTTCCTGCTGGAACATCACTGATCTGAGCATGAATCCACCCTGATTTTGGATCAGCACAAAGGATTCATCTCCTCGTGCAATGCAAGCTGGGGCTGTATCTTCCATGCATTGCTGATTGGTGGGTGAGTGTTTTGTCTTGGGAGAGACAGTAACCAGGACATTGCAGAGCTTGGTAAGGTGCACAGATTTACCCAACAGCAGCACACAGCAGTGCAAGCATGTCCTGCTTGGGCTGCTTTTGTGGGCAGGCAGCAGCAGTGGATAATGAAATAGCCAATATTGATGGGAAAAGACACAAACAACAGATGATGCTGTGTAGCAGCCAGTGGCATGTCATCAAAAGGGAATTTCCTCCAGGTTATTACTGCTGTGTAGGTCTGAGAGAAAGCTGCCTCTTTACTCACCTTCATTGCCTCTTCCCAATGATATTTCAGACTCTGTGCCTATCTCTATCATGCTGAACTTTATTTTAATGACATCCCACTATGCCAAGCACTGCCTCACACGCTGACTTTCTCCAGCTAAGCAAAATACTAGAATACCTCTCTTAGGAAGAAAAGTCAGGGTTATTTATGAAAGGAGGACATTTTCAGAGAGCCTCCTATATCACTATGCCTTTTTCTTTTAGAAGCATACATGTTTGCTGATGGCCCTTTTCAGGCACCTTTTGAAACTGAGCTTCTCCCTTCTGCCCCTCAGCTCTGGATCCCAGCCTGGCCTAAGGGAATCCTCCCTGTCACCCTCCTGTCCCTGGCTGGATGCAGTGGTGACCTCTGCCCTGCAGGCTGGCATGCCATCATCTGTCAGAGTTTAGCACTCTCAGGATGGGAATAGCCACTCTTTTCCCAAGCTCTGGTTTTTTCCCTCCAGTTGCCAGCACACACAGTCCATCCCATTAGAGTAATTTCCTCTTCTGAAGGTTTGGGATTTACTTGCACTAAGTCCCTCACCCTTCAGAAGGCAGAAAGTTCCCAGACCTCTCCTGTGTTATCTGCAGACCTCTGCTGCTCCCCAGCCAGGGCAGCGTGGAGGGGCCTCACAGTGCAGAGAAACTCATTTTCTCCAGAGACAGGGGAGCACAAAGTTTCCTGTCTTTTCTCTCCAAGCCATCTGTCACTTCCCCACCAGCTTTCTCAAGCTGGCTTCAGACTAATGACCCAAGGGATGATCTTTAACCCTTGCTTGGCCCATGCCAGCAGAGGGGAATCCTGTCAGCCAGGGAACCTCTGGCACATCCACTGTGGCACAGCAGCATTTCATGGTTGCAGAATGGTGGGGTTTCCACAAGGCACATTTTTGCTTCCTGGCATGACACAGGGATAAGGGCAGGGCTGCCCTGGACTGCTTAGAGATGCAGCAGTGCCATGGCTGGGTGCAGCACCTCCAGAATTTAAGTGACATCAGGTCCACAGCTCCTCCAAGGCAGCCAACTGTAGAGAGGGCAAAGATGCCATAATCCAACTTTTCACATACCAGCCTGTGAGAAGGTAACAAAATTATGCAAATATTTAATTGTGGGTATTATCCAAGATTACAGATATTAGCCAGTTATTTTGGATTATTTTTTTTAACACATGAAAAGTGTGTTAACAGCTTGGCAGGAGACTACAAGCCTGGCATAAAAATAGAGACAGCTTGGCTGCAGGAGCAGAGCAATGGTTATGTGCTATGCATCCCTCCTTCCTAAGGAGCTCTCTCTTAGTTCTGAGAGCCCAAGGACATTCAGAAGGAATCAGTGTCCCTGCCATTAAGTTGCCTTGCTCCTTCTCCTCTGGAGAATTCGTTTCTTAGTCAAATTTAAGGTTGCAGCTGAGGCCTTGTCCCTGTGCACTGCTTTATGTCATAAGAGAAATTAATGGGCTGAAATTCTGGAAAAGTCAGAATTCTCCTTTTTGCCCCAAAATGTATCAGACATAAAGGAGGAAATCTTGAACCAGGCAGCTGAGATTCAGTGAGAGGAAATCCTGGTAATGACAGGAAAGAGAACAGTAACAACCTCTCCAGTGTGAAGGGGTTTCCAGGAGGGTGCTTTGCAGGCAAAGTTTCTGGGAAGGCTTCTCCACCCTCCACAGCTTAGAAAAGTGTGTGTTGCACAAAGAAAAAGATACAAACTGCTCTTCCAACACTAGGACTGGGCTCTACATGCCACAAGCACAGCCATGTGCCAGTACCATCTTTTGCTGCCTTTGGATGACTCATTTGGGCAGGCTGAGCCCTGCCTCATGAGCAGGTCACTCACACAGCATGCCCTTTGGTGCTTGAATTTCACTTCCTTTTTAAGAAACCTGATTTCCCTGCTGCTGAGTTGGTTGTTTTCTTCTCTTAGGTACCACCACATAAGCCAACTCGGAGGAAACCACCCTGCTCCCTTCCCTTGTATTCCCACAAAACTGAGACAAGTGACAATGATGAGCAAGTGAGTATCAATGTAATAGGGGGACAAGGTCTTTCCTCTCTGCAGCCTGTTCTCTCCTGAGACACGAGCCTGGAGGTGGCAGAGAGGTCAGGCTGCAGTCAGAGCCATCAATCAGGCAGCAGCAAACCTGCCCCTGCTCTCACACATGTCCTGACCCAGAGTCAGCCCCATGCTGTTCCCTGCTCCTGCAGCATGGCTGCACAGCCCATTCCTGGTGCTTTTGGCTGCTGATGGATCCATCCAGTTACCACTGTTGAGGAACCACTGGTATTTATTAGATTTGAACAGGGAGCACCCATGCTGTTTGTTGAGCGTAATGAGGATAATAGTTGTGCTCATGAGATTTTTCCATCTTCAAGGAAAAGGAATAATTGATCCAGAGTGAAGAGAGGGCTTGTTGGCAATACCCACAGAATATTTCTTTAGGACCCTGGAATGAGCAGGTCTCAGTAAGCTGGCTGCTACTTATGAAATTTTACCCTCAGGCCCTCTTTGGTCACTTCTGTCCTTCAGTATTTCAGGGTATGAGGTCTACCCACCAAATTTCACATTGTCACCTGCCCTTAACAAGCAGGTAGTTCTTTGTCCTCCTTCTGTATGAGCTACAGGCTCTTGCTGCCAAAGGAACATTAAGTTTTAAAATGTTAGATTCCTTCCTTTTCTGAAAAAAGCAATATGCCCCTTCTCAAAGCAATGCTCTCTCTTTCTCAAACTGCTTCCAGCCTTTTCATAGCTCTACCTTTCCTGCCATTTAGGCCCTTCCTGCTTATACTAATTGGATATCCTTTAACTTGGTTACTCAAGTGGTGGCAGAAAGTCTTTCCCATGACAGAAAGTTCACAATATTTGCCAACATTAAGGGTTTAAGAGGTAGAATTTTAATCTGCCTGGTCCTGAAACAATACCAGGAGAAACTGTGCCACAGGCTAGATACTTTAATGAAGGCAGTGTAGGAGCAGAGCCATCCCACATCACCTAACTCAGACACTTCAGACAGCAAGCAGCCCTTTTTGCCCAGAAGAGGGATTCATATATCTAGCCCTAGGATGACTAGATAGCAAAAGCAGAACGGGGTCAGGAATGAAGAAAAAGAAACTTTTGTGTTGGAGCACTATATGAAGCTTCATTTGCTTCCCTACAAGCAGTTTCTGCTTATCTCTTCCAAGTTTTCTGCCTTTATTGTATTTCGTCTTTTCCACCTACCACACTGTGATGTTCTGTTTCATTCTGTTTTGCAGAAGCGGTCGCCAAATGCTTGCCCCATTCCCAAGGTCAAGGTGAAAAGTTCACCCATGATTGAAAAGCTGCAGGTAGGTCCTGGCAGAGCCCACATGGCTTCCCCAGCAGATTAAAACTGATTTACATTGGTCACAACTCCTTCCCTTGCAGAGGAGACGGGGATGCAGGAGCCAGGGGTGACAGCCAGGGAAACAGGGCCTCACTGGGGAGGATCCAGCCCCACCACACACAAAGGGGAAGGCAGAGCAGGTCTGGTAATGGTAATGGGCACCAGAAGCAGTCCAGTGATCCCCAGGTGTGCCCATAAGCATGTCAGTGCATGGATCAGGATCATTTGGATTTTGGAGTACATGGCTGGGCATGGGCACGGCAGCAGCGCTGCCTGAGCAGGGGCAGGGCCTCAGTTTAGGTGCAGCTCTTGAGAGAAAGTGAGGGAAGCCCTGGCTGAGACTTCCTTCAGCTCTTTCCTCACAGCAGTGCCACTCACTTGAGTCCCCTGCTCTCCACTGGGGAGCTGGCCTCGAGCACAGGCAGTGACAGTCCTGGCAGTGGGGTGTGTGCTCCAGGCAGTGACAGTCCTGGCAGTGGGGTGTGTGCTCCAGGCTCTGGCTGTCCCCTGTGTGTGCCTGGGAGCTCTGCACTGCACTTCCCTCCTCTGGATTCCTGCAGCTACACACAGCACACCCAGCACTTCCTGCCCTTTTTGTGCTTCTCTGGTGCCTGATCTGTGCTGCTGAGGGCAGCTCAGCGCTCGATGGCCTGAAGACAGAGTGCCCTGCCCCTGCCAGCCGCCTGTCCCAGCAGCACGTGTCACTCCAGAGCCTCCTGGCCACCCTGACACAACCTGAGCCTATTCATAGCCCTGTCCCTCCTGATGCACCCAAGGACATTTGCCTAGGGGAGCTTCCCAGTGAGAGGCCAGCAGGAAGTGTTTTGCCACAGTTAATCACAAGCTCGCTGCTTTCCATGATCTTCTCACAGCTGCACAGGTCATTCTGCAAGATCAGGCTGGAAAATGCAAGCTCCTGTTGGGCACATGCAGGAAGATTTAAATTTTGAACCATTGCTGGCTGCTTGTTCAGATTTTCTGCCAGCTCAGCCACTGCACTGTGGTGTATTGGCTGGGTCACTGGAAAATCCCAAAAGGCCTCAGGATGACAAAAGAACATGTCCTGAGTTCCAGCTGCCAGGGAAAGACAAATGTCCAGTCATAACTTCTCTGCCCAGGCATGTTTGTTGACAGTGTCACCAGGAGGAACCCAGAGCCAGGAGGTCTGTGGCTTGTGACAGCTGAGAGCTGTGGCAGGGCAGGGGTTCCCCTGTGTGGCTGTCGTGCGTAGCACACGCTGCTGCCCCGCATGCCCCTGATGGGCGTTTGTCATTGCAGGCCAATCTGGCTTTTGCTCCAGCTGCTCTGCTGCCGGGAGTGTCTCCCAAAAGCCCTGGGGTGAAAGTCCTGGTTTCTCCATTCAGCACACCTCCCACAACGCCCACCAGCCCAGGGACCCAGTGCCAGCCCAGCGAGACACCAGTCAGCTTTGATCAGCCCCCAGAGAGCACGCAGCTGCAGTTCTACAACAAGGTAGGGGATACGTGCTGGATTTCTCCATTCCACAAGGCTTGCTTATTGCTTGGGGATGAGGAGGAAGAGGAGGCTGAGCCCTCAGTCCTGCTGTAAGAGTGTGGCCAAGAGAGAAGATTTGTGCAGCAGGTTCCAAAGAGCGTTTCAGTGTAGCTGTGTGGAGGCTCCTCTCTGCCAGTGTGTGGGATGGAGGGGCAGGACCCAGTCACCTCAGCTGGGCAATAATGGGGTGGCTGGTGCCAGGGGCTGCTGTGAGCAGGTGCCAGCAAATGGCTGAGGTGGCTGAGGCTCAGTTTGGGGAGCCACACAGAGTTTCTCAGTTTCTCAGGTGTCACCAGAGCGCTCAGCACTTAAGTGAGGAGCTATAGCCTGCATTGACCATCACCAGGTGGAGTACAGACTCCTTCCTCAACCTGCCTCATCTGTCTCATTGCAACTGGTACATCCAGTGGCATTTTCCTCATTTGTGCATTCCTGCTTTCCATTCCCCTCTCCTGACTGCTTTGCTGTCTGCTTTCCCTGCCCCCAGGTGCGGACGCGAGGATCCATAAAGCGCCGGCCTCCCTCCCGAAGGTTCCGGAGGTCTCTGTCCGAGTACGGAGATGGGGAAGATCTGGGGGTCAGCTTGTCCTCTCCAGAAAATGGTGCCAGGGAAGATGAGGTCTTTGGGCCCAATGGCAAGACAGAGGAGGTGGAAACGGGGAGCAAAGAGCAAAAGGAACGGGCAGGGTCTGATGAGAAGCCAGCCTCAAGGACGGGATCCAGCAGATCAGAGGAGGAAGAAAAAGGGAGCAAAGAGCAGAAGAAACAGGCAGAGTCTGGTGAGAAGCCCCCATCAAGGAGAGGATCCAGTAGATCAGAAGATGGGGGAAAGGGGGAAAAGCAGGCAGAGGAAATTACTCCTTGCAAGAATAACACAGGGAATACAAAGGAGGAGGAAGTGTGTCATGATGGCCCAGGAGAGAACTCTCCTCAGCCTCCCTCTGGAAACAATGAGATGTGTGACAGTCCCCAGGGAGAAGAACAGCAAAGCACTGCCTGTGAGCAAGGAAAGGGAGACAAGGAGAAGGAGGAAGCTGAAACAAAGGAGAGCAGTGAGAGCACAGACACACAGAGAACATCAGACACTGAGGAAACAGCGCTGGCACCTGAGCCACTGCAGGATGCAGTGGGATTAGGGACTGCCAGTGAGCCTTCAGTGCCTGCCACACAGGACCAGGGCACAGCATAGCTGTGACACACAGGTAAGATGGGCCAGCGTGGTGGTGGCTCCTGAGGCACCTGAGGGTTCTGCTGTTAGCAAAAATGGCAACTGTGACAGAACACAACAATGATTTTGCTGCTCCCCACATGTCAAAGCCTCAGATCTCAGGCGTGCAGAGACTGTGAAGCAGGGTACTCAAAACAAGCAGCTCTCCTGGGTGGTGTTACAGAGGGGATGGGAAAGAAGCAAAGCTGATTGTGCATTCAGTATAATGGAGAGGCTCTGCTCACCAGGCACCTCCTGCATTGCTGTTTTGTAAGCAATCTGAAAGTACTTGCAGTAAAATGCACATTTCCCCAGCAGTAGCCATGTATACACTATATCAGTATGACTCCTTACATATAAATATTTATATGTGTGCACATGTATGTATACATGTGTACATATATATATATATATATTCCCTATGTTTTTAGCTTGTTAGCTTTGCCAGCAAACCCAGGGCACCCCAGTTTCATGATCAGCTCTGAAAGCATGCAAGCATGGCCCTTTGCCACTGAAATAAAAGATTTCCCCTGGCTGAAGCAGGCCTTGTTCCATGCTCCTCCTTTGTGTTCTGTAACCACTGATGACATAGCCACAGATGCCTGAGGATGTGTCTTGTCCCATCTCAGCCACCTCCTCTTCAAATGCTGCCTTGGTTTGGCCAGGAGCAGCTGAAGGAAGGATTCCAGAGGTCATCCTGCAGCTCACCTTTGCCTCCCAGCACAGAAACCACCAAAGCACCCCCAGCACTCCCCAGCACTGTCTTTGCTTAGACCCATGATTATTTTTCATTATTTCCTTACTTATTTTCCCCTCTCAAAAGGACACACCCAGTCAGGGCAGAGGAGACAATATGTGCATAGGAGCCATCCAACCCAATCGAGATGGAAGGTACAGGAAAACCTTGAGTGGCAGGAGAGGAGCAGAATGCAGAAATCCCCTGAGGTTCAGACTCATCACAGAGCTGAGTGGCCACTCTCTGACTCTTTGCTTGGCACCATCATGTTTTGGGACAGCTGGGACAGGAGGCTGTTTGCAATCTCTTCAGGGTTCAAAACTCAGGTGTTGGCTGGAGTTCCTTGGTGATATTTGGGGACCTGATACCCACTGTCCTGGAGGAAACAGCCACCACCACTCACAGTCCTTCTGCTTCTTCATCCTGCTCTAAAATGTCTTTTTCTTCTCCCCTGCAGTGGTCTTAGATGAAGTTCATCAGTTACATACATACATACATGTACAGTGCCTTTTCGGTAGCTTCTTTGGGTTTTAAAACTTCAGTAAATAATGTTTTAACAATAGGAAACATAACTGTTTCTCCATATGTGTTGTATGGCAGACAATGTGAACCCTGATACAAGGAAAACTCCTAGAACATTGATCATAAAAATATATAAATATGAAACATAAAAATAAAATCCATTTGAAGTGGGCTGATCTGTGAAACAGCCACCTGTGGTAGGCTGGTAGGTCCTGTGTGCTTCAGCTTTGGGGTGCTTTTAGTGTGGTGGAAAATGACAAGCAGCAGATTGTATGCGAAGAACAGACATGCTGAGTAGGTCAATAGGGCATGTTCTCTTATCTGGCTCTGGGCTCCAGTCCAGATTTAGAAGGGCTGCTCGTCCCTCAGTCTTTCTCACTTCCAAACCCTGCCCAGTCTGTTTAGAAACTTCTGGTGTGTGGCCACCAAGAGCCCGTCATTACAGAAAGCATCCCAGCTTCCTGGAAACAGCCAATTCATTGTGTGCAGGTGAAAGAGGAAGTCTTAGCTGGCTGAATTTCCATTGGCATTGCCTGGCTGAATTGGTGAAGCTCAGGCAGCCAGTCCCCCCAAAGTACTTAGGCCCTGTACTAGATATGCATTCACTCTTGGGCTACTGAAAGTCGGGCTGGCAGTCACTACAGTTTAAATCTGAAGGATATTTGGGGGAGGGTGGATGTCAGACCCTTGCTTGACCAGTTTCCTGACAGCAGTGCCTGAAGCTGTGTTGGCCAAACAGAAAATGTCCATACTGTGACATGGACTGAGATCACACTTGCTGGGACCTCAATTATCATGGGCTGGTTGGCAGACACGACCTGCACACCCTTTTGAGCCATGCTGTGGAGCCCTGTTGGCTTTGAATCCATTTTAATCTGCTTGCTGTAGCTTGTATTCCAGGCAGGCTGCAATCGCTGGCTGCCCCTGTTCCCTCTCTCAGCACAGTGGATGTGAGTGGCTGTGCCTTACTGGACATACAGATACATGTGTGCCTGTGCAGAGAACGTGTGTGTGTGTCCCGAGCACGGGAATGGAAATTGAGGGGGAAACGGAATAAATAAATGGCGGAATAAAACCAAAGCAAAACAAAAATCTCTGTGTTTTGTTTCTTCCTGGAGAAATGAAGAGGCCTGAGGAAGAATGGACAGAACTGGTAGCAGCAGGCAAAAAAAGGGGTGAGATTTCCACTAGCATTAGGGATTCAAAATTTAAATTTAATATGAGACAGCAACTACTGAAGAACAGGGAGGAGTAGGACTTTTTAAAAAAACTCTGGGATGCAGAGGCGTGGAAACACGAGGATGTCAGGAAGCATTAGCAGGACAGAGCACATCAGGGACACGCGGGATTCAAGCCAGGAAGGTGCTGTGTGCTCAGAGCCCCAGGGCGGTGCCTGCGGCTCCCGTGGGCGCTTGTCCCGCCCGTGGATCAGCCCGGGGGGCTCCGAGCGCACCGGGACACGCGGGGGGACCCACCCGGTGCGACCCCTCCGCGCCGCCAGGGGGCGCAGCGCAGGCGCGGCCCGGCACGAACCAAACCCGCTGGGGGCGGGGGGGGATGGGGGGCCTTGGGTTGTCCCATTCCTCCGCCTCCCCTGGGAAGGAACTCACCCGGCTTCCAGCGCCCCCGCGCGTGGAGCGGGAGCGGGAATGGGAGTGGAAGTGGGGATGGGAATGGGAAGGCCGGGTTGTTCCTGCGCCCCTCGGAGGAGCGCGGGAGCGGGGTGTGCGCGGGGAAAAGCAGCGGAGCGCCGCGCGGACCGCTGCCCCCCCCGCGGACACGCGGAGCCGTCGCTAACGAGCGGAGCCGTAGGGTCGGGAGAGGGCGATGCCAGGGATTACCCTGAGAAAGGTGACGGAGAGGGCGAGCAGGGAGAAATGGCCGCGGCCCGCGCAGTTCGGGAGAGCAGCAGTGTGCTCAGGAGCGCTGGGAAAAGCCGCCGGCGGTGGTCGGCAAGGACCGACCCACACTAACGCTGACGTGGGCGGCCTGGGCGGGAGGAGGCGGGATGGCAGTGAAGTGCTGAGCTGGGACGGCTTCAACAGAGCGGCTCGTTGGTCTAGGGGTATGATTCTCGCTTCGGGTGCGAGAGGTCCCGGGTTCAAATCCCGGACGAGCCCGCTGGGAAGGGGATGCGCAAGCCCCCTTCCTATATTTTGCTGCTCCGGGCCCACCCTGCGCTTTTGCGCCTCGGGGCCGCCACGAGCGGGACCGGGGGCGCGGGGACGGCGCTCGAGCCGGTACGGTGAGCCGAGGCTGAAGGGCGAGGAGCGGCCCCGCAGCGCTGGCTCGGTGAGGAGGAATGCGGGGTCTGCCTGAGAAAAACGGGAGTAGCGACGCCCGGTGCCAGACGAAGAGGAGCGGCCGGTCCTTGGTGAGTTCTTTAAGGTTTTTCTTGCACTAAAAAAGAACGAGTGGGTCTCGTTGTCAGTCCCCTCGGTGGCCGTTCGCTGTGTGCGGGAGCCGCCGCTGCTGCGGAGAAGATTAAAAAAAAAAGGAAAAACTAGGGCTCGTCCGGGATTTGAACCCGGGACCTCTCGCACCCTAAGCGAGAATCATACCCCTAGACCAACGAGCCGCCGTGAAAGCGCTATTCTCTCTCCTGTAGAGGAACGCTACGATGGCGCCGCACAGCCCCTGTCCAGGACAGCTCCGGCCCGTCCCAATTCCCGCTCTGCTCCTGCTTCCTAAGGGGGCACAGTCGCTTCCCTACGGCTACACCTCCGGCCTCTCCCAATTCCCGCAGTGCTCCCGGTCCCTGAGGGGGCACAGCCGCTTCCCTGCGGCCGCCGGCGCTCCCCGGGCCCCTGAGGGGCCGCCCCGTCTCCCTGTGGCTGTGAAAGCTGCTCGTAGGCGGCAAGCCATGGACCGCGGCAGGCAGGCCACAAACCCCAGCGCGGCGAGGGGAAATCCGTGGTTCATTTCCATAATAACAAACTGCACCACAGCCGGGTAGAGGTAACGTTACTTTCCTAACTTACAGATGATGATTTTATGCAGAGCTGTTTAAACAGAGAGTCCTGGAACGCTGATGTTGGCCAGGGTGGAGGTCGCTGTTACCTTGGCCTTTGCCTCTCTACAGTAACAGCCTCTAAACTCATTTTGCCTACAGTCCAATATATTCCAAGAAGCTTGGGAAAAGGTAGGAGGAAGAGACAGGAAGACAAATTGGTTCTATTTTATGTGCTTTCTTACGTATCAAGGTTATCAGGAAAGGTTATCATGACTGAAATTGCTCCTTAGCATCCATTCAGCACTGGAATAGCTCATCATTCCCGTCCTTTTCCATCCTAAGTTTTCCTGAGAACACTCATCCTTGTATAGTGGGTGATCCAAGACATTCTTCTCAATCCAATGATGAAAAAGCCAAGTTGTGGAAGACAAGACTGAGAGGGGATCTTGTCAATATGTATAAATACCTCAAAGGAGGATGGCAAGAGGATGGTGCCAGGCCCTTTTCAGTGCCAGGATGAGGAGCAGTGGCCACAAACTGAATCACAAAAAGTTCCACTCAACGTGAGGTAGAATTTCTTTGTGCTAATGGGCCAGAGCACTGGAACAGCTGCCCGGCTAGGCCATGGATTCTCCCTCTCTGGAGATATTTAAACCCCTCCTGGACATTTCCTTGTGCAATCTGCTCAAAGTGACCCTGCCTTGGCAGAGGGGTTGGGCTGGGTGATCTCCAGAGGTCCCTTCCAGCCTCAACAACACAGACTCTGTGAAAAATAGTTTCCAAACTCTTCAAAGTCTGTATGCAATAACTGTGCTGCTGCCAGCTCTTGAGTTTTGGGAAAAACCCTGCGTTTCTGTTTAACCAAAGTAAACATGAATGTGGCATTATCTGCTAGTCACAGTTTCTCCCAACTTGCAGAAGAAAAAATAAGGGACACAAAATGCTTTCTTGTAGAAATAGAGCCTGTTTTTTCCCCTTTTTCTCTCATGTTCTTCTATTACTAATTCAAAGTGAGTGTGTTGGGTGGGATATTTTTTGCAGGAGTGCATATCTTTGCACACTAAACAGTGTACACTGTACAATTCCTCTAGGACATACAGAGATGCAGGCTAAAGAAAAAGCAGTCAAAACCATTAAAAATGTAAAATCAGTCTAAAATTTTCTTTTCCTCCTCCTAGAAATTATTACCTCCTTTTTTTTTAAACACCTAAATCCTCTAAGCTACTAGAAACCTCTCCAAAACAAAGGTTAATAAGGATAACAAAGGTCTGAATTTCTAACATACACAGCAAGAAGGAAGAAGAGGCAATATATATTCCCTGGGACAAATTAAGTTGTCCCAGCACCCTGTTTCCTCTCTGGAAGTAGCAGAAGAGAGTAATTTGATAATATCTATCTGGATAAAGAATTTTCTGCTGTAAGAAGACCAGATATTGTCCCAGGTGTTCTGTGTACTGAACACCTGTGTTACTACACAACAAACGGGGAAGTCTGGGCTGTTCCTGTGGCAATGTAATCTCAGGGAAGGGACATGGTAGGTGAGGGCTGTGTGTGGCCAAATCAGGTTTAGGACACAAAAAGGGAACATGTGAGCTCTGTGAAGGACAGTCACTTTGAGAATAAGAAGAATGCAATTTTTAAAAATAATTTTTTTTTTTTTTAGGTTTACTATCTTGCAAAATTACCCAGAAGGGTGAAGCTTGGCCTCTTCAGAGGAGTGAACAGCTTTAAACTGTGCCGTACTGAAGGAGCTGGAGGTGAGCAGGGATCTCTGAGTACTGAGGTGCTTCCATGCTGGAAAGAGCACTTCCAGCCTCCCAGGAGAGCAGTTAGGTTGGGTGGAGATTCCATGGAAAGGAAGAGCTCAGAGGAAGGATTGAGGGAAAAGGGCTTGGAATGAAAATGTTATCACTGCCTATCAGTTTCTGCCCCTTTTGGAAAGCAGGGTATTGATCAATTGGCTGAAGACCCACCCACCAGGGAAGTCAAATGAGGTGCCAGCCAAACAAGGTGATATTTCCCTGTAACACAAAGAGTTGCCTGTGCTGTTGAGATTTATTCCCAAGAGGTGCCCTGGATTTCTGCTAGGCTGGGTTTCTGGAAAGCACGTACAGCAGTTAGATGAGGAATGTGCTCCAGAGCTTTTCCTTAGGGTATAAATAATGGATGCACAAGCTGTTACATTTTAAACCCCATGAGAATATTAAGGTGGTGTCTGGCATCACAGCTGGAAAGAAAATAATCTGCCTGTGTTTTTTGCAGGCTTGCTTTGTCACAGCTCAGCATGGCACAGAGTGACTTTTCCTGTGGCCTCTTTCACCTGCAGATGTGATGAGGTGTCCAGGGAGCGGCAGAGAAACTGGTGGCACAGGGATCTGGGTGAGGACCAGCATCCATGGAGCACTGGGACGAGCAGAGCACCCCCCAGGCTTCTGGAGCTCAGGGATGCAGTGAGCAACAGCCCTGAGATATGACTCAGCTTGTGCAACTTCTTTAAAATGCATGGTTGGGAAAACATGCATGATGAAACCGCTGTGGTCCTTACGGGCCACAGTCACCCCACAGCTCCTGGTGGTTCTTGGCCACGGGAAGCACAGCTCCACTGGAGTGACTGTCACCTTTGTGCCTCTCAGTGATGCTCCAGACAGGTTCAGTGCCAGCTGGAATGGTTGGTACCGTGCCTCCAAAGGCACTTGGACAAGCTTCCGGCACTGCAGGGTGAGTGTTGGGCAGCGCCAGGGCTCGGGGCAGCCCCGTGAGGAGTGGCTGAGGGAGATGGGGATGTTCAGCCTGCAGAAAAGGAGGCTCAGGAATGACCTTGGTACCCTCTACAACCATCTGAAAGGGGCCAGGTGGGGTTTGGCCTTTTCAGCCACAGGACAAGGAGGGCAGGGCCTCAAGCTGCACCAGGTTGGACATTTGGAGGAATTTCTTCACAGAAAGGGTGATGAGACATTGGAATGGGCCACCCAGGGAGGTGCTGGAGAGGCGCTTAAGGAAAGGCGGGACGTGGCGATCAGTGCCGTGGTGAAGTTGGCATGGTGGCGATGGGTCCTAGGTTGGGCTGGATGCTCTCACAGGTCTTTCCCAGCCTCGCTGACCCGGCGATCCTGTGATCCAGCGTTTCTGTGTCCCCCGGGATGCGCCGGCGGGAGCGGCCCCGCGGCGCCCGCGCCCTCCGCAGCACCGCCGGCCGGCCGCGAGGGGGCGCCAGCGGCGCGCCCGGCTGGGGGGCGGGACAGCGCGTTCCCTGCGTCCATAGGTCACCTGGACTTGACTGATGGCTCTCTTATCCAATCATCTTGGAGCAGCGGGGCAGGGCGCGGGCGGGGCGAGCGCGGCGCGGGGGGTGTGTGTGAATGACAGCAGCAGCGGCCAATGGGCGGGCGGGGCAGGGGGCGGGGGGCGGGTCCCAGGGCCGGGGGCGGACAATGAGGGCGCCGCGGGGAGGCGGCGGCGGCTGGAAGATGGCGGCGGGCGGAGGCAGCGCGGGGCGGCCCTGCGCGGCGTGGCTGCTGATCGCCGCCGCCGCCCTCACCGCCGGTGAGTCAGGGACCGAGGGGGGGCCGGCCGCCGGTTCCCCCTTCAGCGCCGCTCCCGGGGCCGAGGGCGGTTCCGCGGGCAGGGCACGGCTCGGCTCGGCTCTGCCGCTCGCTGCCCACCCGGTTCGGAGCCGGGCTGGCGGCGGCCGAGCACCCCCGTCCTCACCGGGGGAAGGGTGGGTGTGCCGGGACAAAGCCCCCGGAGCCGGCGTGGGCAGGGCAGGGTGCCGCGGTGGCGGGGCAGTGATGCGCGGCGGCCCCGTGTCAGCGCTGGCTCCACAGGATCCATGAGCTTGGGAAGGATCCCCGAGATCATGGAGCCCAGCCGGGAGCGGGCACCGCCGTGGGTCCTTCCCCGGGGACGCGGGTGGCGTTTGCTGCGAGAGCCACGGCGTGACCGAGCCATGGGGACGCTGGCGTTGTGGTGAATGGCTTGCTTCGGTCAGTGGTGAGGAATTTGGGTGGAGGGGAATTGTGTCAGTCGGGTGATGCACTCATGACTCGTAGAGGTGGAAAGTGCAGAATCGCTGGACGGGTCGGGTTGGAAGGGAGCACAGTGGGCTCATCTGGTCCAGCCTCCCTGCTCGGGCAGGGTCAGCTCAGAGCACATGGCACAGGATTGCATCCAGATGGTTCTGGAATATTTCCAGTGAGTACAAGGCTATGGAGCGGTAGGAATTGTAAAAGTGATGCTTCACTCCTCTGGGCTTATGTTCTCAAAGGGTTCCATGCATCGCTTGGACTCGACAAGTTTCACGCATTTCCCATGCTAGCTCACTGTGTGTACATGCTGGGCATGGACAGTGAGGGAATAGCCAGTATTATACGCCCCAAATGATGGATATATATCCAATGATGGATATTTTGGGTTGGCAGCACTTTCTTAGTGGGTAAAACCTTGTGAAGTACCTCAGTAGGAGACATTAAGAAATCTGATGCCTCCTCAGTTCATGTGTCCAGAAAACTGTGTAAAACCATAAGTCTGTCTGGGAAGAGGTTTATTAAGAAACTGTGCTTAGTAAGGAGCTCAAAATTTATTTCATAGAATTTTAGAATGGTTTGGGTTGGAACAAATCTTAAAGATAATCTTGTTCCAATCCCACTGCCATGGGCAGGGACATTGTCTACTAGACCAGATTGCTCAGAGCCCCATCCAGCCTGACCCTGAACACTTCCAGGGATGGAGCATCCAAAAGTTCCCTGGTCAACCTGTTCCAGTGCTTCCCTACCCTTACAGCAAAGAACTTCCTCCTGATATCTAATTCCTGTTATTATTCCTCTTCCTAA